>NW_020175387.1:2135136-2464013 GCF_003031525.2 Neophocaena asiaeorientalis asiaeorientalis | reverse complement strand
AAAAAAAAAAAAAAAAAAAAAATACAAATGTCAAAGCTGAAAAGAAACAAACAAAAAAGAAATGAGCTATCAAGGCATGCAAAGACACAGAGGAAACTTAAATGCATATCACTAAGGAAAACAAGCCACTCTAAAAGGGCTACCTACTGTATGATTTCAAATATGACATTCTGGAAAAAAAAAAACTATAGAGTAAAATGATCAGCGGTTGCCAGGATTTGTGGGAGGCAGAAATGAGTAGACAGAGAGGACAGACAATTTTCAGGGAAGTGCAATAATAGTATATGATGCGATTTGGGTGGACAGATATTATTATACACTTGTTCAAACCCATATATTGTACAACACCAAGAATGAACCCTAATATAAACTGTGGAGTTTGGGAATAATGATGTTTCAGTGTACGTTCATCAACTGTAACAAATGTACCACTCTAGTGGAGGGAAGGCTGTGCATGTATGGAAACAAGAGGTATATAGGAACTCTCTGTACTTTTATGTGAACCTAAAACTGCTCTAAAAAAATAAAGTCTATTAAAAAAAAAAGATAGATGGAAAACGATACACCAGACACATTATAACTATAAGTAGACTGTTATTACCAGAGAAAATAAGGATACTAGGATCTTTATTTAGGGTAAAGAATTTACTACATTTTATAAAAAGAAAGTTATCAAATAGCCATATCAATTATGGACTTTAATCTACGTTTCCAGTCCCTAGAGGCTGCCTATATTTCTTGCCTCATAATCCCCTTTCTCCATCTTCCAAACCAGCAATGTTGCATCTCTCTGATGCTCCATCTCTCTCTCTTTCTATTAAAAAAAGTTAGGGGGCTTCCCTGGTGGCACAGTGGTTGAGAACCTGCCTGCCAATGCAGGGGACACGGGTTCGAGCCCTGGTATGGGAAGATCCTACGTGCCGCGGAGCAACTAGGCCTGTGAGCCACAATTACTGAGCCTGCGCATCTGGAGCCTGTGCTCCGCAACGAGAGGCCGCGATGGTGAGAGGCCCGCGCGCTGCAATGAAGAGTGGCCCCCGCTTGCCACAACTAGAGAAAGCCCTCGCACAGAAACGAAGACCCAACACAGCCATAAATAAATAAATTTTAAAAACAAAGAAAAAATTAATTCTTAATAAAAAAAACAAAAAAAAAGTTAGGAAAACAGAGAAAGACAAATATCATATGATCCCACTTATATGTGGAATCTAAAAAAAGTGGTACAAATGAACTTATTTACAAAACATAAATAGAGTAACTGATGTAGAAAACAAACTTATGGTTACCAGGGGGGAAAGAGAGGGAGGGATAAATTGGGGGGACTGGGATTGACATATGCACACTACTATAAATAAGATAGATAACCAATAAGCACCTACTGCATAGCACAGGGAACTCTACTCAATACTCTGTAATGACATATATGTGAAAAGAATCTTAAAAAGAGTGGATATCTGTATATGTATAACTGATTCAATTTGCTGTACAGCAGAAACTAACACAACATTTTAAATCAATTATACTCCAATAATTGTATTTTTTTTAAGTTAGGAAAAGGTAGTTAAAGTTCTCTGTTCTTAAAATCTCCTATCATTAGATCAGGTCCAGCTGCATAATCCAGGATGGTCTTTCCATCCTAAGGTCCTTAACCTTTACCATATCCACAAAGTCCCTTTTGCCATGTAAGGTAAGACATTCACAGGTTCTGAGGATTAAAATGTGAGAGTCTTTGGGGGGCATTATTCAGCTTATTACACCTTCCAAGTTCAAGCTGTTGGTCAAATTAATCTCCTTGTGACTGTACAACTGAAGATCTTGATTTTTGCTGGCTACTGACTGAAGACGGCCCTCAGGCCCTGTAGTTCCTTGTCATTTGGGCTTCTCCAGCATAACCACTGAAGAAGAATCTCCTGCTCCAGTCTGCTATGGCACAGTCTTACATAACATAACGTAATCACATGAGTGATGTCTCATTACCTTTGCCATATCCTATTGGTTACAAGTAAGTCACAGGGATGTACCTCACTCAAAGGGAAGCAGTTACACAAAGCTGTGGACACCAGGAAGAGGAAAACCTTTGGAGCTAAACCTTTAGGGTCTGTCTCCTCACTATTAATTGCACTTCTTAGTATACTCCGAGAAACTCTCACAGGAGGTGTGTAAACATGTGTACAGAATATTAATTGAAGTATTACTTGTAATAGTGAAAAACTTGAAATAACCCAAATGCCCATTATCAGGAGAATGGAGCAATAAACTGTGGTACATTCAAATAATGAAATACCAAACAGTAGTTAAAATGAATGAACTAGAGCCTCATGTATCAACACAGAGAAATCCCAAAAGTGTCTTTTTAATTCAAAAAATATAAATTGTACCAAAAATCATATTGTACCACTTATTTAAAGCTAAAAACAAGAAAAATGATATAATGTTTTTATTAATAAAATCTGTGCATAAAATTTCTAGAAAATGTTCAAGGGAATGTTAAATGCCAAATTCAGAATAGTGGCTATTTCTGAAGGGGGAGACTGAGTTATAGAATTAGGGAGAGAAATACAACTGATCTTAACTGTGCCTTGTGCTATTTATTTATTTTAAAAAACTCAAAATAAAATGAAGCCAAATGGTAAAATTTGACAGAGGTGACTGTGAGGTGCAAAGATATTCAATATTTTCTACTGTTTTTTGTATATACCTGAAATATTTTAGGAAAAATAGAATACAGATACATTGAAACAGCAATATTTAGTATTTAAAACAAGGACTCTGGTTCAATCCCAAGTCCTGCACTTACTAGCTATAACCCTGGGGCAAGTTACTTTACCAACATGTGCCTCAGTTTCCTTTGACTTGGTTACTGAGAGCATCTGCCTCATAGGATTATGATGAGGACAAAAATTATGAGTTAATACATTTAAGGCACCTAAAATTGTGCTTGGCAATGGTGGTAGTTTATATTATGTGTCAACTTGGCTAGGCTATGGTGCCTAGTTGTTTGGTCAAATACTAGTCTAGATGTTGCTGTGAAGGTATTTGTGGATGGGATTAACATGTGCAATCACTAGACTTTAAGTAAAACAGATTGACCTCCATAGTGTAAGTGAACCTTTCCAATTAGTTAAAGGCCTTAAAAACAAAGACTGAGGTTTTCCAAAGAAAAAGGAATTTTATCTTAAGGCTGCAGCATAAAAATCCTGCCCGAGTTCCCAGTCTTCTGTCCTGCCTCGCAGATTTTGGATTCTAGACTGCACCAGTAACTCTTACATGAATTCCCAGCCTGCCGGTCTGCCTTATGGATTTCAGACTCACCAGCTTCTACAATCATGTGAGCCAATCCCTTAAAATAAATCTCTCTCTCTTTCTCTTTCTCTCTCCTCCCCCCCTCTCCCCCCCTCTCTCTCTCTCTCTCTCTCTCTCTCTCTCTCTATATATATATATATAGAGAGAGAGAGAGAGAGAGAGAGAGAGGGAGGGAGAGGGAGGGAGGAGAGAGAAATTATATATATATATATCCCATTGGTTCTGTTTCTCTGTAGAACCTTGACTAGTAAAGCAGCTTGGTATCCAGATGTTCTCTGTTATCCTCTTGGTCCATATTAGCAAAATGTAATGGATAATATGAACTATTTATTTATTTATCTTCTTTATTGGGGTAAAATTGCTTTACAATGGTGTGTTAGTTTCTGCTTTATAACAAAGTGAATCAGTTATACATATACATATGTTCCAATATGAACTATTTAAATGGTTTGGGGGTAATTTAATCTCCAGATTTTCTTTTCTGTTTTTATTGGATGTGGCACTTACTGTGTTACCTTTACAAAATTTTCTGTGGTTTGAAACTGGGTGTTCTCTAGAAAACATACAGGATATGTTTTCCTATGCACAGAGAGGTTGGAATTTCAGTTTGAGCTACTGCAGTTAAGATGAAGAATTAATGAAATATTTAAAATATGATGTTAGTTAAATTAATATGTGTGATGTAAAATGCATTCTTGACAAAGTCACAGAAACTTACGGAAAGATGTAAAGATGCACTTTGTGGCCGCTAGAGGGCATGCAACATCTGCCACATTTTTTTTTTTTAAACCAAGGACTTTTGATTGCAGAAGTAGTCACATTTTGTCTAAGAAATAAGGAAATGGAGTCCAATTTATACTTAAACCATCATCATTGAAATATAAATACTTAAGCTTAATTAAAAGTGAGTTCATTCACTTAAAAGTCACTTTTCTGCGAATTTTCAATACATAGGAGTTTTCTTCCCCCAACGTAAGATTTTTAAATATAGCAATGTATTTGACTCTGAATCAATGAGTAAATAAGTAAAACTAAATTGTAAGTTTCTTGAAGATAGACATAGCACCCACTTATCCTTGAATCCTATATGTTTTTTGACTGTTACATTTATGAGCATAGATTTTTTTAATTTTAAAATTCAGATTTATATTAAAGCCAACATTAGGTACTTTAACAGGTATATAGTACAATTCCATAGATATCACTTTGCTAGACATATTATAAGGTGATAGTATCAGTCAAATCATATTCTCTAGGAATTCAGGGCCAGGTGACAGCCTGTGGTGTGTCAGAGGTAAGTCCTACCTGCCTAAGGCATCTCCTCCATCTGCCTGTTGCTTGTTGGGGAATCCTCTTAGGATCTTCTGTTGATTAAGCCTCAGGCCCATTTCTTCTTTCAAGCATTGGATACTTTGCCCCCATATTCTGTCTTCTCCAAACCCCAAGGGATTGAACTTATTTTCCTTTTCACAGACTATTACCTACTCCATTCCATGAAAATGTTACCTATGACAGACCTAAACGCCATTCCCTGATCTACTGTTTTCCCAAAACCATCTCTTTCTTTTTAAAAATTTTCATTTAATCTCAGAGAAACCTTGAGCTTTTCTGCTTTAGACACTGACACATACATACTAGGTCTGATGTGATTTCATGCCTCATACATTGTAGATGTAGAGTCACAACAATTATTTCTTTTGTTTCATTAGGTCAAAGAGTTATGAAGACCTCTAAATATGTCCTTTGAAAATTATTTGTATTCATCCCTTTTCCTCTCTCTTTACTGCCAACTCTTTGTTCAATCTCTCATGGCCTTGCATCTGAATTATTACAACACTTTCTTAATTGGTATCTCTTACTCTCTTTCCCTTTTTGAATATCCTTCTATAAAACTACCAGGTCAATCTTGTTTAAATAATTTCATTATGATACTCTCAAGCAAATACATCCATAGTGATCTTTTACTACCACACAAATGTGAAAATCCTGATATGTAAGCTCTCCCAGAATATCATCCCATCCAGTATATCAGAACTCATTTCCCTGACTCCCCAATATGCATCCTTACCTAACGAGTCAAGCCTTTTTGTCACGACAAAAAGGTGACTTTCAGATCATAGCAAGTTTAGACTTTCTAATGTTCGTATGTTTCAACACTTAGCTTCTCTAAAGCAGACAATATTATATTAGCTTTGTATTTTCAATGCTTTCCATAAAGGCAGCTCCTAGAAGAAGGACAATCATTGTTGATTGAATGTATAAACCTGTAAAACGGCATCCAGGCTTTTGGATACAATGTTCTCTATATGTATCTATTATGTTCATCCGGTCTCATGTGTCATTTAAGGCCAGCATTTCCCTATTGATTTTCTGTCTGGATGATGGATGTCCATGGATGCAAGTGGGCTATTATTTTAAGTTGATGATCTCTTATGTTCAAATACATTCTAACAACCCTGCATTTTTACTCTCCCTGCCGTGTTTAACATTTTTGACATCATGTTTTACATCTTTTTGTTTCATGTATCCCTTAACTACCTATTGTGGATATAGATGATTTTACAACTTTTGTCTTTTAAGCTTCCTACTAGCTTTATAAGTGGTTGATCTACTACCTTTACTGTACTTTTGCCTGTATCAACGAGACTTTTCTTTCATACTTTTCATATTTCTAGATGTGGTCTCTTCTTTTCTGCTTAGAGAAGTCCCTTTGACATTTCTTGTAAAGCAGTTTAGCGGTGCTGAATTCTTTTAGTTTTGCTTGTCTGTAAAACTCTTTATCTCTCCATCAAATCTGAATGATAGCCTTGCTGTGTACAGTATTCTTGGTTTTTTCCTTTCATTACTTTAAATACAGTTGACCCTTGAACAACATGGGTTTGAACTGCATGGGTCCACTTACATGCAGATATTTTTCAACAAATATGTGCTATAGTACTACATGATCCGCGGTTGGTCGAATTGGTAGATGTGGAGCCACAGATACAGAGGGCCAACTGTAAAGTCATACGGAGATTTTCAGCTATGTAGGGGTTGGGGCCCCTAACCCGTACACTGTTCAAGGGTCAACTGTACATCCCTTCTCTCCTGCAAAGTAGGCAACCCCACTGGCCTTCAAAGCAGACATTCTGGGGATTCGTCCTCCCACTGCAGGACCTCTGGACTGGGGAATTGGATGTTGGTCTTGGACCCTTTGCCCCTTGGGGAGAACCTCTGCAATTGTGATTATCCTCAATTGCCTTTGTGGGTTTGTGGGTTGCCCAACTGGTGTGTGGGTCTTGACTGTACTATGTCTTTACCCCTCCTAACCTTTTGTGGTTCCTTCTTTATATCTTTAGTTGTGGAAAATGTTTTCTGCTAGTCTTCAGGTCGTTCTTATTGATAGTTGCTCCGTAAACAGCTGTCATTTTGGTTGCTTCTGGGAGGAGGTGGGCTCAGGGCATTCCTACTCTGCTATGTTGGCCACACATCCTCAGGACTGCATTACTTTCTGGAGGCTTCAGGGCAGAATCTGTTTTTTTGATTTTTCCAGCTGATAGAGGCTGTCTGCCCTTCTTGGATAGTTAACCCCTTCCTCTTCAAAGCCAATAGTGGCCAGCTGAGTCCTTCCTGTATTGCATCACTCTGACACTGACACTTCTGGCTCCTTCCTCAGCATTAAAGGACCCTTGTAATTACATTACTCGTTTATTTTAGATAATCCATGACAACCTCCTTATCTTAAGGTTAGCGGACTAGCAAACTTAATTATATCTGCCACTTTAATGCCCCCTTGCTATGTAACATAACACAAGTTCTGGGGATTAGAACAAAGATGTATTTCAGATGAGGGCATTATTCTGCCTATCACAGTCTACCCTCTAGCACTGAAATAGTCACATCTGTCTCACATTCAAAATATATTCATCCCATTTTAATATCTTCCTGAGTCTCAACCAATTACAGCATCAACTCAAAGTTCAGTACCTCATCAAAATATCATCATTTCAAAAGCCCCAGATCTTGTTATCTAAATCAGGTATGGCTAAGGCACTGGCTGTTATTCATCCTGAGTCACAATTCATCTCTAGCTGTGAACCAGTAAAACTCAAGAAAAAAGTAATTTGCATCCAAAATGAAATAGTGGGTGGGCATCAGATAGTATTTTATAAACATATTATTTTAAAAGGGAGAAAACAATTTTTTAAAGTGTCACTGGTCCCAAGCAATTTTGATATCATCTGGGAGAGTTCCATTTGATTTCAAGTCTTGGAAATATTCCTTTGTGCTTGTGGCTCCACTTTCTGGGCTCCTGATTCTGCCCTAGGAGACATCTTTTCTTTCTCTTCAAAGATAGAGTATGTTTTCAGTCGATTATTTTATCAACCTGTTGGGGATGTGACAGCAAGTACTCTCTCTCTCTCTGTCCCTTTTGGCCCAAGCTGGTAATTTTTCTATTGGTATAACATTATCAAGAACTTTGTGGGTCTCCCATGTATGCTATGAGAAATCACTTCATTAGAAAAGAGTGTTCTCCACAAGTTTCTCTTGGAAAACCATATCTCTACTCTTGACTTCTGCTGATACGGCCTAGGGTGCCCACAAGTCACTTTTTTTTTTTGTTTGTTTGTTTGTGGTACGCGGGCCTCTCACTGTTGTGACCTCTCCCGTTGCGGAGCACAGGCTCCAGACGCACAGGCTCAGCGGCCATGGCTCACGGGCCCAGCCGCTCCGCGGCATGTGGGATCTTCCCGGACCAAGGCACGAACCCGTGTCCCCTGCATCAGCAGGCGGACTCTCAACCACTGCGCCACCAGGGAAGCCTTCACAAGTCACATTTTAATCTCTTCAAAGAGCCCTCAGTGTGACTGAATACTCTGGTCTTTCAATCCTTCTGAGGCACTAGAAAATTGGTTTTCAGCCACTTTTGGCTTTCTCTTAAGAGCATGCTTTCCTGAAAGAAAATCTCCTAATTTTAGCATTTTCTGTAACCTAGGATGAGAATTTCCAAAATCACCAAGTCCTAGTTTCTTTTCGATTAACTGTTAACAGTTAAACTATATCTTCCCTCTTGATTTTACTATAAGCATCATGAAGAAACCAGGCTGCACCTTTCACACTTTGCTTGGAAATCTCCTCAGTAAATTATTCAAGTTCATCACTTACAAGTTCTGCCTTCCACATACCTAAAGGATACAATTCAGTTAAGCTTCCTGCCACTATATAGCCAGGATTTCCTTTTCTTCCGTTTCCAATAACTAGTTTCTCTTTTGCATCTTAGCCCTCACTGGCAGCATCTTTAATGTCTATTATTTCTATAAATATTCCGTGTCTGATGATTTGGGTATTCTCTAAGACAGAATGTTTTCTTTACAATGATCCTCCCTTCATTCTAAGTCTTCACTAGCAGAGCTGTTAACATCCATATTTCTACTAATAGTCTGTTCAAGGCAATGTAGGCTTTTTAAAAAATTTTTCTTAAAATTCTTCCTCTACCTATTTCCCAATTCCAAAGCCACTTCCACCCTTTTAGTTATTTGTTACAGCAGCATTCTACTTCCAGTTACCAAAATCTGTATCAGTCATGGTTCACTCAGAGAAGTCGGATCATTAGGAGATATATATTGAAAGAATTATTGCAAAGAACTGACTTATATGATCGCTGGGGCTGGAACTCTGTGAGGACTGAAAATGTTATCCATAGATGGAATTTATTTTTCATCATGGTAGTTTGAGCTCTACTTTTAAGGCTTCTCAACAGACTGAATCAAGCCCATCCAGATTATCTAGGATAATCTTTCCTACTTTAAAGTCAGCTGATTATGGATTTTAATCACATCCACGAATGCCTTCACAGCCACACCTAAGGTTTGTGTTTTATTAACTAATTTGAAACTACAGCCTAGTCAAGCTGACGCATCAAACACATCAAAAGATTATCATACCCTGTTATTCTAACATAATTATTATTATAATTTTCTCTTTAAAAATGTACCATTATAGATAATTATATTCATAATGTATATCATGTTGATATTTACTCGGTTTGTGTAAATAGGCTATCATAGGCTTTTCCCATGATACTGAATATTTTTCCTAATTAAAATAATGATTGCATAATATTTAGTCCAGTTCTTAAATCATAATTAATAATTTTCTTCCATTTTTTACCATTGGAAATTGCACCATAACTAACTAATTGCATAATAATACATTTTTCTAACTTTTGATTTTTAAAGGCATATACCTCAAAATATAATAAGTCAAAGGATATGAATAAATTATGTTGTGAACTTACCTCATTATTACGTTGGAAGAGTAATAAATTCATCCTTACCTATCTTGAAAGGTATAGTCAGATTATGTTAAAATGTTTAATAAATTGTAAAGAACTATACAAAAATGAATGGATTATTGTTATTATAATACATTGTGATATAAAATGGAGACTGTCTAAATTAGGGTTCAGTAGACAGTAGACTTATAGACTTTGTGGGACACATATGATCTCTGTTACAACTACACAGCTTTGCCACTGTATTGAGAAAGCAGCCATAGTTAATGTGTAAACAAATAGCTACGCTCCAATAAAACTTTATTTAAAAAAGTAGGCAAGGAGCCAGATTTGACCTATGGGCTATAGTTTGCAAAACTCTGGTCTAATTTATTGACTAGTCATTTGATCAAAAATCAATATAATTTGAAAATATTCATAGTTTGATTAAATTAATCACATTTCATCCTTTGAACCTTTTAAAAAATTATATTGTTGCTGATATAAAGCCCCTATCCTTGTAATTGTGGCACCTTATTAGATAGAAGACAGAGATCAATCCGGCCTGCAGGTCATGATGCCCACTGTGTCCCAACAAGTATTTTATATACTGATATTTTTTGATATCCTAATTCTGCTCCCTTCTAAGACCATGACCATCATTAACAAGTGATGTTCTGAAGTTTGCCTTTCTGGGATTATTTCTTATTTTTGAACTTTCAAAATATTTACATCATCAATTAATTCATTGGATTACAGAAATTTCAAATATTTCAGTTTCCTTTATCGGCCATAATTGTGTGATATTCTTTGAAGTTTCATCTATCTGAGAGATAATTTTGTTTTAGTTTGCTTTTTTCTTGTGGCATAAAATACTATAAATAAGGGTAAAATGGAGGGGGACAAGAAAGCTATATAAAATAATGGGGTCATCCTAGACTTTCTGTATACCAAATCAGGCCAAAAGAGTGAGAGGAAAAAAACTGTGTTTTGCACTTGGGCTCTGTTCTAGGCTCTGTTCTCATTCTATACAATCTTGTGGGCAACCTTATACATTCTGTGGCTTCCTTGAACTTCTATGTAAACCACTAACTCCCAAACTTTTATTTTAAATCAAGATCTATTTTCTGAATTCTAGCCTTGTATATCTAGCCACCTACTACTCATCTACACCTGAAAATCTTACAGCCCTAAAAAGCAACACTTCAAAATGAAGTCATCATCTCCAAATATGTTTTTCATCTGGTATTTCTTAGCTCATTAAATAGTACTTACAAGCCATGCAGTTACTGAGCTCAGAAATGGCTCTGAGCAGCCATTCTTGCCTGTTTTAATCTATAGCAATCTTCTGGGAAAAGCAAATCTGGTTATACCACTTCCCTCTTGAAAGTCTTTTGCTCTAGGATAAGGACCAAAGTACTTCACATAGCTTAAAAGTCCTAACAGAATCTACATCATGACTATCCTCCCTCTTTTTATCACCTACCACTTCTCCTTTCAAGCATAGAACTATTATTTCAAATATTCTTTCTTGTCTCATAATCTTTGTACATATTCCTTCCTCTGCCAGGAGTAGTTCCCAATTTCTCTTCACTACCACAAACACGTTTGCCAACATACAGCCTACACCTTTTCAGGTCTCATCCTAAATTAATGTTTTCAGTACACATGCCCTGGCCATTTAAATAGGTTAGATCTTTTGCACTATGCATCCGTAGCATACTGTACGCCTCTTTTACAACATGTAACACACTTGAGACAACTTGTTCGTTGTCATTTCCTCTACTGTATAAGTTCCTCAAGTGAAGGTTTGGTGCTTGTTCATCTAAAATAGATACTGGCTGAAGTAGATATTCAGTAAATATTTGACAATTTCTCAAAAACGTATAGAATGAATAATAAATATATATATATTTTGTGACAAATAGATGTTTCTCTGAAAAGATATTATCATTTGTTATGAAATATTGTAGCAGTCCTGTAATGAGTGAAAAGAACAAATATAGGTTACTGAGAGTAGTATCAGTCAATGTATAGGTGAAATTAAAAGTATTGTAATTTGGCTCTCTTTTATTAAAGGACTCATAACAGCATAGGCAAAATAATCATTTTGGGGTGGTAATCATCTTCTAAACTTGTCTTTCCCCTTTCCACTAGTTTCTAATGTCTTTAATGGCTCACCTGTTTACCATTTTGTACTTAGAACTGATAAAACAATAGAAAATCAGAAAATATTTTAATGAATTATGAATGAATAAATGTGTTATCTTCCCTAAACTATATATTCCCCTATTTATATCAATATATTGAACTTTATGAACACCATTAAAAACATTATTTATGATTTCTGCATAATTAGTACTATTGCATGTGAGAACTTTTCTAACATACGGTGTATGCAGGGGTACATATTTTATGTCCCATAAAATATGGTCAGTTGCTTAGGAAAATATGTACTCTAACATCTAGAAAATGTTAATTCTCATAAGTAGACATTTCTGCAAATATGACAAACGAACACAATGTTCTCTAAATTCTGCTTAATATTTGATTTTTAATAAAATTCTAGAAATGAGCATAGTAGAATCTACTTCAAAATATTTGAAAATTCTAGTTGAGCCCACACAATATACCAATTTTCCCAGAAAATTTCTCAGTAATGATATTTCAAATTCTAAATAACACCTTTCTTCATAGGCTTAGTCAGTGAGGAAACACTAATGGGCAGACAGATGGCAACACTGTAACCATGAATTCCTCTTGTTCAACATCTTTAATGCTTTTTGCTATTTGGAAAATAAATCTTATTTTATTTCATAATGGAACCATTTCTTTAAAATTAACTTTATTTTTCTGCTTTAGAGAACAAATAATTCCCAGGTGTTAAGGGAGAACACTGTTTATTAACTAAAAGATCTAAAACTGTCAAAATTGAAGGGAGAAAGAGATTGACAACATGCTTATAGGACTCTTTAGTTAACTGGGATTTTAGCAACAACCTGGTCTCTAAGAGATTCTGTTAGTGGTCTTTATTAATCCTCTTTATGGCAGTTATTATAAAAGTTTTAAATAATTCTTTATGATGTCATAGTGGAGATTGCAAGTAAGGAACTCTAGAAGAGTCCACGTCATCATCTCAAGAATTAACATATACAAGACATCTTGATGCCTGGTGCCCATTTCAACACCTAATATCTACTGTTTCTCTCAGTGGATAGACGACAAAACTATGCTAAGAAGAAACTGGTTCATCAAAATCACTGTGCAATAATTATTCATATCATGTTAAGTTTTCCTATATGCCTTGTAAAACAAACCATTGTAAAATTTTATAGCTTTTTGCAACTTTACTGTTTCTATTCACATGATGTTTATGTTTATAGATATATCAGAAAACTATTTAAGTTTCCTTTTGCCCCTGATTTAAGACATAAGAAACTTAAGATTTTACTATTGATAGTCTATATAAAGGTGATAATTTTATGAACTGTGTTTTAGGAGCTTTCTGTGTTACATTAAAATTCTTCAGATTTATTTTCCTGGGATCATCCCTTTTCTTGTTTTACACAGTCTCTTTGGATGCTCTCTGTCATCCCCAAGTTTCCACTTAAAGGTTAGCTATACTACTAGCCTGACCCTTTCTTCCAAACTCAATATCTGTATTTCAGCTTCCCAATGAATATTTCCAGTCTAGATGAACTTAAAAGGTCCAACATTAATTCCTGATACTTTCTTGGGAAAGAATTTTTCCTGAATATTTTATCAGGATAGCTTTATATTTAGCCATAGTAAGAGTGTATCTTATTTCTATAACTTTCTTACATTCAAACACTGAAAATATATAGACAGATGGGAATGTCAAAAGAAGCTATACATAACAATTTAGCAGATAGTACCACCGCATCATTCCATTAACTGAAGGAGGGTATTCAGGGAGAGCAGAGGATATGTGAATACTGCATTTTGAAATATGAACCTTGATCCCAACAGGTCCCTGATATTATTATGTTTAAGTCCACAATGTGACAGAGCAATAAATCATAAATCAAAAAATGAAAGTCAGAGAATTTTAAAAAAACCTTATTTTAGAAGTTTTTCTACTTCATTTTCGCAGACATTTTTCGTTGTTGCACAGTAGCCTGAAATCGTCAACTGCTATAAACGTGGTGATCAGAACTTTTGTTAGCTTTCTTCCACAATCATCAAACCTATCAGAAGAGAAGACAATTTTCTCCATTTTCATTTTATGGAGCCTTCCTTCATTTTCTCTTAAAACCTTCTTTTTCAGTGTTCTTGATCCAAATTAGTGGAATCATAAACATCCACGTTTACAAGGGAAAAAAAGTACTTTTTTAAAATCACTGACTTCTTTCTTGAATATTCATGCAATTGGGAGTCAAATGCTGTATCTTTGGACTCATAAATGATTCTCAATTTGGGCTTCTTTATCATGTCAGTTCCTTAGTGCACAAACTCATCATCATTTTCGCAGACCAGGGTATCTCTATCTCAGCACTATTGACATTCTGAGCTGTAAGATTCTTTGTTGAGGTAGGAGGAGCTTTCCTGAGGTTGTAAGATGTTTAGAAACAGCACTGGCCTGTACCCACTAGATGCCAGAAGCCTCCCACTGCCATCACCATCCCTAAACAGTGAACATTTAAAAATGTCTCCAGATATTACCAAATATACACTGGGCAACAAAATCACCTCTGAGAACCATTAACCTAGACTAAACATTGCTCTTGCCCTGAATAATAAAGTTTTCAAGCAAGACCCAAAATAATCAAATTACTTCCAAGTAACTTTATTCTAAAACAAAGCACAAGAATATTTATAGAAATATAAACACAGACAGTACCCAAAAAAGTAAAAATAACAATGTCTGGCATCCAATCAAAATTATCAGACATTCAAAGAAGGTGAAAACTAGAACCCATTATGACATGAAAAATTAATTAATTGAAACCTACCTAGAAATGATACAGGTGGTAGAATTAATAGACAAAGACACTAAATAGTTATTATAATTGTATTACGTATGTTCAAGAAGCTAGAGGAAATATGTGATACATAAGCAGAAACATGCGCAATATTAAAAAAACCCAAATCAAAGAGGTAAAAATTAAAATGTTTCAGATAAAAATACATTAAACAGTATTAATGGTAGATGAGACATTGCAGAAGAAAAGACTGTTGAACTTGAACATACAGCAATAGAAACCAACCAAACACACACACACACACACAGAAGGAAAAGAGGCTGAAAAAATGGACAGATCTGGGAAACTTAATATAGTCAAATATATGTGTAATGACGGTTCCTGAAGGAGAAGAATGAATAGAGAATGAACAAAGATATTTGAAGAAATAAATGCCAGACATTTTTCAAACTTGATGAAAAGTATAAATCCATAGAACCAAGATAATCACGGAACCCCAAGTACAAGAAATGAAAAGAGAATGACACTAAGTTATATCATAGTGAAATTAATTTAAAAGAGTGATGAAGAGAAATATTAAAAGCAACTATAAGAAAAAGACATATAACACACAGAGCAACAGAGATAAAGATGGCAGTAGATTTTTCATTGGAAACAAAGCAAGTGAGACTGCAGAGGAACAATATTTTTACAGCATTCTCAACCTGGAATTCTCTCTCCAGTCAAATTACCTTTGAAAAATGAAAGATAAATAGGCTTTGCTAGATATACAGAAGCTGAAATATTTCATAAGCTGTAGATTGGCAATCCAAGAAACGTTAAAGAAAACCCTCAGACAGAAGGAAAATTATACCAGGTGGAAATGAAGAATACCAGAAACAGTAACCATCTCTGCAGTTGAGGTCTTTTTTCTAACTATTTTTGAGTCTTCATAAACGATTATTAACTGTTCAAAAGAAAAATAATAAAAACGCATTATGATATTTATAACATATAGAAGTAAAATGCGTGACAATAGTACAGAGGTCAAGGTGACAGAAATAAATATATACTGTCATAAGTTTTTTTTTTTTTGGCGGTACGTGGGCCTCTCACTGTTGTGGCCTCTCCTGTTGCGGAGCACAGGCTCCGGATGCGCAGGCTCAGAGGCCATGGCTCATGGGCCCAGCTGTTCCACGGCACGTGGGATCTTCCCGGACCGGGGCATGAACCCGTGTCCCCTGCATCGGCAGGCGGACTCTCAACCACTGTGCCACCAGGGAAGCCCTGTCATAAGTTTTTTTATACTCCTTGTGATGTGGTATAACATCAAAATGAAAGTAGAATGTAATAATGAAGCAGGTATTCTACAAATTCTAAAGCAAACGCTAAAATAACAACAGAGGAGTTATATCTAACTAGCCAACAGAGGAAATAAAATTAAATCATAAAAATATTCAAGTAATTTAAAAAACAGAAGACAAAGGAAAGTGTACAAAGAACAGATGGGATACATAGAAAATCAGTAGCCAGTAGCCAGACGATAGGCTTAATTCCAACCATATCAACAGTATGTATAAATGGTCTAAACACCCCAGTTAAAAGTCAGAGATTGTCAAGTTAGAATAGAAAAAGAAAGACCCAAGCCCATAAAAACCCCTTTAAACATAAAGATGCAAACAGATTAAAAGTAACAACATAGATAAAGATATAGCATACTAACTAATCAAAATAAAGCTGGAGTGGCTAAATTAATATCAGAAAATGGAGATTTTAGAGAAAAAAATATTACCAGGAATAAATTAGGTCATTTTATAATGATAGGTCAGTTCATCAAGAGGACATAATAATGGTAAATGTTATATACTAATAACAGAATTATGAAAATATAAATAAAAACCTGATTGAACTGTAAGGAGAAATAGGCAAATCCAGTTACAGTCATATCTTTCAACACCCTTTTCACAATAATTGATAGACCAGGTGTTCAGAAAATGAATATGTTTAGACAGTTTCAAGTGCATATAAAACGTTTAACAATATGGTCCACATTCTGAGCTATAAAACAAGTCTCAGTCAATACTAAAGGATTCATGTCATACAAAGTATCACACCACACTGGAAATAAATTAGATAGCGTAACAGAAATATACAAGGAAAACTGCCTAATTTTGGAAGCTAAATAATAATTCATACATTCAACTCAGTACAATGAGGCAACAAAAGCATCTGAATTGGAAAGGAAGCACTAAAATTGTCTTTATTCGCAGGTCACATGATTGTATACAAAATCATAAAGAATCTCTGAAAAGCTTCTAGAATTAATAACTGAGATCACCAGGGTGGCAGAATATATGACGAATAGACAAAAACAATTTGTATTTCATTAGAATAACAAAGAACAACTGGAAACTGAAATGTAAAAAAAAGTTCAGTTACAATAACATAAAATATGTGAAATACTTAGATATAAATCTGAAAAATCATGGAAAGAGCTGTACACTAAAATTTATAAAACTTGTTGACAGAATTTTAAAAAGACATAAATAAATGGCAATACATACTAAGCTCATGCATAAGGAGACCCAATATTTTTAAGATAACAATTCTCTCATATTGATCTATGGATAGTGCAATTCCATTCAAAATATCAGCAGACTTTTTATAGACATCGACAAGTTGATTCTAAAATTCATATGAGGGGACTTCCCTGGTGGCACAGTGGTTAAGAATCCACCTGCCAGTGCACGGGACACGGGTTCGAGCCCTGGTCCAGGAAGATCCCACATGCCGGCTGAGCAACTAAGCCTGTGTGCCACAACTAAGCCTGCACTCTAGAGCCCGTGAGCCACAACTATTGAGGTCACGTGCCACAACTACTGAAGCCCTCGTGCCTACAGCCTGTGCTCCGAAACAAGAGAAGCCACCGCGATGCAAAGTCCAAGCATCGCAACTAAGAGTAGCCCCTGCTCGCTGCAACTAGAGAAAGCCCATGCACAGCAACGAACACCCAATGCAGCCAAAAATAAATTAATTAATTAAAATAAATAAAATAAAATAAAATTCATATGAGAATGCAAAGGACCTAAAAGAGACACAACTGTGAAAGAGAAGAGTGAAGCTGGAGGATTTTCACTCTCTGACTTCAAGACTTATTATAATGCCATATAATCAAGACAATTTGGTACTGGCATAAAGATAAACAAATAGATCAATTAAACAGAGCAGAACATCCAGAAACAGGCCCACCTATATATGACCAAGTCATTTTTTCCCCGAAGTTGCATTAGCACTCAGTGGAAAAACAGCAGTCTTTTCAACAAAATTTTCTGGCACAATCAGATATCTACGCCCTTCCCCAACCCCCACCAAAAACAAAGAAACAAACAAAACAAAATTTTGATCCACACCTTATGCCATATAGAAACATTAGTCCAAAATGTATCAGTGATTTAAGTGTAAGAGCTAAAATTATAAAACAACATAGGAGAAGTTCTGTATTGCCTTGAATTAGGCATAGATTTCTTAGATATAACATGAAGTGCATAACCCATAAAGGAAAAAGATAGAAAATTAGACCTCATCAATAAAGACATGGCTGAGAGCATGAAAAAAAAAAAAGCATCAGACTGGGAGAAAATATTTACTTAGCACATTGCTGATAAAGGACTGGTATCCCAAATATATAAAGACCTCTCAAAATGCAAGAATAAGAAAACCCAGTCTTTAAAAACATAAGGATGGCTTAAACAAACAGTTCACCAAAGAAGATATACCTATACAATGAAAAGTTACTCAACAGTATTAGTCAAGCACAGGAAAAAGTGCTCATCGTTAGCCGCTATTATTATTTTTTTTAATAGACATTTTTCAGAGCAGTTTTAGGCTTACAGAAAATTGAGGAAAGTACAGAGAGTTCCCCTCTTTCCCTATGCAGTGTCCCCTATTACTCACATCTTGCATTAGTGTGGTACATTTGTTGCATCCCTATCCAATTTTAACAGCCCTTCAGATGCCTCTCAGCCTTGCCAAAGCTGAACAACCTCAGCATCTTAGACTTCTCATCCTCTGCTGTCTCCTCCGGTCATACTTCTGTCAGCATGCCTCTGAAATAAGTGAACCCCGGTGGTCTGACCTGGGTGGCAGGCAGCCTTTGTGCAGCCTGAGATCAAGTTACCTCTTTCAGCTGCTGCCTCACGCTGTGGGATCACCTGAGGCTTGTGGTGGACTAAGACCTCTGGATCATTTTCCTTTTTTTCCTTGTTTTGTTTCAAAACAATTGTATGCATTTACTTTTTTATTATAAAAGTAACAGGATGACATATAAAGGCTTTAGAAAATAGAGGAAGACACCCCCATAACACAACTGCTTAGCTTTTTGGTATGTGTCCTCAGAGTCCTCATCCACATTAACTGATGTGCTTATCTAGTTGTAACCAAGGACCATGCACATTCTCATGCCGATCTTGGTTCATGTGAACCGCTGCCAATTCCTATCTCGTATTTTTTTTTTTTTTTTTTTTTTTTTTTTTGTGGTACGCAGGCCTCTCACTGTTGTGGCCCCTCTCGTTGCGGAGCAACAGGCTCTGGATGCGCAGGCTCAGAGGCCATGGCTCACAGGCCCAGCCGCTCCGCGGCATGTGGGATCTTCCCGGACCGGGGCACGAACCCGTGTCCCCTGCATCGGCAAGAGGACTCTCAACCTCTGCGCCACCAGGGAAGCCCCCTATCTCGTATTTTTGCAGCACACTTTTTAACCTGAGTGGAAGAATTTATGTCCATCTTTTTTTTTTTTCTCTCTCTATACAACACCCACTTTAATTTAAAATGGATAACTAATAAGAACCTGCTGCATTAGCCATTAGTGAAACACAAATTAAACCCTCAGTGTGATACTACACATTACCACCCTATTTAAACCACTTTTTCTCGGCACCACTGGCATTATGCTCAGGATAAGTCTTTGTTATTGGGGACTGTGTTATGCATTGTAGGGCTCAGCAGCATCCCTGGCCTCTAGACTCCAGAAGCACACTTCCCCTTCAACTTTCTCCAGGGATTGACAAGTGTTCCCTGTGGGACAAAACTGCCCCAGGTTGAGCACCATTGGCCTTTATATGGCGATCACTTCCAGGGTGTTCTCACTGTTGTCAAGTCTTGTCCCGCTATCACCAGCTCCACACTACTGTCCAATTTATCTTCTAAAACCCAAATCTGATTATATCCATTTGTTCCTTTAAAGACCTCCTGGCTCTCAACTGCCTTTTAGGAAAAAGCCATATTCCCCACAAGTGTCATGGTTTTCATTTATTTGCTTGTTTATTTACCTATCTTCTTCACCCTATATGTTCTCATATATAGACTCTGGGTTGCAGCAAGTCAGAGCTCCTTGCTGAATATCCTTGCATCCCTTTGTGCTTTTGCAGTTCAGAGCATTTGGACCTAGTGCTTCTTCCACAAGGAAATACTCTCCTGTCACTCTATCTACTCTCATTGAGCAGAAATCTGTTCACCTGAAATCTTACAATACATAAAGTACATCTTCTCTGTGAAAACCTTACTGACACCACAAAGCAGTATTATATTCAGGTTCTTAGAGTGCAACTGCCAGAAAAAAGGTGAGGAGAAAAAGAAAGCTTTGTTATCACCACGAGGGTCTATCTGAAAGTGTGAATTTGTGAGCTCTTTGGCAGTAAGCAGAGTTTTATATGTTACATGTATATAAGGGTGCACTAAGATTAGTTAATTGTTCTCAATACTCACAAAAAGATATCCTCTGAGAGTAAGCAAGTCCAGGAAAAGTACATTGGGTGGTCTTAGATTTTTCAAAAACACAGCAATTTAAACCCTAGGCTTGCAATTCTTTGTTACATATGAGTTGTAGAAATGCGTTGACTCTCTAAGTTATTAACTTCATATGATGAGTTTCCATAGCACCTATTTTTCATACTTTAATCATAGACAGCATTTTTAATACTACATTTTTTCATACATTCTTGTCTGCCCAATTCAGTTATGAATTCCTCAAAAGCAAAGCCCGTACCTAATTTATCTGTTTTATTCTCCGTGTAGCACTGCCTATGTATGGTTGTGTTGTATGTGCACTGTTCTGAGCAAGGTGGTCATTGGTGACTGATACCCAATGTGTGTGCCCTGGTGAAGAGCTGCAACCATTAGAGGAAAAGGGAGATTTTCTCTAAATTGTGAAAAGGCACTTATAGACTAGCTACAATGCTGCTCTAATGTCTAGCATAGCTCATGGTAGGTACTCAAAGATTTGTTAAATGCAGATTCCTTTAACAGACAAATCAAAGTTTCAGGGCTCTACCCAGGCCAGCCATCTCAGAACATCATTATCTAAAGTGACAGGTAGAAAATTTAAATCAGATACAAAAGTCTGTACTAATATGCAAACTCAGGCAAGGAGAGCGTTAGTTCAGAAGGGTAAACTGAATGAAAAGTGAGGGAACATTAGAGAGGCACTTAAGCAGACAGAAATGACACTAATGACAGTAATAACAGTCCAAATTAATTAACTTCTTTTTGTTGAATGTTCACCTTTAGTAAAATGAAGAGCAACAAACACATCTGACTTCAAAGACTTAGTATAAAGAACGGTATAAGTACTTTCATAGGAACACAGTGACAACAATTAATGAAAAGCTACCTGTAAAAAGAAATCCTTTTAAAACATTTATTTTTTCAAAGAGATGAATAATATAAAGATAACATAGATGTGAAAATTTTCATTTAACCCCAACCTTTAAAAACAAAATAATACAGGTTTAGACCAAATGTATGTTTTGGCAAAGTTCAAATTTTACTGAAATCTGATAATGGCCAAGTATTTTATGCATTTCCAAAGCCAACTGGCTAAGAATCAAAATAAATTTTCATTTGGAAATTGGAAAGTCTATATAGTGAGGCTTCCTCTTACCAAACATCATTCAGGTCATTGAAAAAAGTTTCATAAACATGAAAAGTCTCATAGTATTTTGACAAACTCTGGGAAGAGAGAGGAAACGCTAGGTCATCCAAATCCTAGAAAAGGATTACTCTTGATTTTAACCGTTTCTTTTTTTTTTTCCACAAGATTATATGGGGTTTTCTAAAGAATAAATTTTTCATAGAGAATCTCCAGTTATATTCCATGAATCTTAGGTTACATTCCATATAGACTAAATTTTGAGTAGATACTTGTATTTCCATTTTTGATAATAAGAATGGCCACCAGATATCTGGATATCTGTTACTTGTGTATCAACGAGGGTTTAAGCAAGAAATAAATGTCACACACACATTTGAAAAGATTTTTTTAAAGGTGAGTGTTTGAAAAGGCATTGGTAAGCTTTATGAAAACCACAAGGATAGTGCGGTACTTTAGGGGCTAAAAGAGCTGGGAGCCATTATTTTCCCACTTAAGGATAAGGGTGGGAACAGTTATGGGCAATGGGCAAGAGAAAACTGGGTTGAAGGCTGACTTTTGCTGTGACCTTCAGCTCTGGACCATAGGCAGCCTGCAGTGACCCTGATGGAAGGGAGGAGGGAATAGCTTGACCTCACTCACAGTCCTTCCTCTCACCGACTTCTGATGGTGCCCCCTTTCTCTGAAGCAAACTGGGAATCGGCATCTTATTCCTTTAGTGCATGTAGGTTGCTTCCCAAGAAACCCAATCAGGGTAAAGAGAAGAGGAGAGTAAATCTAGATGAGCAAATGAAAGATACCTAGCATACTTGTTTAGAATTTTAAAAGATATATATTAGAACTTAATTGTACTTTTGTTGTGTTACATTTTAAACTGTCATTTCACTAAATAATTTTGCTTTTCCTTTATCACATAGTTACCTAGTAGTTTCTTATGAAATTGATCATTTTAACCTAAAATGATGGTGTAAATATAGAGAAGTATTTATATTTTTGTTCTTTTCTAGCTAAGCAGCATTGAGTGGAAAAACAAAAATATTTATATAGAAAATGCAGTAATTTTAGATTGGCTCAGGTCTTAAAATCCTTTTACTGAGATTTCAGAGGAGTTGAAATTTTTAACACTTTCAAAGTTACTTTGTGACAGCTACGAAACATAGCTGGGGTGACAGAACAGATACTGGGGTCATGGTCTGCCTGAATCATGAATCTTTAGTTTTCATGACTCACCTGTCATTTGGTTTGCATGGATCATCTTTAGATGACTTCATGACATATTAGTCATCATCTCTCATGGGCACTGAGTTTTTTACTAAAAATATAACTTTATAGCATGCAAAACAAGTTTTAAATGAATATAGAAATGGAGATATTGTTAAACTGTAGTAAACTTTTACAATTTCTTTTATAGCTTTTATTTTTGCCTTGTCCTTCAAAATAAGAATTCCCTCTGATATTGTAATAAATTCAGGACCTTGTATTTCAAGTAGCTTGTATCCACCAGCAGCTATTTCAGTATATTATCTCAGGTTTTTGTGAATCTTTGTGGCGTGGAAACTTCAGCAATCAGATACATGTATTCGCTGTTTTTGAGAGCCTATCACTGTTGGTCTCAGGGACAGAAGCAGTTGTCTTACATGTAGAGTCTCCTTGCCAACATGAAAAATGTTACCTTCCCCCCAGTACTGGAGAAAAGATGAGAAAAATGATGCAAGGTATCCGTTGAAAAGAACTACTTAAATTTACTTCACCTTTGCATGTATAACGCATGGTGAGTCAGTCCAGCTAGTTTTCTTGAATAGCTTTAATCTAGGTGGCTATAAGGTTTTAAAGTCTGAAGTGATATACACACATACCTCTTTTTATTGCATTTCACTTTTTTGTGCTTCACAGATACTCTGTTTTTTACAAATTGAAGGTTTCTGGCAACCCTATCAGTGCCATTTTTACAAAGCATTTACTCACTTCGTGTTACTGTGTCACATTTTGTTAATTCTTGCAATATTTCAAATTTTTAAATTATTATATTTGTAATAGTAATCTGTGATCAGTGATCTTTGATGTTACTACTATGACTTGCTGAAAGCTCAGATGATGGTTAGCATTTTTAGCAATAAAGTATTTTTAATTAAGGTATATTCATTGCTTTTTTTAAGATATAATGGTGTTTCACACTTAAAAGACTTCAGTATAGTGTAAACATAACTTTTTCTGTGCACTTGGAAAGCAAAAAATTCGTGTGACTTGTTTTATTTGCTCTATTGCGGTGGTCTGGAACCAAGCCCTCAATATCTCTGAGGTGTGTCTTTATTCATGATACCATCCATCACTAGTTAGTACTGCCAGTCTCGTCCTGTTAACTTTTAGTTCCAGGTGGTTCCATCCAAAACTTTTTAGTTTCTTCTAGAATGGCAAACATCAGCTGCTATATAACTCACCACAATACTCATATATTAAATATAAACTTTAAAAAGTTTTTGTAGGTCATAAATTAAGACAAGATGCCCAGAGTTTGAATCAAGTAATGCCTGTGTGGTACCATACGGGAAAATGCACTCAGGATGGATTTATCAAATTTGGACCATGTGTTCTGCATTATCCATTAAGGGCCTTTTTCTCCCATATGAACAGGGTGTAGAAATTCTAAATAGACACTGTCATTGGCATTGCTCAATGTTAGAACACCTAAACTCTTACTTAAGATGGTTTTTGACTTGATGCCATATTATCATGCAGTCTCTTGGAGTTACTCTGTGGTAAATCCCAGCATAGCTGATTCAGAAGTGTTCAAAGATGGAACAATAAAAAACATGAACTTTTACTCTCAAGACTTAGCCATAATAAATTTCTAAGAGAAATCAGTTAATAATTTTAGCAATAATAATGTCTTTATTAAGTTATTTATTTAATTCCTTAAGAGTATATGATTCAGGTCCCAGCTTTTGATGGTCTAATTATATAAAATTTCATATAGTATTGAAAGACTAAGTCCAAATATGTTGTTTCCTTAAGTGAAGTAGTGGATTAAAAAGCAATATTACTAAATACCTCCCTTCTCTTTATTGATCATTTTCTGCCAAATAACTTTACAAAGAGACCTCAAATTTGAAGATTTCCGTGAATATAAAAATGGAATTTTTATAAATTATTCCAGGTAAATATATAAGAATTTATGCCATGTTTTCATTTGTTTCATCTTACATGGAGATATCCCTGCCCTATTTGCCATCAATTTGTTATAGGTTTCTGACAACCCAGAAGATATGATTTAATTATTCATGTACCCATACATTTGATAGGAAATACACATCTATAAACATGAAATAACTATAAGGAAGAAGGATATGGTTTCAGATTAGTAGACTATTCTGTCTTCCATTGTTCACATAAAAAAGAAAAAAAGAACTTGAGCAGCTCACTATCCGTCTACTCTTGCTGACAGACCAGAAGAAGACTTAATCAAGCTCCTGAAATCTCCTAAGCCAGGTGAGCCACAAAAAAGTATGAAATCATGAGCAATAACAGGAGTCCACTATCATTTTGAAGAATTAATGAGTTATGAAAGACAGTTATAAATTTTCTTATAATATTTGTTTGGGGTTTGTAATAATTATTCAGTAAACGAATAAATGCCTCTCTGCAAATTCAGTACATAAAAAATTCCAACCTACATCAGTACCAATGTTCATGAGAAACATTATTTTGGCTGCTCTTTTTTGGCTGCTACCTTTATAAAAACCAGAGAATATAAAATACCTCCATTCTGAAAGGGTATTTAACAAGTTTATAAATATAAAACCATCAGATAACAACAATAACAGACCATAAGAATTATATAGGAAAGTGTGGCTTTCTAGACTGATATCAGATTAAACTTTCTGCTATTACCACAATATTGAGTAGGAAACATATTACAATCGTGAGTATTCTAAGAATGTGCCTATATAGGAATTCAATCCCTTTGTTTATGGTCTTTGTTTTCATCTCCTTCTGCATAATGATTTGTTTGGATCTGATTTAATATTCATTTGGGGGAGCAGGAGATGTTTTGTATACTGAAACATTACGATTTAATTTAATTTTTATTCAAGGAAACAGGAAATGTTTTTGTACACTAAAAAAGTTATCTGAGTTTATAAAACAGTAATTTTTAATTTTATATTGTGATTTCTATAATTTCACTTCTTATATTCTTCAGTACTAAGACTTTGGTTATAAATAACACTTTTAAATCAGCATGAAAGACTTCATATACTTCTTTATTTTATGACCAGGATTGTCAAAAAAGCAGACGCTCAGCACACATTTTTATTGTGGTCTTAAATTTAAATTCTACTTCAGAAAAAGGGGAAGAACTATTAGTGGGGAAACTTGGCTAGGTGTCCCAATCACCTCTGTGGAAATGCTGTGATTTCATCTATTAAAGGCATTAAAGAAAGGATTCCTGAAAAAGACAGGAAAAAAGAAAAACAATTCCAAAGAGCCCACACCTTAGGGTGGGGCTATCACAATGCGTAGGTTTAATACATGTCATGAATTTGAAGCCCAGTGAGCATCCAATTGGAGATGTCAAAATTCTGTTGCATTGGAGGTCAGGAACTCAGGAGACAATTCTCAATTTTGTTATGCAGGTTTACCAACCATTTGACTAAAGATGGTAATTAAAGCCATGGGTGTATATTAGTTTGCCACGGGAGAATATGCAGAGTTAGATGAAAAGAGAGCCTAAGAGAACATTTAAAAATAGGGCAACTCAGGAAATAGATTTGTCAATATGAATTGAGTTATACAAACTTTCACATATTTTAATGAAAAAATATCACTTTAGGAATTCATCTATAAAACTAATCTTTAATTTAGAAATAACCCCATGCTTGAAAATGTGTGTCATTAAAAATAATTTAAAAAAACAAAAACAAAAATAGGGAAATGGCAGTAAATAATATTATATCATTTTAAAATATATTATACAGTCATTGAATTTTTATAAAAGTGTTTTTAGTAACACAGACAACTATGAATAGTCATAATAAGTAAATGGAAAAACAGGCTATGAACTCACTCATCCAATTTGAATACAACTAGTTCAAATATACACACACACACACAAAGAGACTCGTAAAAATTTTCCTAGTGTTTCTCAGAATAATATTCCCTTGGTTACATTCTAATCTATTTCAAATATTCTACAAAAATCCCTATTTTTATTTCAAAAACTTTTTTTAAAATTTCAATATTTTATAGAACACTGCAGTTACTTATGTCTGCACAGCATGTGTAGCCACTCATTTTGGTAAAAGAGTGACACTCTTTTTTGTGATGTTTATTGGTTTTAGTTGTGGTAGGTTCCCCGATCTACACAAATTTGAGTAGAAACCAAGAGCTGACCAGAGTACCCCATTTACATCAATATAGATATTTGGGCAGAGATGGGCATGTGATTCAAATTAATCAGCCAACCTCGGAAATTTTATTGGAATAACTGAGAAATGGCGTTCTATTTGATTTGGGACTATTACTGTAAATCTGATGTAAGTCTAGAGCTGCTGGTGATCATTTTTACTTGAGAATGAAACTGACACAAAGGAATAAGCAGCCTAGAACTGGAGAAAGAGACCTGTTATTTGCATTCCTGGATCCTGCTATGCTGAAATGGGTCACCTTTACCTGTTCAATGATGTAATTGTTCAATGATGTAATTGAACAATGATGTAATTGTTCAATGATGTAACAATTGGGGGAGGGGGTGTAAGCTATTTTGATCTTCTATCATTTACAAATGAAAAAATCTAACTGAAATCATAACAAAGGGACAACCCTGATAATCTATTTTAGAGGTCCTCTCTCC
This sequence comes from Neophocaena asiaeorientalis asiaeorientalis, assembly GCF_003031525.2. NCBI lineage: Eukaryota > Metazoa > Chordata > Mammalia > Artiodactyla > Phocoenidae > Neophocaena > Neophocaena asiaeorientalis. Next base: position 2,436,762 of record NW_020175387.1, on the reverse strand, counting down.
CCAATTCTAATCCAATGACATTAGAGAGAAGACCTGATGGAGAATAGAAGGCAGTGGGGGAGCAGAATAGCAGGGCTGAAATCCAGAAAGGGAGTTCAGTTGCTCCATTTACACCTTATTTGTTGAGATGACGCCTGGTACCCATATTAACACTAATATTCTCTAACCACACCACCACACTCTACATCAATCTGAAAACAAGGGATTAAAGAGGACACCAATGAAGTCAAATCATTATCTAAAAGGAGTAATTAATGATGTATCCATTCACCAGCTATCACTATCCTGGGATTATTCTAGTTAAGGACCAGGAGCAAGGGACTGGTCATTATTTCTCTGCTGTGCCTTTTGTATAGCAGTGTATTTAGGCCTCTTTTGTTTTTAATAAGTAAGTTAATAACACTTATTTTGGCTAATTCTAATTGTACTGAATGTAGTGGTGATTTTTTATAAGAAATCCTTCGCCCCCCGCCAATTCCTAGAGCCAACTCAGAGAATACATGGGCAACAACATCACAAAAAAGCAAAAATAAAGCAAATAAAATAAAGAGAGAAAGAGAAAAAAGTGAAGAAATGAAAGGTTATCGGGAGCAGTTACTAGAACCCTGAACTAAGCAGACATTGAGATTAAACAAAAAGTTAACTTCCTGGCTAAACCAAACATTGGACAGTCTTTTTATCTAATGAAATGTGGTTTATTTTCCACATGCAGTTTATACTATCACAGTCCAGGTATTTCTCCTCAGTATTTACTATCATAATATTTGTGATTTTCCATTATTTTTGACCTTCTTTATTGCTTTACCTAAACTGCATATGGCTTTCACTACCTGACTTGTATGGATTTTTTTTTTAAGCATTGTTAAATATCATGGCATCTGCTTGCCAAGGAAAAAATTAATTAAGAAAGTTACTAAATTATAGAAAATGTTTTATAACCCCAATATGCTGAAGATAAAGGTTATTAGTAATAATTATTTAAAATAGTATAATTATTTAAAAATTCAATTAACAACCAATATAATATAGATAAGATTACATACTCAGATAGAAATATGCATTAAGAGGTAACATATGAATCACATTCAAAATATATAACAATAGTGTAAGTCGCATATGCTGTTTACTTGACAAGTTAACCCACGCGGTCATATCAGAAAAACTGAATCTAGACTAGTAATAATGCTGAATTTAATGGATTTGGTTAAGAAGGAATGCATAGATAACTTTAAGGGAACTATAAGAGTATTAATATAAGTCACTAGCATCTTCCCTGAGAAATTTTAAAATCAAATGAACATAAAAGGTTGTTTCTTCTAGGTCTACTTTCTAATAGTGAATGCACTTTGAAAAACAAACAACCAAAGCCTTCTTACTCTTTTTAAATTGTGGGTATTTGTCATTCAAAAGTAGAAAGATTTCATTTATTTTTCAGTCCAGGAAAAAGAATCACACCCTGAGGGTCAATCATCAAAATTTATGCAGTTTTCAAAACACTGAAAAACAAATCCAGGCTCTTAGTTGAATTAAGTTTGGCATATACTCTGTGGCCAACAAGAGTGTTTATAAAGTAGTGGAAAGCTTAAAGAGCATAGTAGTACTAGTTTAGAATTCTAAACAAAAGTTTATAACAAATTCAGTGATTTCATAAAATGGACACATTTCCCAGGAACATATTTTTAAGGTAATTAGATTTCAATTAGTAGTCACTTTACTAAGTAGAACTACATTTTCTATCAATGTTAGTGAATGTGATTTAAACATGTGAATTTTGATGAGAGGAAAAAGAGTAACTAGAAGACACTTTCTCTGCAATTTTTCTTCTCAGTATAAAAATATCCTAAGTGTATATAGTAAATTATAAAAGATAAGACCCTCACCTACCTTTTGTAACCACCCTGAAAGAGTAAGCAGATTTATTCATGTTATGTCAAACATATTTTTATTCAGAATGTCATTATCCTCACAGCTGATGCATCAGTGGGTTCTGGTTCTGCTCACTTGGTAGTAATTAGGTTCAAAGCAGCTCCCTGTCATTGCCTGGTCCACCATGTCAATGAGCATATGTGATGCAAAGAAGGGAGGAATTAGTCAGATAGACATGGTTTATATTTTTTATTGGCTGGATAATCTAGGAGAAATTACTCTTCCTGAAACTCTAGTTGAGTCATTTGCAAATTGGATATAATAATACCATCTATGCTTGAGTGTTGGGAAGATAAAGGGACTAATCTGAGTGAAGCACTTTCATCATACTGGACACCTAGAAAGACCTCAATGAAGTAGATTCTCTTTTGTCCTTGAAATGCCATTTCCTCTGTCGTCAACCTACGTTCTATCAGCTGGAATTAATCACTTCCTCTTCAACAGTACACCTATTGCAATATTGTGTTATATCTGAAAACATATCTCAACCAACATTTGGAGCTTACACACCTATCATGAAATGGTGAAACTGTTAAATTTTACACTAAATTAAAAACGTGAAAAAAAGTCAGCAACGTTAGAATTATAAAGCAAAGCCCAAAATTAAAGTCTGAAGAAAAGTTAAAATTAGATCAAAAAATTTTAAATCAGAAAACTATTAAAACAGAAGTATCAAAATGTATAATTATGACAAAGCCAAAATTATAACAATAAAATCGGTAAGACAAAAATGTAAGACTACTAAATTTGTGACTGCAAAAAGGCTAAAAGAGATAAGACAAGAAATAAAATAATAGTTTTTAAAAGTTGTAACTTTTAAAGCATTTCAGGAATGAATTAAAATAGATAACAATTGATAAATCTAAAGAACAAATATTTGCAGCAACGTAGATGGACCTAGAGAGTATTATGCTTAGTGAAGTTAGAGAAAGACACAAATACTGTATGTTGTCATTTATATGTGGAATCTAAAAAATTAAACAGACCTATGTATATAGAAAAACAGAAATAGACCTCATAGATATAGAAAACAAATTTGTGCATACCAGCGGGGAGAGGGAAAGAGGGAGGGTTAAGATAGGAGTAGGGGATTAAGAGATACAAACTACTATGCAAACTACTAAATACATAGCACAGGATATATTGTACAGAATAGGGAATTATAGCCATTATTTTGTAATAATTTGAAATGGAGTATAATCTATAAATATCTATATAAATCTATCTATAAAAATCACTATGCTTTTTACCTGAAACTAATATAGTATTGTAAATCGACTATACTTCGATAAAAAAGGAATAGGAAAAAAAGAAAGTTAACTCTAACTGAATTAACATTACATGTACATTAAATCAACTAACGTGCTGTTACTTTTTCATTTAAAAACATAATGAATATTAAAATAAATAAATAAAAGTTATTAAAACATATTTTAAGGAACTAAAAGAAATAATCATGTAAAATATTAGAAAGTTAAAGGAGTCTAGAACAAAATAAAATCTTTATTTCAAATCAAAATGATAAAAATGAGAATGTGAATAATATGTAATCTTAAAATGATATGACTTGAAAGCCTAAATTATGAGAAAGGTAACATAGTCCAAAGGAGAAAATGATTTAAGACACTGTCACTCAATGTTTTTCAACATGCCAAAATATCACCCAAATATACAGCAAACAATCAGGAGTAGAATGAAGAAAAACTCCCACAACATTTTGCCCTGTCCTCCAGGCTATGGGCTCAATTTCGAACAAATGTTAAAGAGGACAAGTTTAAACAACTCTCCTAAATAGTTTGCTCCATGATTTCTCTGTCTTCTGCAAGGCAAAATAGTCAGCAAAGCAAGGTAAGGACATTGGATGTTCCGAATGTAGAATCATGCACAGAGATTGTGTTTGTGGGTGGACACTGTAAGGTAGAGAAAACGGAGAGATAGATGGAAGAAACTGAAATTCCTGAGTGGCATGTTGAGAGTCCTTTCTCCATCACAGTGAATGAGAAGATATGAAGAGTGTGGGTGTGAGAGGGAACCAAGAAAGGGACACGAGTGCATCTGAATCACGTGGTTTAGGGACAAATCCCGAGGGTTAACGACAACCAGGGATAAATTTGTGATGTCAGAGAGGCTACCTAAGGGAGCCTTAAGGTAAAGAATGACTAATTTTTAAAAAATTTGATGCTATTCTGGTACACTCTTTCATCACTCCCTATTTGGAATAAAAGTTTAGTATACTACAATGCTTTATAATATTTTTGGTTACTAGAAATAAAGAAATGAACTTTATGACACATTTGAGACAAGGTGGAAAGAAAGTCACGGGAAACAGAATGTGTAATAAAGATGGAATTCAGAAGAGAAAGGATGTAAGTATCAGATCACTAAGAGACATACTAGTTACCTACAAATCTTGAGAAATACTGTAAAGCAGGAAGAGGAAACTATATTTCTTAGTTTGGGGGACTGGGACCTACAGTTAGTTACTTTATTTATTTTTTTAATTTTTTTTAACATCTTTATTGGAGTATAATTGCTTTACAATGGTGTGTTATTTTCTGCTTTATAACAAAGTGAATCAGCTATACATATACATATATCCCCATATCTCTTCCTTCTTGCATCTCCCTCCCACCCTCCCTATCCCACCCCTCTAGGTGGTCACAAAGCACCGAGCTGATCTCCCTGTGCTATGTGGCTGCTTCCCACTAGCTATCGATTTTACATTTGGTAGTGTATATATGTCCATGCCACTCTTTCACTTTGTCCCAGCTTACCCTTCCCCCTCCCTGTAACCTCAAGTCCATTCTGTAGTAGGTCTGCATCTTTATTCCTGTCCAGCCCCAGTAAGTTATTTTAAAAGTTCAGTGGTAAGGGTGACTTCAGAGGATTGTAAGATTTAGGAATACATGGGTTACTGACCCTTGGATTATATAATAAACTATTAAACCTACTTCCTAAGTATTTCCTTAAAATACCTATTTTACTTCATTTCTACTCTCACCACCAATACTGAAATGTTCTCTGAACTTTTCTTGACCTTTACACTTTTTCTCCTTTTCAATCTATCTTCAACTCCCATGATTCATCTTTCCTAGGTAAAGCTAGCCAAAGTGAACACTTCAAAAATAATATCTGAGATTTTCAGTTTCTAAGTAGGCAACAATAATATTCATTTGGCTTATGATGATATATTTGAACATAATTCCACCATATTATTAAGGTTTTATGTTTACCATGCTTATTCTTCATCTTTTTTCCTCTTTATTTATCAACAGTTAGATTGGTAAAAAATGTTCTTATATTTTTAGTTCAACCTAATATATTATTTTAGGGGTAGCCCTTAAATTTTTAACATGCATGCCCAAATTTTCTTCTTTCTAACCAAGTCTAAAATTAACTTGTATTTCTACCTGTATCTGCAGAACTGCAGGAGAATAAATTTCATTTGTTTTAATCCACCCAGTTTGTGGTACTTTGCTCCAGCAGCACTAGGAAACCAACACACACCGTTTTCCTACTGGCCTCAGGGTGTTCTTTCCTCTACTTGAAAATTCTGCACCCAGAGCTTTTCACTAACTTAGTTTAATCCATCTTAGAAATTTCATTTCAGCTTACTGTTACTTTCTCTCTGCCCTCCTTTACCTGGTAGTATCATGTCATGTACTCTCACAAACTCTGCATTTCTTTTTTTTTAATATAGCATTTCCCACAAATGTAACTAAGCCTTAACAAAATTGTTGTTTACTCTTTATCTCCTCCTCTAGAATCTAAGTAAGCTCCATGCACAGATACATTTTCACCACTATACCCTTATCAACTAAGACCATATCTAGTCTATGGTAGATTTTTAAATAAATATATATTAAATGAAATAATTAATATACTTGATAGGAAGGCTAATTTCAGGGTACTAACATTCCTAATTTTGAAAATATATCTACTCAGGAATAACAAGTTGAGATATTTTTAACTTTAGAAGATCCTCAAATGCTACATACACATGCCATTGTCAGGTTAATACATAAAATATATATTTCTTATTATGGTGCTTTCTTTGAAGGGATATAATTATAGTTTCCATCAATGTCAAACATCCATCAGAAACCACAGTCATAGCTTAAAAAACATTTGATATTTCTGTCTGACTATTTTTTACTTCATTGAGAGAAATCTCATTTTTGTTCAGCTTCTACCTGAGTGTTTCTTCGTAGACATTCACCTAAGCTATTCTTTATGTATATATAAACACGGAAGTTCCTCAAGTGGTAGTGAGAGAAGGCAAGTGTAAGGGTGTGAAGAAAATAACCACACTAGGTATCAAAATTTTTCCCAATTCCAGGGAAATGGCCTGGAGATGGTTGCTACCAACCAGGAAGCACAGAGAATGTCATAAACTGAAAGCATGATTATAAACGAGCATGGCAATGATTCTGTAGAATGGGGTTGGGGAGAGGAACACAGAAATTTATGAGCCAGAATACTTACAAATAGTCAAAACTTGGTCAGATGAACAACAACAACAAAAAAGGCCTCTTGTGGTTTACAGACAGAACTTTGGAAAAAGTTTTTCTGTCACTGCTACAAAATGCCTTCATAGTGAGAATTCATTAATCTTGGCAATCCTTATTTGCTCAATGGAGACTGATTATAGCAACTACATCCAAGCACGGCCTTTCCCTACTGTTAAGCCTTTAAAGCAATGAGCTTCAAATCTGCATTCCTCCAAATAAGAATACACTGATGAGGAAATCCTTGGCGAAATAATAAGAGTTTTGAAGTAGAATAGGTGGTAATAAAAACTTTATCTCTCAAAGTTTAAAATCAGTAAGTCACAAATACTTTTTGGTGACCATAAACAGGAAGAATTTCCCCTTATATTTGAAATGCTTTCATTTAATATTCAACACCAAAATCATTACCACTATTTCTTTTATATCTAAAATAACACGTGCCCTTGAGACACAATCAGCTAAAGTCAGTGTGTCTTTCTTCTATTGCCATGCCAATTCTTATAAGGACTGATGTGAAATGGCAATGTTGAACTCTTTAGTGAATGAGGTGTTCTGTATAGACACATAGTGCTATTACTTATCATCTAAACCAAGTTTTTCTAGGATTTTAACTTAAGTCATTAAACACTTTAATTACTTTTTAGTGATGGTTAACAATATGTAACTCAAGGAAAATGAGTTATCCTGGGCTTATTCTCTAAAGAACTAAGAATACATCCTTTCACGCATCAGAAGTTTTGCATTTTTACTTTAAAACCACATTTTAAAAATTACAGGTGATTAAGGTAAATGAGTTTCTGAAAAGGGCATTAAGGAGATCCATTATAAGTTAAAGATCTGGACATTAGTAAATTTAAGCTTGTGATAATCATTTTAATTATAAGTATACAGCATTACTGTGACATTCTCTGTAAGAAGATATCACAAACTCATAGAAAAAAATAAAGTACATTTTTCTCATAAATCTTCACCACTCTTGTCTCTGACTGAAAATTGGCTGGGCAACTTCACTGATAGCTGAGCTTTGTTAAGAGTCTGTGTTTCATTCAGTTGGGGATCAGCTGACGTAGGCTGAATCTATGCTTCATGCTGCAGATTTTTAGATCAGCCATGTAGCTCTCCCCCAAGGATATCCTGTCCCCTTGGACTAGAGGGCTAGCTAGCTGCATGTTCTTCTCTTGATGGCAGAAATTCCAGAGAGCAAGCCCATTCATACCATCACTTTCTTTGCTTTTGGCCAGGTCCATTCACTTATATTCATCGGCCAAACCCAAAAGAGTGAAAAGTGAGCCGAGCCCACCTTTTATGAAAGGACTTGCAAAATGATGTGACAAAGGTTATGAATTCAGAGAATGGTGAAAAATTAATATACAATAATTCCACCTGCCACAGGGATCTTTTAAATGTTATTGGTAATTTGATTCTCAATTGTTCTTCAATAATAGAAATGACGGAATAATTGGGTGTGTTGGTTAAGACTGAAGAAGAGTCATATCTTTAATTTGCTCTACTGTTACTCTTCTAAAGGAGATCATTGTTGTAAATATGCATTCTGGGCATGCAAAATAGGAGAATCTAATATTGGAAAGTATAATTATTAAAAGAATAGATAGGTAAGAATGATTTCTAGTGTTCCTGAATAATATATGGGAGTACTGAAAACCAAGGTTTGGCTTAACACAGACAAGCAAATTAAAAGATCTTCACTGCCCTAGGAAAACTACAGTCCTTATAACTCAAGGGTTGAAAGATTTATTTCCCTGTGGACCAAGGTTACAGCAGATCAATTAATAGAGCCATGTTCTTCTCTTCTGCTGCCATGTGCAGAAAGAAAAATGTGTTGATTATGCCATTTCAGCGTACTGTATACACAAAGTCAACTTTACGGGCTGGTCTAACCTACAGTGCAGGACTCAGAAATTGGGAACCAGAAAATAATCGGTCTCTGTCCACTTGGCAGCATGAACTATCATGAAGTCCAGTGGTTGGCAGACAGGATCTGGAGCCCCGAGTGGCTCTCGCTTCACAGCTTCTGATCAAAGGAATGAAGCTCCCTAAACTCAGTGAAGTATAAGAATCAAATTACTATATAACATATGCTCTAAAATTTACAAAAGGCTTAGAGTAATGTAATCTTTCCCTTCCAGGGAAGGAAATGAGCACCATTAAAATGTCTAGGTTTTACAATACTGCAAAGGATGGAAAATGCCATTAATATCATCAAATCACCCATAATGGGTTCTCTTTCAGCATAGGGCTAATTTTCTTTTTGGCCTCCTCCACTACAGAATGACTTTTCTGTGTGGAGCCTCTGTTAGGTTAATGGCAGACTTCTTGTGTACTAAAGCAATAAATCAGTCCCTTATGATTAACCTAGGTTCTTTTAATTTTGTGTTTTTTAGAATAGTGTGAAAAGATGTAATATTCTTTGAATAATTTCTATTTATTCAAAGGACTTATTAGTTCTAAAATACATAATTTAGTAAAAGTAATAGCTCCTTTCCAATGTGATATGATAATGCTACAGAGTATATCTTTGTGCTTTAGAGCTGAAAATGACCTTGGAGACATTAAATCTAGCTTTTCATTAGTGTAGGAATCTCTTCTAAGACATCTCTTAAAGAATGTCACCCACTTTTTGATGTAGCACTTTTGGTGAATGGGACTCTTGACAAGAGACACGGAGAAAATGCGTCAAGAAACCTGACAATATCTATAAAATAAACTGTAAAACAAAACAAAAAAGAAAGAAAAATATAGAAATGGATAGATAAAATATTTAAACCCCTGAATAAAAAATGTGAAGTATGTTCACTTCAATTTTCAATTCTAATTTAATTTCACTGTGTATTTGTATCTCTTCCTCTAGATTGTAATTTTGAAGAAAGGAGGGGCGATGTGAAAAATGAATAGTCAGCTATATTTATGCTGTGGAAGAAAGAATTTGGTTTTCTGGAACACAGCCTGTGATAGCAGAACAACGTCTGGCAAGAAACACGTTATGTTTGGCTGGAGAGTCACTGGCACTATCAAGAAATATTCAAGTGGATATTTGAGAGAGGAGAAAGACCCAAGCAAAACCACAAACCAGGTGGGACCAAGAGAGGAACAGGACAATGGAAGTATGGTTTGTCAGTCAACAGAGAGTTAACACACAATTTTGTGCCTCTTCTTTAGGTCATAGAACTCATATTACCAATTGTCAGGTTTCCCTTAAATTAAGGAGTTAGGAAAAATTCTCAAGATTTACAGGTGGACATATTTGCTACTTGCTTTCAAAATGTAAGATATAAGAACATTCCAACAGGGGCCCAATTTTATTATGTCACAACCATATAAAAAGTAAGCAGACACTTCCCTGGGCTTTTCTCCTTTAGAAAGTAATAAATTGTCAACTGGCATAGAAAGATTAGATCCTAAAAACTGATTCTCCCATAAATACCAGCCATAAATCTAGACAATAAACAACAGCAACAAAAACACCTGAAGGCTCTGGAGACTGAATGAAAGCAGACAATTTGTGGAGAGGGGTCAGAACTTGGAACAAACATCCAACAGAGCAAGTTTCTTTTTTCTTTTTCTGTCTATACTGAGGGTATATGAAGTTTGACCTTGATTACAATGTCAAGTGACTCCAATTCTGATAGAAAGTTTCACCATCTTTCTGGAACTATATATAGTAAGTATTCTTGGGGCAAGAACAGCCTCTGAAGATTGAGAAAGAAGCTCCAGGAAAGATGCCCAGAGGTACCTAATTTCACACATAAATTCACCATTAAGTCCCTGCTGTTTCCTGAACCACTTCTGTGTAGGGCAAACTGCATGCAGATAACAACTAAGGTTTGAAGAACTGAACTGACATCTGAGTTGCTGCCCAGATTTCTGTCTAACCAAGTTAGTCATCTGATAAAAACAAACATATCAACACTTTGGAGATTATAACATAACCTGAAATCCACACAGTATCATATTCACAGTGTTTAGGATATACACAAAAATTACTTAACATAAATTGAACCAGAACAATGGGACCCAACCTCAACAGAAAAGATAATCAAAAGATGCCAACCCGAAGTTAACAGAGATGCTAAAAATTGCACTACAAAAACCTTAAAACAGCTATTTTAACTCTGCTTAGTGAGAATAAAAAAATTTAATCAGCAGAAACCTCAATTAAATAGAGTCAAGAGACCAGAGGGGGAGCTCTCAGGCCCTGCAACAATAACAAAGCCTGACAGGAAGAAGAAAGACTGATTTCCTAGCAAGGACGCAGCCAATGAAAACCCACAGACTCTTTGCTTACTATAGCCAGCCCAACTTCCTTTTCCCCTCTATAAAAGAGTTCTCCTTCCCTTGCACGTGGCTCACCATGGCTGCAGATCCCGAATCGCAATTCTTTGCTGATCCCAAATAAACCTATATTTGTTGGAGAAATATCTGGCAGTCTATTTGTTTTAGGTCAACATTTTGGTGGCCCATAGGAGGACCACAGAAGGCCCTCAAAGGCTCTGAGCCTGGTGAGCAAATAGGTGTGGCACTGACAATTCAGTCCATTGTCACTCACTGCTTTCTCACTTATCCTGAAGGCATGTTTTTCTCCTGGATTCGAGCTCACACTCTCTTTGCATTTGAAGCTATCCAGGCTTCATTCAGGATCTATTTTAAGGGTTTGTTCTTTATGATTAAGACCTTGCTTTGTATGTGAGTACTTTCCAGACTTTATTCAGGATTTATTTTAAAGTTTTATTCATTCTGGTTAAGACTTTGCTCTGCATGTGTGTACTCCTTTGGCAGTTCAATCTGATTTTTAGTTCAGACTGTTACAACTGAAGCTGGCTGAGACACCTTCGGCCCACTCCTTCGGGAACAGGGGCTGCTTCACTGAAACTGTGCTGTTTTTTCAGGCTTTGGTCCTTTCTCTTGGAATGGGACTGTTCCATGGTTACTGGCTGAAAAGCTTTTGGCCTGGCCCCTCTGGGACAAGCTGTTTCCTTAGAACTGGCTCATGTTAGGCCTGCAGGCTGTCTGAGTTGCAAGATGTTTAAATTTAGGTGTTTGAGCTGTAAGCTGTTTAAACTGTTTGAAAATTATTTTTTCTCCAGAGAAAAACCTCTGAAAAGTGGTTATCTAAATATTTCAGGGTGCCCTCCTACAGGAACTCTGGATGATTTTATGTTTAAAATTCATGGTCCCTCCTTAGGGACCCTGTCCCTAACTAAATGGACTGACCTAACCAAAGGCAATTAGAAAATCAATGGCCATTATGGGGAACTTCTGAAATCCCCACACTTAGTTACCTTATAATTTGATGACAAGAGCTCTAAAATCACAAGAACTAAATGGAATGCCTATTTTGATTGGTATTTTGAGGCTTCCCAACATTATCAGGAGTCTAAAATTACCTCTATGCAAAATAAGATTTTAAGATTAACTGAGACAAAATTTTTTTTTAATTAAAAAAAATAAAGACAAAATGGCTCCCAAACATTCAAGCTCTTCTTCCTTGGTTTCTTGGTCTCAGGCTCTGCCTTTGGTGCCATCTTGTCTCTGTCCCTCAGCTCCTTGTGGTCAGACTCCACCTCTGGTACCATCTTCCTCCTTCCTTTCTATGCCCACCTTGCCTTCTTTATACCCTCAGTTCCCCTGTACTAATTCTCTTGCCAAACTTCCCTTTTTCTCTGAAACTTTTCCCACTCCCTTTTCTTCTGTACCGATCAGAACCTGTCTCTCTAAAATTAAGTCTTCTGAGTACCTGTAGGCTATACCCTTAATTTCTTATATTCTCTGGACCAAAGCAAGCCATAGTCAAAGATTTTTCCAAAGTAACCAATGATCCTCACAGATTTTCTGAGGAATGTAATGTAGTCATTCAAATGTATCATCCTGGTTTCTCCAACTTACATTAGTTAGTTCATATGCTTGTCAGTGAACGTCAGGTCCAGTATTCAATGAAAACCACTAATGGGAAAAATCCTGAAAGGTCTCTAGAATCACAATTGGGGAACCAGCCCACTCACTTATTAAATGATCAGTTTTGAGAAATCACTAGATAACTTCATCAGGCAATTAATTCCTAGGGTTTTTCCAACCCTGTTGATTGGAACAAAATTCAGCCTTGCACACAAAAATCTGATGAACCTGTTCGTGACTATTACAACCAACTTCAGATTATTTTTTAAAGAAAATTCTGGCTTTCCTTCAGATGTTCCACCTGGGTAGTTTTTTAAAACTCTGTGTCTATTAATGGGCTGAATCAGGAGCTTTCCCTTCAGTAAAAAGAACCAGGATAGAATGGGAAACTCTGTCCACTCTGAATTTAGTTAACCTGGCAAACCAGTTCTCTCACACTCTGGATGAGTCACCTAAAAGGAAGACTGCTAAAATTCTTAATCATCATTTCTAGCTATTGAAAGCTCCTAAATTAAATCAAAACCCTCCAAGTTTCTGTTATTATTGCAAAGAGCCAGGACATTAGAAAAGAAAACTGTTACAAATTTAAGTGCCTCAGGCACTTTCAGCCCTCAAATCAGCCTTTTCTCTGTCCTCCCAATTCTCAATGATGGGGCTCTGAGAAACTACAGGGGCTCTTTCCAATCCTCCCTCCTAATCAGATTGGAGAAACATTTCTCCAGATTGGAGATGAATTTCTTCCAGTCCTAACTGACCTGGAACCATACTGTCAGTGTTCAACCTATTATAAAGCAGCCCCCACCTCGGAGTACTAAAATGGTGCACACAGTGGGATCTCTAATGAATTTGAAGAGGTTCCTGTCTCTGAACCTATTTCCTTTTGTTTAGGCCCTTTGAGAGATACACACACTTTTCTCCTTAGTTCTTCTGCCACATCCATTTACTAGGCTGAGGCTCTATAGAAAAGTATCATGCTGAAATTTCTTTATCCCAAAAGGGGGAAAATTTTTTGGAATTTGATAGTAGTCACAAAATAACCAACCAGGTGGATTAAATGGGCCTTTGACATCTTTTATTTGTTTTGTCTCTGACTGTACAAGAGCTGATTCTTGAAACACTGATCATTTGTTCTTATTGAATCAGCTACCATCCTCCTTATGGGCAAAATATCTAACTGAAATTGGCAAAATTCATACTGCATGTCCCATAAAGATTCAAATAGATCCTCTATAATCTCTTCCCAGAATTAATCAATATCCTGCAAATAAAGAAGGCCTTGGAGGCATAAGGCTGAAAATAGAAGATTACAAGAATTAAGGTCTAATTATCCTTTGTATTAGTAACTGTAATACTCCTATTCTACTGGTGAGAAAACCTAAGAGCTAAGGATGTGTGTCCTTAGCTAGAAAACCTAAGAGCTAAGGATGTGGGTCCTTAGCTAGAAAACCTAAGAGCTAAGGATGTGGGTCCTTAGCTAGAAAACCTAAGAGCTAAGGATGTGGGTCCTTAGCTAGAAAACCTAAGAGCTAAGGATGTGGGTCCTTAGCTAGAAAACCTAAGAGCTAAGGATGTGGGTCCTTAGCTAGAAAACCTAAGAGCTAAGGATGTGGGTCCTTAGCTAGAAAACCTAAGAGCTAAGGATGTGGGTCCTTAGCTAGAAAACCTAAGAGCTAAGGATGTGGGTCCTTAGCTAGAAAACCTAAGAGCTAAGGATGTGGGTCCTTAGCTAGAAAACCTAAGAGCTAAGGATGTGGGTCCTTAGCTAGAAAACCTAAGAGCTAAGGATGTGGGTCCTTAGCTAGAAAACCTAAGAGCTAAGGATGTGGGTCCTTAGCTAGAAAACCTAAGAGCTAAGGATGTGGGTCCTTAGCTAGAAAACCTAAGAGCTAAGGATGTGGGTCCTTAGCTAGAAAACCTAAGAGCTAAGGATGTGGGTCCTTAGCTAGAAAACCTAAGAGCTAAGGATGTGGGTCCTTAGCTAGAAAACCTAAGAGCTAAGGATGTGGGTCCTTAGCTAGAAAACCTAAGAGCTAAGGATGTGGGTCCTTAGCTAGAAAACCTAAGAGCTAAGGATGTGGGTCCTTAGCTAGAAAACCTAAGAGCTAAGGATGTGGGTCCTTAGCTAGAAAACCTAAGAGCTAAGGATGTGGGTCCTTAGCTAGAAAACCTAAGAGCTAAGGATGTGGGTCCTTAGCTAGAAAACCTAAGAGCTAAGGATGTGGGTCCTTAGCTAGAAAACCTAAGAGCTAAGGATGTGGGTCCTTAGCTAGAAAACCTAAGAGCTAAGGATGTGGGTCCTTAGCTAGAAAACCTAAGAGCTAAGGATGTGGGTCCTTAGCTAGAAAACCTAAGAGCTAAGGATGTGGGTCCTTAGCTAGAAAACCTAAGAGCTAAGGATGTGGGTCCTTAGCTAGAAAACCTAAGAGCTAAGGATGTGGGTCCTTAGCTAGAAAACCTAAGAGCTAAGGATGTGGGTCCTTAGCTAGAAAACCTAAGAGCTAAGGATGTGGGTCCTTAGCTAGAAAACCTAAGAGCTAAGGATGTGGGTCCTTAGCTAGAAAACCTAAGAGCTAAGGATGTGGGTCCTTAGCTAGAAAACCTAAGAGCTAAGGATGTGGGTCCTTAGCTAGAAAACCTAAGAGCTAAGGATGTGGGTCCTTAGCTAGAAAACCTAAGAGCTAAGGATGTGGGTCCTTAGCTAGAAAACCTAAGAGCTAAGGATGTGGGTCCTTAGCTAGAAAACCTAAGAGCTAAGGATGTGGGTCCTTAGCTAGAAAACCTAAGAGCTAAGGATGTGGGTCCTTAGCTAGAAAACCTAAGAGCTAAGGATGTGGGTCCTTAGCTAGAAAACCTAAGAGCTAAGGATGTGGGTCCTTAGCTAGAAAACCTAAGAGCTAAGGATGTGGGTCCTTAGCTAGAAAACCTAAGAGCTAAGGATGTGGGTCCTTAGCTAGAAAACCTAAGAGCTAAGGATGTGGGTCCTTAGCTAGAAAACCTAAGAGCTAAGGATGTGGGTCCTTAGCTAGAAAACCTAAGAGCTAAGGATGTGGGTCCTTAGCTAGAAAACCTAAGAGCTAAGGATGTGGGTCCTTAGCTAGAAAACCTAAGAGCTAAGGATGTGGGTCCTTAGCTAGAAAACCTAAGAGCTAAGGATGTGGGTCCTTAGCTAGAAAACCTAAGAGCTAAGGATGTGGGTCCTTAGCTAGAAAACCTAAGAGCTAAGGATGTGGGTCCTTAGCTAGAAAACCTAAGAGCTAAGGATGTGGGTCCTTAGCTAGAAAACCTAAGAGCTAAGGATGTGGGTCCTTAGCTAGAAAACCTAAGAGCTAAGGATGTGGGTCCTTAGCTAGAAAACCTAAGAGCTAAGGATGTGGGTCCTTAGCTAGAAAACCTAAGAGCTAGGATGTGTGTCCTTAGCTAGAAAACCTAAGAGCTAGGATGTTGTGTCCAGGACCTCTGAGCAATAAACAATATTGTTAGCCCTCCATACCCTGTTGTCCCTAACCTTCATATGTTGCTAACATCCATTCTCACCAAAAGTAAATTCTTCACTGTAATTGAGTTATACGTTTTTTACTATTCCTGTTGATAAAGCTAGCCAATACTTTTTTGCCTTCACTTGGGAAGAAAAACAATTCACCTAAGCAGTAATGTCTCAGGGTTTTACTGAGAGTCTTTCTTATTTCTCACAAATCCTAAAGGCTGATCTAGATGACATGAAGTTCCTTAAGGGTTCTACTTTGCTACAGTATGTGAACTATTTGCTTCTTTGCTCTTTTCTCAAGCCTCCTTACAGGAAGACAACATCCATTTGCTAAAGATTTTAGCCTTAAAGGGAAGTAAAGTTGCCTAAGAAAAATTAGTTTGCTCAAACCCAGACTCAATATTTAGGGCATCTGATATCAGAACAAGGGCTACACCTAGATCCAGTTGGACTTCATGGTGTCCTAAGTTTCCCAAAACCCAAAAACTAAGTGCCAACTGTGAGGTTTTCCTCGGCCAGTTGGTTACTGCTGAAGTTGGACTCCAAATGTCTCTCTTATGGCCAAACCTCTGTACGCTTTACTAAACAGCAACCCTGACCGAATTTTATGGGAAAAACCAGATGACATGGCTTTTACGGCCTTAAAGGAGAACTTACAAACACCTCTGCCCTTGGGCATTTCAATTATTAGATTCCCTTTTTCCTTTTTGTATATGAAAAGGAATAGAATGCCCTTGGGGTACTTGTCACAAAACACAGAGGCCACCATTAGGGTATTATAGCCAGCAACTGGCCCCTGTGGCACGTGGATACTCCCCCTGTTTTAGAGTCATTACAGCCATGGCTCTTTTGCTTAAAACTGCCGAGAAAATTATTGTGGGACTGCCTTTAACAATTTTTGTACCATATGCAATAGAAGCCCTAATGAATTCTCATCACACTCAACATTTCTCAGTTGGCTGCCTCATCTTCTATGAAGTCCTTTTGTTAACTGGTTCTCACATAAGTCTTTTATATTGTAATAACCTTAAACCTGATATTTTTCTCCTCTCAGTCACCAGTGAAGTTCCTTATGACTGCTTAATGCTGATGGATCACCTCCCGACCCTTCATGATGATCTACAGGAAATACCTCTGAGTAACACTGACTTCTTATAATTCATTGATGGTTCTTATTTAATAGATGGGGGTGGAAAATACTGTGCTGGGTATGCTATGGCAACTTCTTTTGATGTTGTCGAAGAAGCATCTTTACCTATTGTTACTTCAGCCCAAAAGGCTGAATTATATACTCTTACGCAGGCTTATACTTTAGGCAAGGACAAAACTGAAATATTTATATTGATAGTAGATACGCTTTTGAAGTAGTCATGATTTTGGAATGCTGTAGAAGCAACATCGCTTCCTCACTTCCAGCAGAAATAAAATAAATAATGTCTCCTATGTTCAGGAATTATTGAATGCAACACTTTTTCCTACCACTTTAGCTATTATTAAGATTCCAGGGCATTATAAACTTGACTCTCTGGAAGCTAAGGGAAATCATCTTGTTGACACTTTTGCAAGGAATGCTGCCCTTAATGGGACCAATAGCAGCCAAACCCCTGTCACAGTACAAAGGGATATTTCCCCAAATGATAACTTAGAAAAACTGGCTAGAGAGGCCCAACAATTGGCTCCCAAAAGGGAAAAACAAGATTGGAAATTCAATAATTGTTGGTTTAATAAAAAGAGAAAGCTCTGGTTTGGACCAAATAACCCAGTCCTACCGGAGACTCTTAAAACTCCCACTCTTCACCACTGTATATGCATTAAACCATTGGTCTACTGACAAAATGATAGCCTTCATGAATCAATATTGATAAGGAAACTAATAAGCCTGCAAAACCTGCCTACCTCATTTGTCCCAATTGTCTGAAATACAAACCAAGAAAGCCTGTTTGTACTGTTCCCAGACATTTTAAACTATCTAATGGACCATCCAAGATATGGCAAATGGATTTCATACAAATTCCTCCATCTCATAGATATATATTTTAGTCATGGTCTGTATGTTTTCACACTGGACTGAAGGTTTCCCTTGCAGACAGGCTACTTTCTCTTCTATGACTAAAGTTCCTTTGAAAAAGATTACCCCTACCTGGGGAAATCCTCTCAAAATTCATAGTGATCAAGGAACCCATTTTACTGGCCAGTAAATCTTTGACAAATCCATGTTGTTTAGCTGGTTTTATGACACTTTCACTGTGCTTATGACTCTCATTCCTTTGGTTTAGTTGAATGCACTAACGGCATTAAGACTCAATTGGTAAAATTTGTAGAGGCCCTCCAAACATCTTGGACAAAAGCATTGCTGTTGGTCCTTCTAAATCTTACATCCACCTCCTCTTTGGAAACTCATAAACTCTCACCCTTTGAGATAGTTACAAGACACCCAATGCACTTGGCTTCTGCTTCTATTGAACCACAACTTATAAAAGGAGAGATACTCTAATAATGCAAAGGCCTCACTGCTTCTGTTAAAAAATAAGCATGTCTTGGTAGAGCAACCTCTTCACAGTGCTTTCTTGTAAGTTGAAGACCTTAAAACCTGGCGATTAAAAAAGACACGTCCAGAAGAACTCTCTTCAACCTCACTGGAGAGGCCCCTGTCAGGTACTGCTAACCAACCTTTGTACCACCAGACTCCAAAGAATATACTCTTGGATGCAAGTGACACAGCTAAAGAAAACTGAACCCTGACTGAAACTGCACATCATCTGATGACCTGAAAGTAAATACTTCCCAAATCTTTGATGATGACATAGCACTTCAGATGATCTGAAATGTCTATTATCTTGATAATATCTGGACTTTAGATAAAAAGTACCTGAGAGGGCTTCCCTCGTGGTGCCGTGGTTGAGAGTCTGCCTGCCGATGCAGGGGACACGGGTTCGTGCCCCGGTCCAGGAAGATCCCACATGCCACGGAGCGGCTGGGCCCGTGAGCCATGGCCACTGAGCCTGCACGCCTGGAGCCTGTGCTCTGCAACAGGATCAAAAAAAAAAAAAAAAAAAAGTACCTGAGAGTTCTCCTTCCTACTCCTACTTGTTAATCGAATGTGGCCTTAATAGGTTTCCAATCTGTGCACTTTGCCTCTGATGTGAGACGCTACACCCAGGAAAGCTTCCTCCTGGCATTGAGGGACAAAAATCCTCTGAAACTGGAAAACCTGGCACTTCATCAATGATGATTCACAGAACTATCTTAATCGAAAGGGGGAAATGCAAAAAAATATATTAATAAACAGACACTTCAATTATATAGAGTTGGTAGGCCAGTAGAGGGAGCTCTCATACCCTGTGACCATAGCAAAGCCCAACAGGGAGAAAGACTCTTCTTCTTTCTTAGCAAGGACTCAGCCAATGAAAATTCATGAACTCTTTGTTTACTATAGCCTTCCCAACTACCTTTTCCCTTCTATAAAATAATTCTCTTTCCCTTCCATGTGGCTCATCATGGTTGCAGATCCTAAATTGCAATTTTCTACTCATCCTGAATAAACATACCTTTGCTGGGGAAATATCTCGCAATCTATTTGTTTTAGGTCAATATGAAGTAAAAGCAAATGTACTCATTATAAATGAAAATACATAAAGTCTTAACAACATGTAAACTATTAAAAAAATAACCAAATATAAACTTTAGAATTAAAATATACAATATCTAAAAGTAAATTCACTGAATAGTCTCAATAGCAAAATGGGAAATGATAGAGGGAAGAGTTAATAAAGACAGATCAATCGAATATACAATCTGAAGAACCGAGAGGAAAGGAGATTAAACAAAACAAACAAGTAGATCCTCAGAGATTTGTGGAAAATTTTCAAAAAGCCAATTATATGAGTAATTAAAGTTTTAGAAAAGGAGGAAAGAGAAATGGGCAGAAAAAAATTTTTGAAAAAATGTCTGAAAACTTCCAAAATTTAATGAAATACATACATTTACAGATTCAAGAAACTTAGGAAACCCAAATATGATAAAGTCAAAGAGAACCATACCTAAGATCATCATAGTTAACCTGCTGAAAATCTTGAAAGCAGTCACAGAAAAATGACACACTAATTACATAGAGAACAACAACAAATTGAATACTAGCAAACTTCTCATCAGAAATCACAAAGGCTAGAAGACAATGGAGCAACCCCTTTAAAGTGCTGAAATAAAATAAATACTAATCAAAATTCTATATCCAATGAAAGGATTCTTTAAGAATGAAGACATTCTTTTTAAAAATTAATTAAATATCTTTGCTTTGCTCTATTTCTGAACTCTCTGTTTGGTTCCAATGATCCACTGACGTATTCTTACACCAATATCACACAATTGACTGCAACAGCTTTATAGTAAGTGTTGAAATCAGGTACTATATATAAGCCTTCCAGATTTTTTTTTTTTTTTTGCGGTACGCGGGCCTCTCACTGCTGTGGCCTCTCCCGTTGTGGAGCACAGGCTCCGGACACGCAGGCTCAGCAGTCATGGCCCACAGGCCCAGCCGATCTGCAGCACGTGGGATTCTCCCGGACCGGGGCACGAACCCACATCCCCCGCATCGGCAGGTGGACCCTCAACCACTGCGCCACCAGAGAAGCCCAGCCTTCCAGATTTTTTTTTCAATGTTGGTAAAACCAGCATGACCTTTTTGTAATAACCCTTCATGTACTGCAATGTGGAAAGTTCCCCTACCCAGAAATTTAGGGCAACTGTAGGGCTTATCTTGTTTACTTCCCTTCTATCATATATAGATAGATCTTGTTCCTGTGCTGTTTTTGTACAATGTCTGAAAACAATTTTATGCTGTATTTTTTCAAGTTTCTACTTATTTACAGAAAACTTAATTCCAGTCTCAGTTACATAATTATGACCAGAAACATAGTTTGTTTGCTCTCGTGTTGCTAGTCATCTGAAAACAATATACAACATATTTGTTATTATTTTATGAACGATACCTTTTCATTCGTGTTTGTAATGTGGGTACAGAGTAATCACCTCCCTAAAATGCTTCACATTCAATTATTAGATTGTTCTAAATTCTAAATGGCAATAACAGTCTCAAATCTGTGTTTGCACCTTTTTGAACTTTCTTTACAATTATGGAGAAAAACATTTTTTCAAGTGTAATTCATAATCAATGTACACTTTTATAGAATAAACTAGTTTCTTAATAAATCTTTAACCTCATGAGAATGCCACCATGTTTTACGTTATGTATTACTAGTCTAATGACAAGAAAATACAGATAAGCTTAATATGTAAAACAGCTTTGTGCCAAATGAAATCAAAATGATTTCATGTACTGTATAAATAAAGATTTTATGGTTCAGAGAGACTTGTGGTCCTGCTTATTTTAGGCACTTATCTTCACAAGCGGTCTCAGAGTTGTGACTTGCAAAATGAGCAGCCCACCTCCTATCTGCAGGGGGTCTTGGAAATTGCTTTAGGGCTTGAACAAACACGGAGTTCTCCCCAGCATTTTAAATCAGGCACAATAAAAATCCACACAAGTCCTCTAAGATCACAGTTGTCTATCTGTTAATTTAATTTGGAGGGAACTAATTAGTAATCAACACCAGGAAGTGTGTCTGTGATCATCATTGTAAAATCTGGGCCCAGCATTCACTTTATCTCTTAGCAATGTCTGCATATCCCTCTAGGGTTTTGCTTCATTGCACTTGTCTTGGCCTCTGTCTCTGAATTATAAACAATGGACTGAGATAGGAAGATCAGGCTAATCTCTGGAATGTGGCCTCTGACACCAGGCTATAACTCCATTATACAACTGCACTGAAATTCCTCTGTCAGACAAGGGATGGTACAGCATGGGTTCTTAGGGAAACATCTTGGATTGGCAGATGTCCCTGACTCCTTAGGCTCATCTGAGGCTTCTTCAACATCATCATCCTCTCTTTTCTTTCCCCTCTCCCTTCCTATTCATCCCTCCCTTGCTTCCTTCTTTCCTTCATTCCTCTCATTCTCTCATATTCTATTTTTCTCATTTTCTCTTTATTTATTTTTTATTCCACACAACGAAGTGTACACTTGAGTGATGTCCAGAATTTAAACCAAAATCACAATTATTATCAAACTCAGGGAGTACCTTTTCCCCCGTGCCAAGAATTTAAATAAAAAACTCCAGATTCTCTCAGAGAAATCTTGTATGAATGTGACATTAGTTTTTCACATTTCCTAAGTGTGTACTAACCTGTTTAAAGTATGCTCTAAGAGTTTCCTGGAATAGGTTGTGGGTATGAGTTTACTTCTTCAGTGACAGTTTCACAAGGCAAACTTTGGCTAAATGTCTACAGTAGTGTTTTGGACTGTTTTTTATTATTACATCTATATTCCACTTACTGCATCTCTGATGTTTTCCATTCTTTAGTGTTCTCTATTGAAAAAGTCCTTAAAATTTTCATTGTCTATTAAAAAGTACCTTTAAAATATTCTTCCTTATTTTACATAGCTTTTTGAATCATTGCATTGACCAGTTGGATCTAATAGGTTTTACACACAAAATCCACGACATATTTTTTAACCTACTTGGGTTATATTTAAATACCTTCTCCAGGCTGCATCACATAGGCAGATGTGCCCTTTAATACTCATGGGACCAAAACAGAGATTCTGGTAAAGAACAGGCTCTTCAATGTCCATTCTAACTCTTCTAAATAATATAGAATATTCCAACCTGACTGTAAATACAGAAATGAATTTATTCTTAAATATTTTGCTACCCAAAGCTAATTTTCTGCAAAAGAATCCAAGTATAATGTCTGATGACTAAGGGAATTTCTCATACCTTGTAAGTCAGCTTGCTTTCCCTAGAGCAGATTTGATTCTACTCTTGACAACACTTTGGTAAATGTAGTATGTACAGGACAATGAAAGGGCTATAAGAAAACAGCATATTTCATTGACTAACAATGGTTATTCCCTTTGTGAAAAGACTTTCCCCTCAAGTTTTTATATAACGTCATTTATGGCTATTACGTGTGCATACAAATAAATTTCAACCTGAGTTTTCTTTTCCAGTTTTTCAGCTTCCCTTGTCCTACCTCTTTTCTCAAGAAAGTCACACAAGTAATGAAAATATTACTTTGCTATTTAAACAGTGCTAATTGTCTTTTCCAATCTCCTCCCAATAGAGTTGTATCAAAATTTTGCTTAATTATGACCATAAAATGTACTTCACAGCTAAGTCATAAATACTATTATGATAATTTTTCCTTTTCTATGCTTCATTTTGTTTTCTTTGGTATTAATAATTAGTTTCTTTCCCTTCTTCCTTTCTCTCTCTCTCTCTCTCTCTCTCTCTCTCTCTCTCTCTCTCTCTCTCTCCCCTTAACTTATATTCTCCTTGCTTGCACCAAGTTTATCTTCTTAAAGAACATCTAAAACTTTCTGAACTTATACCCTTAACATGACTCCCAAGGTCCTAAATGATCTTGCTCCTGCTATCTCTCCAGCCTCATTACGCCATTTGGCCTGTGGATCCCTACACCAAAGCAGTCCTGACTCCACCTCCCTGCCACCCCCTCACCACAAGAGCTGCTGAATTCAGCTCCAAGTTTCTTTCTCTTCAGGTCCTTTGTACATGCTATTCTTTCCCTCTTTGCTGCTTAATATTTCTCGTCCTTGAAGACCAAAATAAATTATATATTCCTTAGAAATGTCCTTGAGTTTCTTTTTTATGTTTTTAACATTTTTATTGGAGTATAATTGCTTTACAATGGTGTGTTTGTTTCTGCTTTATAACAAAGTGAAACAGCTATACATATACATATATCCCCATATCTCCTCCTTCTTGAGTCTCTCTCCCACCCTCCCTATCCCACCCTCTAGGTGGTTACAAAGCACCGAGCTGATCTACCTGTGCTATGCAGCTGCTTCCCACTAGCTATCTATTTTACAATTGGTAGTATATATAAGTCCATGACCCTCTCTCACTTTGTGCCAGCTTACCCTTCCCCCTCCCCATGTCCTCAAGTCCACTCTCTACATCTGCGTCTTTATTCCTGTCCTGCCCCTAGGTTCCTTGAAACCATTTTTTTTTTGATTCCATATATATATGTTAGCATATGGTATTTGTTTTTCTCTTTCTGACTTACTTCACTCTGTATGACAGACTCTAGGTCCATCCACCTCACTACAAATAACTCAATTTCATTTCTTTTTATGGCTAAGTAATACTCCATTGTATATATGTGCCACATCTTCTTTATCCATTCATCTATAGATGGACACTTAGTTTGCTTCTATGTCCTGGCTATTGTAAATAGAGCTGCAATGAACATTGTGGTACATGACTCTTTTTGAAATATGGTTTTCCCAGGGTATATGCCCAGTAGTGGGATTGCTGGGTCGTATGGCAGTTCTATTTTTAGTTTTTTAAGGAACCTCCATATTGTCCTCCATAGTGGCTGTATCAATTTACATTCTGACCAACAGTACAAGAAGGTTCCCTTTTCTCCCCACCCTCTCCAGGATTTATTGTTTGTAGAATTTTTGATGACGGAAATTCTGACCAGTGTGAAGTGATATTCTAATTTCATTATTTTCAATGCAGCTGCCTGTTTTCCCCAGCACCACTTATTGAAGAGGCTGTCTTTTCTCCATTGTATATTCTTGCCTCCTTTATCAAAAATAAGGTGACCATATGTCTTTGGGTTTATCTCTGGGCTTTCTATCCTGTTCCATTGATCTATATTTCTGTTTTTGTGCCAGTACCATACTGTCTTGATTCCTGTAACTTTGTAGTATAGTCTGAAGTCTGGGAGCCTGATTCCTCCAGCTCTGTTTTTCTTTATCAAGATTGCTTTGGCTATTCAGGGTCTTTTGTGTTTCCATACAAATTGTGAAATTTTTTGTTCTAGTTCTGTGAAAAATGCCAGTGGTAGTTTGATAGGGGTTGCATTGAATCTGTAGATTGCTTTGAGTAGTAGAGTCATTTTCACAATGTTGATTCTTCCAATCCAAGAACATGGTATATCTCTCCATCTATTTGTATCATCTTTAATTTCTTTCATCAGTGTCTTATAGTTTTCTGCAACCAGGTCTTTGGTCTCCTTTTTTTTTTTTTGATTTTTAAAATTTTATATTGAACTACATTTACACTTCAAGAAAAGTTGCCATAATAGGGAGCTGCTGTATATCCCTCAGGGTTTCTCAGTATTAATGCAAACAGTTTATCAGTCACTTCCTTTATGATTAGTGCTTTTTTGTGATTTCTTTAAGATTGTTGGTTTATGTCTATTTTTCAGGCAACCTCGAAAAGCCTGCCCAAGTAACTAGTAAATTGGTTTCCTTGCTACCTCTTTCCTACAATAGTACTAACTTCATTCATGTAGGGACTTTAGTTAAGAGAGGAGAAAATTTTCTTAAGTGACTGTGACAATGATCCCATGATACATTCCCTGCATCCCTGAGTCTCTGTCCCTATGGGGACTTAAACCACTCTTCCCTAGTCCTTTAGTGATAATCTCATGCTCAGAGAAGGCTGGGAGTTGGTCTTAGGAGGAGGCCACTTAGTCCCTTAAGGTTAGACTCGAGAATCCAAGAATGTGATAGCCTGGATGTGAGAGGAAACGTGGGAAGAAAATGACATATACCTATCTGTCCTCTCAGGGTCAGGAAGTCAGCCATGCAAGAGCTCTCCCTTCTAGCATCTGTGCTCCTTAAGGTTATGAGCTGCCTAGGTTTGGTCTCCTTAGGTAGGTTTATTCCTAGGCATTTTATTCTTTTTGTTACAATGGTAAATTGGAGTGTTTCCTTAATTTCTCTTTCAGAATTTTTATCATTAATGAATGGGAATGAAAGAGAGTTCTGTGAATTAATTTTGTATCCTGCTACTTTACTAAAATCATTGATTAGTTCTAGTAGTTTTCTGGTAGCCTCTTTAGGATTCTCTATGTATAGTATCATGTCATCTGCAAACAGTGACAGCTTTACTTCTTCTTTTCCAATTTTGATTCCTTTTTGTTATATTTTCATTGTCATTTTTTTCTAGGTATTTTTTGATTTCCTCTTTGATTTCTTCAGTGATCTCTTGGTTATTAAGTAGTGTATTGTTTAGCCTCCATGTGTTTGTACTTTTTACAGATTTTTGCCTGTAATTAATATCTAATCTCCTAGCATTGTGGTTGGAAAAGATACTTGATATGTTTTCAATTTTCTTAAATTTACCAAGGCGTGATTTCTGACCCAAGATATGATCTATCCTGGAGAATGTTCCATAAGCACTTGAGAAGAAAGTGTATTCTGTTGTTTATGGATGGAATGTCCTATAAATATCAATTAAGTTCATCTTGCTTAATGTATCATTTAAAGTTTGTGTTTCCTTATTTATTTTCATTTTGGATGATCTGTCCATTGGTGAAAGTGGGGTGTCAAAGTCCCCTACTATTATTGTGTTACTGTCGATTTCCCCTTTTATGGCTGTTAGCATTGGCCTTATGTATTGAGGTGCTCCTATGTTGGGTGCGTAAATATTTACAATTGTTATATCTTCTTTTGGGATTGATCCCTTGATCATTATGTAGTGTCCTTCTTTGTCTCTTCTAATAGTCTTTATTTTAAAGTCTATTTTGTTTGATATGAGAATTGCTACTCCAGCTTTCTTTTGATGTCCATTTGCATGGAATATCTTTTTCCATCCCCTCACTTTCAGTCTGTATGTGTCCCTAGGTCTGATGTGGGTCTCCTGTAGACAGCATATATATGGGTCTTATTTCTGTATCCATTCAGCCAGTCTATGTCTTTTGGTTGGAGCATTTAATCCATTTTCATTTAAGGTAATTATCAATATGCATGCTCCTATTAGCATTTTCTTAATTGTTTTGGGTTTGTTATAGTAGGTCTTTTCCTTCTCTTGTGTTTCCTGCTTAGAGAAGTTCCTTTAGCATTTGTTGTAAAGCTGGTTTGGTGGTGCTGAATTCTCTTAGCTTTTGCTTCTCTGTAACGTTTTAATTTCTCTGTTGAATATGAATAAGATTCTTGCTGGGTAGAGTAATCTTGGTTGTAGGTTTTTCCCTTTCATCACTTTAAATATGTCCTGCCACACCCTTCTGGCTTGCAGAGTTTCTGGTGAAACATCAGCTGTTAACCTTATGGGGATTCCCTTGTATGTTATTGGCTGTTTTTCCCTTGCTGCTTTCAATATGTTTTCTTTGTGTTTAATTTTTGATAGTTTGATTAATATGTGTCTTGGCATGTTTCTCGGATTTATCCTGTATGGACTCTCTGCACTTCCTAGAATTGATTAACTATTTCCTTTCCCATATTAGGGAAGTTTTCAATTGTAATCACTTCAAATATTTTCTCAGTCCCTTTCTTTTTCTCTTCTTCTTCTGGGACCCCTATAATTCGAATGTTGGTGTGTTTAATGTTGTCCCAGAGGTTTCTGAGACTGTCCTCAATTCTTTTCATTCTTTTTTCTTTATTCTGCTCTGCGATAGTTATTTCCACTATTCTATATTCCAAGTCATTTACCCATTCTTCTGCCTCAGTTATTCTGCTACTGATCCCTTCTTGATAATGTTTAATTTCATTTATCATGTGCTTCATCATTGTTTGTTTGCTCTTTAGTTCTTCTAGGTCCTTGTTAAACATTTCTTGTATTTTCTCCATTCTATTTCCAAGATTTTTGATCATCTTTACTCATTACTCTGAATTCTTTTTCAGGTAGATTGCCTATTTCCTCTTCATTTGTTTGGTCTGGTGGGTTTTCACCTTGCTCCTTGCTCCTGTGTGTTTCTCTGTCTTCTCATTTTGCTTAACTTACTGTGTTTGGGGTGTCCTTTTCGCACGCTGTAGGTTCGTAATTCCTGTTGTTTTTGGTGTCTGCCCCCAGTGGCTAGGGCTGGTTCAGTGGGTTGTGTAGGTTCCTGGTGGAGGGGACTAGTGCCTCTGTTCTGGTGGATGAGGCTGGATCTTGTCTTTCTGGTGGGCAGGGCCTCATCCGGTGGTGTGTTTTGGGGTGTCTGTGCCCTTATTATGATTTTAGGCAGCCTCTCTGCTAATGGGTGGAGTTGTGTCCTGTCTTGCTAGTTGTTTGGCATAGGGTGTGCAGCACTGTAGCTTGCTGGTCGTTGAGTGGAGCTGGGTCTTAGTGTTGAGATGGAGATCTCTGGGAGAGGTTTCACCATGTGATATTACATGGAGCCGGGAGGTCTCTGGTGGACTGATGTCGTGAACTCAGCTCTCCCACCTCAGAGGCACAGGCCTGACATCCGGCCAGAGTACCAAGACCCTGTCAGCCACATGGCTCAGAAAAAAAGGGAGAGAAAGAAAAGAAAGAAAGAAAGAGAGAGAGAGAGAGAGAGAGAGAGAGAAAGAAGGAAGGAAGGAAGAAAGAAAGAAAAGGAAGGAAGAACACATAAAATAAAGTTATTAAAATAAAAAATAATTTTTAAAAAGTAATAAAAAAATTTAAAAGAAAGAAAGAAGAGAGCAACCAAAGCTAAAAACAAATCCAGTGACAACAAGCGCTAAAATCTATACTGAAAAACAAAACCAAAATGGAAAGACAGAACTCTAGGACAAATGGTAAAAGCAAAGCTATGCAGACAAAATCATACAAAGAAGCATACACATACACACTCACAAAAGGAAAAAAAAAATCTCTATATATATATCTTTGCTGCCAAAGTCCACCTCCTCAATTTTGGATGATTCCTTGTCTATTCATGTATTCCACAGATGCAGGTTACATCAAATTGATTGTGGAGATTTAATCCGCTGCTTCTGCGGCTGCTGGGAGAGATTTCCCTTTCTCTTCTTTGTTTGCACAGCTCCTGGGGTTCAGCTTTGGATTTGGACCTCCCTCTGCGTGTAGGTCACCTAAGGGCGTCTGTTTTTCGCTCCGACAGGAGAGGGTTAAAGGAGCAGCTGATTCCGGGGCTCTGGCTCACTCAGGCTGTGGGGAGGGAGGGGTACGGATGCGGGGTGAGCCTGTGGCAGCAGAGGCCAGCGGGACGTTGCACCAGCCTGAGGCACACCATGCGTTCTCCCAGGGAAGTTGTCCCTGGATCACGGGACCCTGGCAGTGGTGGGCTGCACAGGCTCCTGTGAGGGGAGGTGTGGATAGTGACCTTTGCTCGCACACAGGCTTCTTGGTGGCGGCAGCAGCAGCCTTAGCGTCTCATGCCCGTATCTGGGGTCCGCGCTGATAGCCGCGGCTTGCGCCCGTCTCTGGAGCTCGTTTAGGCGGTGCTCTGAATCCCCTCTCCTCGCGCACCCCCAGACAATGGTCTCTTGCCTCTTAGGCGGTTCCAGACTTTTTCCCGGACACCTCCCAGCCAGCCGTGGCGCACTAGCCCCTTCAGGCTGTGTTCACGCAGCAAACCCCAGACCTTTCCCTGGGATCCGACCGAAGCCCAAGCCTCAGCTCCCAGCCCCCGTCTGCCCCAGCAGGTGAGCAGACAAGCCTCTCGGGCTGGTGAGTGCCGGTTGGCACCAATCCTCTGTGTGGGAATCTCTCCGCTTTGCCCTCCGCACCCCTGTGGCTGCGCTCTCCTCTGTGGCTCTGAAGCTTCCCCCTCTCTGCCACCCGCAGTCTCCGCCCGTGAAGGGGCTTCCTAGCATGTGGAAATCTTTCCTCCTTCACAGCTCCCGCCCACTGGTGCAGGTCCCGTCCCTATTCTTTTGCCTCTGTTTTTTCTTTTTTCTTTTGACCTACCCAGATACGTGGGGAGTTTCTTGTCTTTTGGGAGGTCTGAGGTCTTCTGCCAGCATTCAGTAGGTGTTCTGCAGGAGCTGTTCCATATGTAGATGTATTTCTGATGTATTTGTGGGGAGGAAGGTGATCTCCACACCGTACTCTTCTGTCATAGTGAAGGTCTCTCCTTGATTTCCAAATTAGATTAGGTTCTCCTGTTTTTGGTTCCCTAAGCTATATTTCAGATGGAGATGGAAGTGAATTTGGCTTAATTCAATAAAATGCAAGTAAAAATCAACTTAATCCTTTGACAGAGTTGATGTTGTTTACTTAATGTAGATAACTGACAATAGAGCACAGAAAGCCCACACTGGCAACATTACTTCAGTAAACTACTCATCTGTTTCTATTATAATTTTTACTTTTATCTAGGTGATACATGAACACAATTTAGAGAATCATATATTGATAGGTTTACAAGCCTTTTAAAGAAAAGAGCAGTGTACTACCTACCCCACCAATTACTCACTCTCAAAGGGCGATTCAGTTCAATCCTTTTGCCACTTCTTTTGGTAATTTCCTCCATATTTCTAATAACAAAGTATAGACCTGAATTTCTATGCCTTGCAATTTTAATGTCTGTATTGCCTTTCACTATGGAAGATGAGAAGTTAATTTTCTTTCACCCCTCAGCATCCTGCCTCTTCAACACAGACTTCCCAATCTCCCATCCTCCTAATAGCACTGCATCATAATTTTGTATAAACTTGTATTTTAATATATAATGTGCATATAACATGCATATTATAATTATAAATACACTTCACAGGTAAGTCATGATACTATCATTTTTCTTTGATACGCTTCGTTTTGTTTTCTCTAACGTGATCCTTCCTTCTTTTAATATCCTTATATTTTTTATTTTTACTCATTTTCAATTTTATCTACTATATATATTTCCCCAACATTCACTGCCATCTCTTTTTGCTACTATGTTGAATTCTTGTTTTCTCCCCTAAATGTTCTTTCCTTTTTTTGTATCACACCTTCAGTGTTTTCTATTAATGTGTTTTTATTTTATATCTCTGAAAAAATTTGCTTTCTTTTTACTTTTGTTTCCATTCCTCATATGTTTCTTCCAAGTTTGTTGTTTTTATTATTTACTTCTCATATAAGAGACTTTACTTAAGTATTTGGTCACTTTTAATTATGGACATATTTAAGAATACAACAATTAAAAAAAAAACTATTTAGAAGCTTTGTGTAATCTTATAGTACTTACTACTGACTCTGAATTCCATTGTAGGATAATCTATCCAGGCTGATTCTTTGGAGAATCTCCTACATGAGAATCTTTAGATTTATTTTTGCTTTGTTTTGTTTTGATTTTTGTTCTGCTTAAATTTCTCAAAAGAAAACCAACTCCCAGTCTTCTGCCTGGATGTTGAATGTCTGGCAGCTTCTTAGGGTCTGCTAGCTAGTTAACAACTTAGCATTTTCAATCTCCCATGCTTTACTTACATCTGTTTTTTTCAGTTGATTCATTGAAAATAATTTTATTATCATTGTATTGAATTTTGGCAGAGGACAGACATAAATGCATGAGTTCACCATGCCAACCTTAAATAGTAGTATACTCATTTGTTTCTAAGCACAGAATTACATAACAATTAAAAATATTTCTATATTCCCAATAATCAGAATGAATAAACTCACTTAATCAGCGATACCAATCACTACTTGTCTTTTCTATTTTTTTTGTAGGCTCATAATAATAGTTTAAGCATACATTAAAATATCTTTCTTTACACTTATGTAACAGACTATGTTGGATGGGCATGAACTGGGTCATGATACTGATGAGAAGTGAGGCAAACCCGTCTCCTGTTATATTATTTTTCATCCACTGATTTATATCAGGTGTGGGATACCTGCTGATCAAAGTAATTGGGCCTTCCCACCAATGGCATTCAGGAATATACCAGGAAGCCCACAGAGGTCAGATTTTAAAAGACAATGGATTTCTGAGAGAAAACTCACCATAAACTACAACCAATAACACCCTTGCACACTGCTGGTAAGTGGTGGGTCTGACTAATACCTGAACCCATCCTGACCAGAGAGCCTGTGGTATTTTTGCTATGTGAGATAAATAACTTGGGTCAAGTATAAAGGAAGAATCATTGCCTCCTCCAATATATTTAAACCTGATTTGAATAGACATAATGCGGAACGAATATTCTCTTTGCTATTTCTCAGGAGTGACAAAGTTGATGCTTACTATTGGGAAAATGGAACATGTACGTGGAGGCAATCAAATAGACTGGCTGAAACACAGATTTGATGTCAAACAGCCTTGAGTTTCAGACACAACTCTCCAAATGCTAACGATGTGTGGCCTTCGGCTAATTATACATATTTTATAAGACACTTTCCCATTGGTACATTAAGGAGCATATTAGCATTTACATTATAAAGATATTAACAGAGTACTATCATATAGTAAATGCTCAGTAAATTTCAATTATTATTGTTTTGCTATTATTATTGTTCAAGTATTCCATAAGGCAAAGTTATAGTACTCTATGAAATCAGGAGGACTTTCTGTGCAGGATTTTCTGTATATATTTTTCAAATATTTCTCAGAGCTAAAAACTAACCAGGATATTGGATTTGTATACAAAAGCCACTGCTCTTCTATTATGGCAAATCTACAATGGTCTAGAAAAATTTAGGTAAATGCAGTGGGAAAAAAACAGCCTGCTCCAGTCCCTCCTATGTGCGCCTGGCACCCAGATCTGGATTAAACATTCCTAATACTGAAGGCATTTAGGAAACTGGGGGCCCCTCGAGCTAACTGTGAGAAAATTCTCTTGATAAATTGAGTCTGTGGATTTTTTTTTCTTTTTTTGTAACACCCTTATAATCCTAAAACATTTACAACAGAACTGGGCTTTACACAAGCTAATGCCATGCTTGTCAAAACAGTTCAGGAGAGTCTAAAAAACAAGCTCATGGGAAGTGATGGATCTCTGTGGGAAAAGAGCTAAAGCAAAATAGGAACTTATAGCAAATACTTAGAGATCAGAAGCAGCAAATGTTTAACTGAGCAGATGTCTGTAATTTAGACAAAGGCTTGAAGACTAAAAATGAATCAGTCAACCTTGCTTGGGCCACGTTGGAGGTGGAGAAAGTTTTTCAGTCAAGGAACAAGTAGTAAGTATTTTAGGCTTTGCAGGCCAAGAGGCAGAATCAAAAACATAATATAGGTACCTTTATAAAAATATAGAAAACAAATTCCACAAAAATTTTATTGAAAAAATTCAAAATAAAAAATAATAATTGAGTACCATTTCCTTTTTGGAGTAAAAGTCTACTAATGAAAAGAATAAAACTCGTTCTTGAGGATACAACATTTTGCTTAATTAGGGTTCAAGGTCAGTGTTCCCTATCATCAAGTTGATTGTAGATCTTCATTTGTGTTATCAGTTGTGCTCATTTGTGTACTGAATTGTGTCTCCTCAGAGTTCTTATGTTGAAGCCATAATCTCCAAAGTGACTGTATTTGGAGATGGGATTTATAAGCATATAATAAAGGTTAAGTGAGATCATAAGAATGGGACCTTAATCCAGTAGAACTGGTGTCCTTATAAGAAGAGGGGGAGAAAGCAGGGATGTGCGAGCACATAAGAAAGACCATGTGAGCAAAAAGGTATCTGCAAGCCAAGAAGTGAGTCCTCACCAGAAAGCAACATTACCAACACCTTGATATTAGACTCCTATCCTCCAGAAATGTAAGAAAATAAATTTCTGTTCTTTAAGCTACCCTGTCTGTAATATTTTGTTAAAGCAGCTCTAGCTGACTAATGCAACCTGTGAAAACCATTCTTAACTCACTGGCCATACAAAAACACAGAGGAGGCAGCAGTTTGCTAACCATAAGCTACATGATTAAGAAAGTACTTTTGGAAAATTTCCTTGAATGAAACCAGGGAAGTGAAGTAGTGCAGTCTAGCCCCAAAGATTGGATCTTATTTGCTCTGGAATCAGGACTCAAAAGTCTCCTTGAGCCAACTTGCAAGTTGTGCTCACAGTCTGTGGAAGAGAGGGCATGAAGAACCAAGTCTCAGAGGCCAAGGAGTTATCATCAGGAGGAAAGAAGGCTAAAACACATGAAAATGGTTCACACTCAACAAGCCCTATTTATCCCTGGCCCAAAAGATCATTCATCAGAGGCCTCACTGACAGAGCTCAGTGCAATTCTGTACAACAGAAGTATAGCTAAAATTCTTTCTGGAAATTGATTTTTTTTTTAAGTCTTGAGTTTTTATCCTATTCAAGAGTGAGTTTTCACAAATATTATCTTTCTTTCATAAAACAGTAAATTTTCCTTAACATAATGAGCACATAGCTATAGAAGAATTCCTCTCGTTGAATGCATTATAATTTATCTGCTAAATTATTTTTTTAATATTTTACATATGATTTTATAAATTGCATTTTATTGATTCTATTTTGTTAATCAATAATAAATTTATCTGATGCAGGCAAATATTGTTTAAATTGATTACTAAAAATAATAAATATTTGTGAAAAATCTCTCCACCTCAACATTTATTTCAGAACTTAGCTTCTTTCCTAAGTGATTTTTCAATTATATAAATAACCATTGATTTTGGTAGGTTTTAGAAATAACTGTATTTCTTCTTAAATATAATTAAATATATTTTATATTGCGTGATTTTATTTATTTATTTTTATTTTTATTCTTTTTGCGGTACGCGGGCCTCTCACTGTTGTGGCCTCTCCCGTTGCGGAGCACAGGCTCCGGACACGCAGGCTCAGCGGCCATGGCTCACGGGCCCAGCCGCTCCGCGGCATGTGGGATCTTCCCGGACCGGGGCACGAACCCGCGTCCCCTACATCGGCAGGCAGACTCTCAACCACTGCGCCACCAGGGAAGCCCTTATTTTATT
Organism: Neophocaena asiaeorientalis asiaeorientalis; assembly: GCF_003031525.2. Classification (NCBI taxonomy): domain Eukaryota; kingdom Metazoa; phylum Chordata; class Mammalia; order Artiodactyla; family Phocoenidae; genus Neophocaena; species Neophocaena asiaeorientalis. Next base: position 2,402,265 of record NW_020175387.1, on the reverse strand, counting down.
TTGAAATAATTTTAAATTTATTAAAAAACTGCAAGAATAATACCAAAAAAAAATATTTCCTGAATCCTTTGAGAGTAAATTACCAGTATAATGCCCTTGTACTCAAATGCTTCAATATGTACTTCCTAACAACAGGAATATTCTGTCATGTAATCACAGTACAACCAACACTGATACCTCTAACCTGCAGAGAGCATTCAATTTTGCCAATAATGTCCTGGAATTAATTTGCTTAGGACCACTCTTTCCTTTAGTTGCCATGTTTCTTTTAGCCTCTTTCAATTCAAAGCAATTTCTCAGTTTTTCCTTGACTTTCATGATTTTGACCTGAGAAGATTATGGGTCAGTTATTTTTTAGAATTATTCTCAAGTTTGATTTATCTGATGTCTTCTCATGATTAGATTCAGATTTTACATGTTTCACTGGCAATTTTACTAAAGTGATGCTGTGTCCTCCACTCTATATATTATCAGACAATGTGCAACATACACAGGGTGGAATTTTGTTTTCTCCCTTTATATATTTGGTATTCTTGTCTTCAACAGTAAACCCCTGGGTGCTATTTCAGTGTGGGAGCCTCCAGGTGGCCTTGCAGGTACAAAGGACCAATCTGTGAGTTTCTTGGGCCTTGAAATTAAGTAAAAAATCTGGTTCCAATTATTTTCAATATTTTAAAAATTTGATCAATTTCCTCTTAATGTAAACAATCTTATGTCAGTGCCACTGCTACTCACTGTGGATACTGCCCTTCATTCCTCTTCAGATCCCACATACTTGGCTAGATGACTGCTGCGTCCATGCCTCCTGTAGAGGCTCTCCTTACTCAGCTGGGCATTGATGCCCCAAACTAGGCAGCCCTCAGCATAGCCATTCCCATTCCTGAATGGATGATCTTTCCAACCTGCTTGGATGATGACACCCTACACTGGGCTCTTCCCTCTACTTGTGAGAATACCTGCCTTACTCAGTCCTACTGAGTATATCTTGGACTGATGTATTCAAGAATGAAGGAAGGAGGGAAGGAATAAAGGAAGTAATAACAGAGAATATAAAGTTATATTTCTTCTTTTTCTGTTGAAAATTTGATATTATATAATTTCAATTTATTTCAAATTATATATATAAATAATATGGTTCACATATTTCTTTTTATAACTAATGTATTTAAGGTCCCGAGAAAAAGTTTCTTAAGGAAAATAATTTAATTTATAAGAATATGAAATGCTAAAAGACAGAGACCCATATCTCAAAGAATATTCAAATAACACAAAATAATTATGCCAGATGAGAAGAAGCTATATATCTACTTTCCCTATGGAAACTTTAGTCACAAGTAACACAAATAATTATACTTCCCAAATGGGAGTGATTTGAGAAGTTCCAAAAATAATCCTCCACATCTTAGTAAAACTATTATCTTCCAATTGCTAAGGCAAAATCCTCCCTTGCTCCTGATCTGCAATTCACTGACTTAGAGATGTTTCTTTGGTTCTGATAGTAATGACTATAAAAGGAAAATTTAATTAAGAGGTCATTTTATAGCCACCTGAAATGGAGATGAAACAACTAAATTTCCTTCTTTTTTGTAACATTAGAAATTATTTTCAATCCACCAATCCACCACAGTTATCCTAGTATGTATCCTCAGCTACATGGTCCTGGGTATGAAATAGTAGAAGAATGTTTGATAACTGATCCAATGAGGATTAAAAGTTCTGGGGCAGTTACTGCATGTTAGGAACAATGGGTTTGTCAAAAGACTAGGGAGAAATGAAAGAAATAGAGTATATCAAACTTTTCTGATACCAATTTTACATCCTTTGGACTGGAGTCTTCATGATGAAGTGAAACTGCCCAAAGTTGTCATTAACTGCATTTCTTTTGTGTTTACTTCATCAGAAAAGGCTAGCCCTTCAGTCAATTTCATAATTCACATTCATTTGTCACTAAGGTTATCTCCCAAGTGTTCCTGAAAATTTTCCAAAACAGACTGAAGAACACTCAGAAAGAAAAGGAGAGAAAGACTTTGTATCAATATTCTGAAAATTCTGCCTCCAATATAATTACTTTTCTTGCAATTTATTTTATCTTATTTGTAGTATCCTTGAGAATTATTTTTCTTTATCTTTGATGTCTAATAATTTTACTAGCATATTTCTCAAGGTTGATAATTCCACATAATTTTCCCAGTTTTCCAGTTGGCCCTTTCAGTATATGGACTTGGGCTTTCTATTTCTGGAAATTTTTTTCAATCACAATTATAAATATTAATTTTGTATGAATGCATTGTTTTAGTCTTTACTAACTCCAATTACACAAATATTATTCCTTCTTTTCCTGTCTTCCATTTCTACTATGTTCTTACTGGCTCTTTTCACTTCTTTAATTTTTGTATCTTTGGTTGTTCTCCTGTTTTTCCTAATTGTTATGAAGTTTTATTTATTTTTATTCTCCCTTGAGCATCATGCATTTGTTTTTATTTCTGAGATAATTTCTTCAATGTCTTCCATTTCTATACTGAATCTAATCCACCTTCCTTCATTTCTTTTTCTCTTTTTCTGCTCTTTTCTCATCTTAATTTTTAAATTATAATGCAAGGGATTTTTCCGTATCACTAAATACTTTTTTTGTGTATATTTAACTAAGTTGAAGTACACTAAGTTCCTTACATACAAACGAGTTCCATTCCGAGAGCGCGTTTGTAAGTCCAATTTGTTCGTAAATCCAACAAAGTTAGCCTAGGTACCCAACTAACACAATCGGCTACATAGTACTATACTGTAATAGGTTTATAATACTTTTCACACAAATAATACATAAAAAACAAACAAACACAAAAAATAAAGAAAATATTTTTAATCTTACAGTGTAGTATCTTGAAAAGTACAGTAGTACAATACAACAGCTGGCATACAGGATTGGCATTGAGTGATCAGGTAAGAAGAGTTACTGACTGGAGGAGGGAGAGGAGGTGGGAGATGGTAGAGATGAAGGATAGTCAGCAATAGGAGATGGAGGGCAAGCTGCAATTTCACTCACTCAGATCCTGGGTTTGAAATAAAGATACTGTACTACCGTACTCCTTACAGTATTGCACAGTAAAGTACACAAAAGCACACCCACCGGTAGAGGATGCAGGCACGTGACAATGTATGCCAGACGCGTGAACTAACTTACATGACTGGACATTCGAACGCACGTTCAAATCTTTGAAAGTTTGCAACTTGAAGGTTCGTATGTAGGGGACTTAATGTATTGCCTTACAGTTGTTTTTTGCTACATGCTTTCCTTCTTTTTATTTTTTGGAGAAATGGAGAGTTTCATCAGTTAAAGTTCATTAAATTTTATTTGCTGATTTTTATAATAATTCTGTATAGATTTATAGAGTTTTCTTTTGCTCATTGTTGTGAACTTTAGGTATCTAATAGAATTTCTAGTTCAGTAGCATCTTCTTTTATCAGTACATCAAAATAGATAAAAATCCAGACCTTTATGGGTTTTGTTACTTCTATTTTTTATGGTTGGGAAAGAGGTTGTGTGTCTCCGACATTTGGCTCTTTTGTCTGGTAAGACTCTAAATTTTCCCCTTTATTATCCAATTATCTCACAAATTTCTCTTTTCTATTCTGCTTTTCTTGGCCTGTCCTTGCTCACCACAGAGGTTGGCAGTGGTGCTATCATATAAAGATTGTTTTCTGGGATTTGATGCTTTTCTTTTTTTATTTACTGTTATTTTGAAGTTTGGTCATTCTTTGTCTTTAAGTCATGCTTAAGGCATATTTTTGGTATAGTTTTGCTATTATTGTTGCTTTCTTCTTATAGTTTTGAATTGTTTGGAGATGGTATATTGAAAGATGCAAACTTAGCCATTATTATCTTCAGCTCCCTGGAAGTTCTTTGTTTTTTAAGCTTTTATTTCTATTTGGTCTATGCTCCTTACCCATGTTATTTAGAATGAATTATGTGTTATAAGCAAGTTATCTTATTATTTATTATTATTATTTCTCTCTTCCTCAATAATCAAATACACACATTATGATAGCTAGAATGAAATTTGCATTGTTATTAATGCACTATAAGAATAAAGTGAAACTTGAAAAAAATAATACCCAGTCCTGAAGTTGGAGATTTCTATTCCAGCAAACACAAGGTAGATGTGCTATCCAATCAAGGAGAATATTTTATATTACCAAATTATACCCCTGCTGTACCTGTTATGTAGTTAAAGACAAAGCAGTTCAGTCTTATGAATGTCAACTGAGTAGTTTTTAATAGTAATAAATTAAGTTTAAATACATTAAAACATTTAAATGAAACAGCACTATATTACCCAAAATGAGGTAGGTGTAAGTCATCAAAGCATAAATTATTACCTATTTTAAAAATTGCTAGTTTCTTATTTTCTGGCAAGAAAACAGTGAGCCATTTTAAGCTCACTGGCAAAGCCAAGTGTATTTTAGCACAGTTTCAAGATAAAAACAACTTGTCGTGTCAATAGCTGAGGCAAAGAGGTTAGTGAGATGTAGTTTAGTACCAATATATCCTATTTTGCCACGCAACTTAAGAAGAAAAAAGTAGTGGGAGGTTTGACTCTACATTTCACTTTACCAGTGACAAATTACAGTGATTATTGGAAATAATCCTTATCTAAAGAATAAACAACATTCTATTTAAAGAATTCGTTCTCAGTTGCGCTCAGCTTCTTCTTTCTAGTATCCTCATCAAGAAAAACAATCAGCATTTTCCTTTCTCCCAAGTGTCTATAAGATGATAATGTTATTTGGAAATTACATGATGAATTGTTACTACAGATTTCAAAGGCCTTTTACAAGCATTGTCCTAGGGTCCATCTTCAACCACGTCACAGCCACCTCTCCCCTTCCCCTTTCTTTTCTTTATCCACTTTGCCAGAGGGACTAATTTTTCTTTATTTCTACATTGGTTGTTTGCAACCATCTAATCTATCCTTTGGGGATTTTTCTTCCCCCAAACTTGAAGTGAAATAGGGATGCTGTCTCGTTTGTTCCTTCTTTGTTGCCAGTGAAAATAAACAAGCCAGTAGACTTTACTGCTAATCACTAAGATGAAAAAAAAAAAGACTTCACAAAATTAAACACAACTGAGTTGCTAAAGTTATAAATTTCCTAATTCATGATTCATGGAAAATGATTAATTTTCCTTTCTAAAATGGGAGGCTCCTACACAATTTTGTGTGGCTACCAGCTTCTATCCTTGTGATAGGGCTCATTAAACAGATCAACATTCCTTGTATGTTTGTCTTTAAGCAACGAATTATTTGAAACATTCCTATAAAATATGCTACCTCCCAAAGTAGCATATTTTCTGAGGATATACCTCAGAAAATATCCCAAAGTAATAAGTTCCTCTTTTATTGAAATGGATAATTTGCATGCCATTAAACTTCAGACTAGGCCAAGATTTTTCTTCTGGGTAGCTACTTAACATCAGTCACTTCTTTGAGTTTCAGTTTGCTTGAGTTTCGTTTTGTTTCTTTTTTCTTTTTGCTTTTAATAGACTTTATTTTTTAGAGCAGTTTTAGATTCAAAGAAAAATCAAGAGCAAAGTTCCCATATAACTCCTGCCTGCACACATGCACAGCCTTCCCTACTATCAATATTCCCCACCAGAGTGATACATTTGTTATAATTTATGAAACTATATTGATAGATCATTATCATCCGAAGTCCATAGTTGACATTGAGTTCTTGGTGTTGTACTGATAGAGTCTATGGGTTTGGATCAATGTATAATGACATGTATCCTCCATTATAGTATCATACAGACTAATTCTACTGCTCTAAAGATCCTCTGTGCTCTGGTAATCCATCCCTCCCTCTTCACTAACCCCTAGTGACTACTGATCCTTTTACTGCCTCCACAGCTTTGCCTTTTCCAGCATGTCATGTAGTTGGAATCATTTGGTGTACAGGATTTCCAGATTGGCTTCTTTCACATAATAATATGCATTTAAGTTTATTCCTCATCTTTTCATGGCTTAATAGCTCATTTCTTTCCTTCTGTTTTTTAAATAAAATTTTTTTTCTTTTTTAAGAGAAACTTTAGGTTCACAGTAACGTTGAGCAGAAGGTACAGGGATTTCCCATATATCCCCAGCACACATACATAGCTCCCCCCAACCCTGCAAGTGATATCCCCCACCAAAATGGTATATTTGTATAACTGATGAAATCTACACTGACACATCATAATCACCCAATGTACATATCTCATGTTAGGGTTCAGCCTGTTGTTGTACATTTGATGGGTTTGGACATGATCCACCATTGTAGTATTATACAGAGTAGTCTCACTGCCTTAAAAATCCTCTGAACTCTACTTATTCATGTCTGCTTCCTCACTAATACTGGCACCCTTATTACTCTCTCCATAGTTTTCCCTTTTCCAGAGTGTCATATAGTTGGGAATCATACAGCAGATAGTCTTTTCATATTGGGGTCTTTCACTAGTAATATCCCTATATCTTTTCATTTCATTGATAGCTTATTTCCTTTTACAGCTGAATAATATTCCATTTTCTGAATGCACCACAGTTTATTATTCATCCATTAATATACTGAAGTGCATCTTAGTTGCTTCCAAGTTTTGGTATCAGTTTGTTTCTTTTTATTATTCATATTTCATAACTTGAAACTTATCCTTTAATATGGGTGGGCGCAAACTCTCTAGTTCCAGGCATGTTATTAAATGGTGAGTTGTAGGATGCTTTTCAAAACACTCATCCCTGCCACTCCCCATAAACATGATATTGATGTACTTCTTTATCCCCATCCAGGAACATATCTTCTTCTCTAACCTCTGAAAAAATAATGCCTTGAAATATCCCAAACTCAGTTATTTGGTAATGGGTTGTCATTTTTGGCAATTACTTAGGTCATTAGTTGACTTTATTTCTTTTCTCTTTTTTTTTTTTTAATTTATAGAAAATAACCAGATCATGGCAGAGTGACTTTCTTTTCCTACATTAAGTTCACAACTATTTTTGAAATAAAAGAGATCTTTTGAAATAAGAGGACTTAATTTGAAAACTAGCTTATTCTAACTTCTTTTCTCTAGTACCCTTAATAGGAAAGAATAAAAAGAAATGTACATATGATTTTTATTCATGGAAACTATATTCAAGCGTTTTAAAAAATGAATCCTTGTCTACTGCTGGCTCAAATCATCCGTTAGCACCGAACTGTCAGATACTAGAAGGTCACATACTCCTTTCTAAAATATCTGCATCTTTTAAGATATCATGTGTTAATTACCCACTGCTCAATATGGCTAGAATATTCCCTGAGGCTTCATGCCTGAAGACTGGAATACCTATAGGAGAGTAACTTTGGGAGTCAATATTTTGATGAACAGCTCCATGAAAATGCTCACATAGAAAAGGGCATCCCCTTGCAGTGCAGCAGCAGCAGAATGTTCTTTCTTCTCCTGAACTGATACTTTAAATACAATGGATTTTTCTATCATTTTATCCCTTTCCTCAAACCATGGATGGGAGGTAGGAATCTTGCCTTGTAGCCCTTTCGGTGATGAGGGCTTGTTTCTTGCCTTATTCTGGTCAGTGTATTTTCTAGGTCCAATACCAGCAAATGTTCTTATACTTTGCTTCTTCCAAGATGGTTTCTTTGCTCTGTATCTCAGATACAGATACAGTCTGTTAGATTGAAGAATTCTTTGAATGTTTTTCTGTCCATGTAGTTTAGTGAAATAACATGGACTAAAACAGATACCAATACAAAAACAAAGAATACCACATAGAGTGCAGAATGCAATTAAAGAAAAGTTGACCTTATGAAGAAACTCAGAGGGAGTATGAATAATGAGTGAAATACAGAAATTCACAGGAATTTGAGTATTTCTGTTGGAAAAGTCAGTACATAATCATGGAATACTTCACAACTTGGCTTTTGACCTGTGCACATGAGCAATGCCACAATTAGACCTACTGTGCCCTGAATGAGTATAGCAAACACCAGAATGCCAATAAGGTATTCCTGTGAAGTTCCTAAATCACAATGAACAGTAGATTTTCTTTTACTACATATCTATCAATAATTTCCAAATGATTTATCTCATCTGCCTCTGAGGTAGTTGAGATTAAAGCAAATAATTCTCAGATCTTGCAAGGGATTATTGAAGCTGACAAATGCTGTATGGAATTTCACAAGCTGCTCTTTCTAGCAGAGAAAGCTGAGTGTGCAGTACTTGAGGGATCAGGAAATAAAGACACCTGGTTACAATTTATCACCATTTTCTTTGGCTAGACTGACCTTCTTGTCTTGTGATCTTTTATTGCTCTTGACTTCCCTCACTAACTATTTCAAATACATTATGTTTTCAAAGTTCACAAGTATTCAGTAGATATGGGATTTAAAAACACTGTGTAGAGTACATAGGTCAGAAGCTTTGTGTTGCCACAGACCCCTGCATTAAGCTTCAAAAGTTATCCTGTGTGAGTTCAGATAGGTTTGCTCCCTTCCCTCTCCTATTTCCCATTGTTGCTTTGTAAGGTTTCAGGGGAGGGCATGTCAAGAATTGATTCTGTTTAGACCATGTGGTCTATTGGCCCAGCTTTTAAAACATCATCACTAATGAGATCTTTGCATCTATAATTGTCCTAGTTGGTTGACCAGAAAATCTGGCCTCAAGCTAGACCTACCCACAAACTGTTTGAAGCTTTCTTTCCAAGCCCAACATCCCCAGAGTTTCTGTTGAAATGAATAGATTCATTGAAATGCATCTGTATATATAATATTATTAAGAAAGAAAATTTTCTTTTAGTATTTGTCCATTTTCCCTCCTACAATGTCACTTTTAGTAACTCTGATACAGTACTTCCACAATTTACTCAAGAAAACGTATCCTCTTCTGTGTTAAAGATGTTTAAATCATTAACTTTAGCCAAGAAAAGTCTCTTGGGAATCAGATCCACTTCTCCAACTACTTATTGAACCTCCAATTTGGGGTCCCTTAGTCATCTAAAACTCAACATTTCAAAAATTCAACTTATCATCTCTTTCCACCTTTTGATACCTAAGTGATTATTATAACTGCATGAAGTTGAACTAAACAAAAACTTTGAGCTTTATCTTGGACTATTCCATGTCACTCACATCCAAATTCATCCATTTCTAAATCATGATGCTTTGGCTTTCCAAATATGTCTTAATTCTATTCACTTCTCTCACAAGTACCAGTTCCTTTGAAGAAACCACCATCATATTTCCGTATGCTAATTTGGTTCCTTTTTTCAAGCTTTATACATTCTCTAATCCGTTATTCACCTTACAGCCATGGTATCTGACACTTCAGTAATTAAAAGCCTATAAACACTCTTTTCTTCTATTAGGAATAAGTCCAAATTAAGTAGAATATCTTACAAGGTCTTAAATAACTTAATGCCTGGTATTTCTCTGGTTTCATTTATTACCATTTTCAATTAAACAAGCTCACATCATTTAAGTCAGCATGAACTTATTAACTTAGTGCTATTTATATCTATAAACTGCTCTTAAATTTTTAAAATTTTGGTATTCTATAATGAGAAATTATTAATTTTAATAGTAGACACTTATCTCTCAAAAATGATCACACAACTATTGTCAATGGCAAATCAACTAAAATTCAACTGTACTAAAAAAAGGTGAAAAACATTGATGATATACTTAAATATCAAACAGTTAATAGCTAAAATGAGAAAAAAAAAACTTTAGCAAGAATAAGGTGGCACTGATTAATATAAAGTGAAGATTTAACTAGTGCAAAATAAAATACTGGTGGATCCTTCTTTATCTTGGGTGTAGGAAAAGGCTTTCTAATTATGACTAAAAATCTAGGGCAATAAAAGAATGGTTAATTGGCTATACAACTTTTAATTGGCACAACAAAGTTACCATAAATGAAATAAAAATATAACTGACAAAGTGAAAGATGATATTTGCAACATATCATACAAACAGGGTTAAATCTTTCTAATATATAAAGAACTCTTAAAAATTGAGAGAAAAATTACAAAAGCCTAAAAGTATAATGGACAAAATATACAAACAGATCATTCTCAAACAAAAAATGAAAATGTTATCCTTAAACATACAAAAGTATGTTCAACATCATACATAATTAGAAGAAAGCAATTTAAAATATAACTGAGATAGTATTTTCACCTACCAAATTGGAAAATATTAAACTGTAAAACAGCACCTCTATTGGTGGGACTGGAGAAACAGACTCTCATATATTGTTTACGGGAACACAAATTTATACAAACCTTGTGAAGGAGAATTTGGCAAAACTCACCAAAAAATACATAGATGTTGACTTATTAATTCAGTAATCCCAATTTTAAGAGTTTATCTAAAGATACATCTCCAGCAACACTAAAATACACAACATGCTCAAGGATAATCACTGCAACATAATTATCACAAAATATTGGACACAATATAATGTCCATACACAGAGGAATAATTGAATAACCTCTGGTATCTCTATATCTACATAATATCAGCACATCTGATAGAATGCTGTAAAAGTATAAAAATGAATGAGGAAGAATTCGTATGGAGTAATTTTCAGAATATATATCGTTATGTGAAAAAGGATAAGTACAGAAGAGTATCTGGTGTAAAAAAACAGAAGAAAATAAATATATGTATGTAATTACTTGTTTAAGCACAAAGAAACAAGAAAGGATAAACTAGATACTAATGAGATTGGTTAGTTTCAAAGAGTGGGTAGAAATATTCTATTGGTATATTCTCTGAATATATCTTTCTGTAAACATCTTTCATAGTCATGTTAAAGTTTCATATACTCAGAAAAAAATAAATAAAATCCACAAACCTCTAAAATAGAATACAAACAGAAACATATTAACTTACCTGTATTCAAATGAATAATGTTACAACTCGAAGGAGGATGGTTGAGATCAAAACTGAGTTCCTCTCAACACAGTTGTTAGACTACATGCCTTCAAGCTAAAGAGAAAAGGAAAAATACCTTCTAAAAGTACTCACAATACATTTAAATCCAAGTTAAAGGCTTCTTTTATGATAAAAGCATGAATAAGCAGTTCTAAAATCATGCTCTATACTTTCTAGGATGGAACACATAAAAACTTTATGGAAATGGGGGATAGGTTTCTCACTCAGAGAAGGGAGAAACAAAGATGGAAATTAAGAAGACAGAATGAGGCCTGTAGATTTGGATTGGGCTTGGTCATATCAATGTGATAACTCTTTCTGTACTCTAAGAATGTATAGAAGCAATGGCTCCCCAATAGCAATAAGCACACTGAATACCTACCTTTTGGTTTCTAAATACCACTTTGCTCTTAAAGGAATCAGGAATACTTAGGAAAAAATGGCTGATTCCAGAACTGGGTGGGGAAAGTACATAACAATCCTGGAATAATTCTGAGCCAAACTGTAAAGAAATGAATAAAGAATAATGGAGGAATTGTCAAAAGGGCCCAGACTCAACTTGAAGGAGCTCTTACTAGCATTACAACATGAATATCAAAATAAATAATTACAGTAAGAGATTATATTCAATAAAATAGGATTCTATAATTCATACTGATATAAATAAATGAAAACATAACTAGGGAAAATTATTTCTTTTCAGTAACATGCTAACAAAACATATACAAGAATAATATTTGAAATCACCATTTGCAAGCCACCATTACAATGATTTTGTCAGTCAACAATCATCAATGGATGCTGATAATTAATCCATCAGGATAACAAAATATTTACAATATTTCGGCATATCTTCCCGCAGAATACTTAATATCTCAAAATGTAAAACAGTAACTTTAAAGGGGCGAAATTTGACGGGAACCACCTTAACCAAATGATCAAATTAATATTGCCAGTAATGAAACAAACCAACAGCAAGTGCCCTCAGGTATAATATACTGAGAACTCAGCATCGCTTCTAGGGTATTTCTACTCGAAGTGCATATTCTCAATGTAATCATCAGAAAACACTAGACAAGCTAAAATTGAGGAATATTGTAAAAAAGTAACTATCTTCTATTCTTCAAAGCTGTCAATGCTGTAAAAAAATGCAAAAAAAATTAATAAATTCTTCCAAATTAGAGGAAACTAAAGTTATGTGACAACTGAACATAACACATGATTTTGGCTTTTCTTTTGCTCAGAGGTCATTAATAGAGACATTAGTGAAATCACAATACAGCCTTGTATCAATATTAATTTGCTTTTTTGAAAACTGCACCATGGTTACATTCTTGGGAAATAAATACTAAAGTGTTTATGGTAAAGGGACATCATGTCTGCAACTTACTTTTGAATGGTTCAGGGGAAAATTTCTACATTCTACCTAGAAAAAATGAAAAAGTAAATATCATAACATACTAACTTTGGGGGATTCTAGGTGAAAGGTGTCCAGGAATTCTATGTACTATTCACGCAACTTTTCTGTAAATAAAAATTTTGAAAAAAAATTAAGTAATAATGAGTTAAAGTAGCTCGTAAATATTTATTTTCTCAGAACTGCACTAGTTCCTTTCCCACTAATAATTATCTACATTTCTTCAAAATTTATTTTTCTATTTTTTCTTTCATTCTTGATTTTGTTTAGTAGAAGATGCCAACTAATAACAGCTGGCAATAAAATGGCAAACATTATTTACAGTAAATAGAATGAGAAAATACTTAATTTCAACATGTAAAAAAGAAAGGGAGGCTACTCAAAATTACAAGGAATGATCAGTTATAAACAATTTAAATAAATTCACATCTAAGGTGGTATAATATTTTTATTCACATTTGCTATTATACAATGTTTGCACTATAAGGGACCCACTCCATTTTATACAAAAGAAATCTAAATTCTCAATAAGCTGAGTGTTGAAGTTCATACAATTGGGGAATGGCAGAGTGGGAAACAAAAACCCATATTTCTTGACTACACTGGTTTAGTAACTAGGACTTGGCACTTTCCCTGTTATTGGCTGGATATGAGTCTATGACAGGGAATTTCTTTTTTGAGGGAGTGTGGTTTAGAGAACACGACAGGGACTAAGGAGACTTGTGTTCTAGAACCAGTTCTGTTGCTTACTATGTAACTTTGAGGGAATCTCTTCCAGCTTTAATACTGAGTGTGACAATATCTTCTCCAATTTTTATTAACACAAAAAATGATTAAAAATTAACATTAAAGCAAAACGTTTAAAATAAAAACATCAACAGCTATCCCATAAATACAGCTTAGACAAGTGCTCTATTTTTCAAAATCAGTTTATAATTGACAAATTTGCAGATATACAAACAATGCTAATGGGAAGGTAAATTAGTATATACTTTCTGAACGATGATATAAAACATACCTTTAAAGCCATATTTAGCTGTATACACTAACAAGGCCACCAAAAGAAAAGTGCCATAAGAATATAATGAAATAAACGCTAAAATTTATAAGGATAACTCATCTTAACTCTATGTAAATAAAAAATGAAACAAAGTCCAATAATAGCAAAATGACTAAATATACTATATCTACAGATTGTAATAAAATATAAACATTAAAATAAAATAATATTTCCCAAACTTGTATTAAGAAATACTAGTCCCTGGAATGAATTCTATGAAAAAATATTTTGAATCTGTAAAATTATATAAATTTAGGTGTCACTAATTCTCAGCTATGTTAATACTCTAACAGCCACTGTGTTTCACCATATAGACGAATGCAAGAGATAGTGCATAGAATGTTTCTAAATTTAATCTGACCCTGGAACCTTATTTTTATAAATAATTTATCAGTATTTCTTGGGGCAAGGTTTAGCAGAATAATGTGTGATAAATATGTTGTAGGATATTTAGCGCTGTGGCAAATATGCAAAATATATGGATAATTAAAACACATATCACAAAATGTTATAGATTATATATAAAACTATATGGATGGTGTGAAGTATACATGCCAAAATAACAATCTTGCCTAGAAAAATAAATAATATTTTTTCTCATTTTTAATTTTTAAATTTTCTACAACATAAATAAATTGTCTACTGTACTCAAAATATTTCCGTTATGGGACCAAATGTTGGTATTTGTATCTTTCTGCGCTCTAGTGCTTTATTCTTCTGTCCCTAAGATTTTTTTTAAGACTCCACATCCTAAAATTAACCACTTAGTATTATTTTTAAGACTCCACATCCTAAAATCAGCCATTTGGTATTATTATTTAGCCCCAAACTGAAAAAATTCTGTCAGTGTTTCTTCCTTCATAACATCCTTTTCTGTTTCTACAGTGGCATCGTACACATCTGGTTGATTTCATCTCACCTCCACAGCTTCCACATATGTAGTCTCAACTCTCCTCCACATTTTTGTGTTTCTGTAACACGTGGCCAGACATTGCTGCCAAAATCATCTCTCAAATGTATTGCTTTGCCCACATTACTTCCTTTTTCAAATCCTTCAAAGCCAGTATTTCTTTGCATATGAAATTCAAAGTATTCATATACATTTTCAAATAGCCTTTTCTGCACATAAATGTAATCCACGAAATCTCTCATCTACCCTTTTCTGCATATTGCTCTTTGTTGCTTAATATGTCCAAACACTTCAAATAACCATGTTCATGATAATTTTACTTAAAGATAATTTTAAAAACCTTTTTCTTTTCTTTTTTACTAAAGGATTTGCATTTTATGTTTCCTGGATATTTACACAAAGGAAGGAGGAAATGACTCTAACATTTATTGAATGTCTGTTATATATGGGACACTGAACAAGTTGACTTAATACATACCATCTATCATAATTTAATTGAAAATTAAATAATTCTAAGTCAGAGTGCAAAAATTTAATGAGCTAGAAATTAAGAGTGGTCTGATAAATTCTACCTTAAGCCATTTTCTTCCTCCTTGAGAAGTATTTGACTATCATTTTACCTCCAATATATTTTTTCTCATTTTTGTTCCTGGTAAGTGGGCTACGGAGTAGGGAACTATGTGTCTCTTTTTTATTCCCCTAATGAATCTACTAAGTTTTACTATTGTTTGTTTTCTACACAGCCAACCTCTGTAGAGAATTAATTTAGTTCTCATTTCCTAGGTGGTTAAATTTCTCTTACCAATCCTGACTGAGGGTTATAGACTTATTATTTTATTAAGTAAAAGAAATGAACACCAATGAAAGAAAAAAAAAGTATACAATCAAAACCAACATAATGTCACAAAATAACTGACATATTAATATTTAAAAGTAGAAAGGACTTCATTCCCTAAATAGAAGCCTGCCCTTTCCTCAAAAGGAGAATTGGCCACCATACACTGACATATCCAAGAATCAAAAACTAGAAAGAAATTGTGATAAACATACATAAATGCAAAGACAAAAAAACCATAACCTAACATTTTATCATATTACATTTATTTAATTGCTTTCTCGATATTTTGCAAGTTTGGAATCTCTATTCTATAGCAGACATAAAGAGCAATCTGGATACTATTTATTCCAGCATTTTATTTATTAGTCACTGAAAATCTGATGTAATTGTTTGCTTGGGCTGCCATAACAAAATACTACAGACTGGGTGGTTTAAACAACAGAAATGTATTCTCTCACAATTCTGGAGGTTAGAAGTCCCAGATCAACTTATTGGCAGGATTGTCTCATCCTGAGGACTCTCTCTATGGCTTGCAGATAGCTGCTTTGTTGCTGTGTCCTCACATGGTCTTTCCTCTGTGTGAATTCATCCCTGGTGTATCTTTCGAGTGTCCAAATTTCCTCTTACACAGACACCAGTCGAATTGAATTGGCATCTACACTAAGATCCTCATTTTAACTTGATCACCTCTTTAAAGGCCCTATCTCTAAATACAGTCACATTCTGAAGTACTGGGGGTTAGGGTTTCAACATAAGAATTTTAGGGAGATACAGTTCAATCCATAACAGCAACAACACCACAAAAATTGGAATATCAGCCTATGATTTGCCCTTTCTCTGAGATTAGAAATGATTTAGTCCAAATGAAATTAAGACTGAAAAATTTAGAGACTTATACATGTTAGCTATGAACTCTAAGGACAAGAATATGTTTAGTTCTTCCAGGAACTACTATATTTTTAGTTATCAAATAATAAATTACCAATTCCTCTGATATTGAGAAATGAATATGTATTTTTCTTATTTTTAAGGCACTTTGCTATTTATGGGTTTCCAATTCTAGCAATAACATCCAAGTGACACAGAGATCAGCTCAATGCTTTCCCCTTCACATCCCTCTCATATCATGGATCTAGCATGGAAAACTTGAAGTCTATTTAGCACAGAGGGATGGGAAAATTTTTTTTAAATGTAGCTGCATTCTTGGTGATAAGTGAATTCATATTTGTGTGTTGAATTAAAAACATGTTGATACCAGTAATAATTCCTGTTTGTTTAAACAAAGATACACTATGTACCCAAGATTCTATTTCAAAGTGACATTTTTACTTTTCTCTACATTTTTTTCCAAAATGTACAGAAATAGCCATAATTTTAAAAACATCTATTTTCTACTGTTTTTGGGGTTTCATTCACCTTGAATATTTAATAGATCAGACTTTGTGGTTGCAAACAACAGATAGCAACTCTGGGTCATTTTAGCAGAAAAGTTATTCAGTTAGCTCACAGAATTGCAGCCAAAGTACTTGGTTCATAAACAGGACCATCCAAGGAGTTGCTGTTACTGGCATTATGCAGCCAATTTTTGCTGCAGCTGCAGGCTTTACTGAGAATTTTGCTGCTACCAAAAATGTCCTTGGTACCACCAAAGCTTCTGCAATGATCTTACCCCTTCATTGACCCTGCTTGGAGTTACATATTCAATATTCAAAGTCCCTGGCAAAAATGTCTTATTGGTGGATGGAGCTTTAGACATGTGCTATCATCCTCGCCAAAGGAGACAGCCTCTTTATCTTCCATGATGGAGGTAGGTAGTGGAAATCACCTTTTAACACAAGGAATGTGCTCTAGGAGCTGGGGAATAGGGAAGCACTACATTTGTAACAATGCCTAAAAGCTCCATGTGGGCCTGGGAAACACAGAAAGGAAACACTTTATGTGTGTTAAATTTCAATCAATTTCAAACCAAAGTTTGGGGAAAACTCCAAATCTCAATTTACAGACTAAAAAAAAAAAAAAAAGGTTAAGTGTTATAGGCATTTCAAAACAGTAATAGCTCTTTTTGGTGATTTCTGAAAAATAACACGAGTTTTCCTCAAGCAGTAAGTTGGATCTAGATATAGAATAGTGTATTTGTATAAAGTGAAGGCTGATAATATTGTCTTATTTCAGTCAACATTTCAGATAATCTTGGGATCTACCTCTGGCTTCACCACTAAACTCAGTACCCTCATAAATGAATTCATATCTAGACGTCTTGGATAAAGGCTTGAAACTCCTGTGATCCTGAATATATACAGGGTAGAAAAATAGTTTAAAATACCTCTTCAAATGTTGGTAAATAAAAGGCTGCTTAATATTATATACATCAAATAATCAACAAAAGGGATGATTATCTTTACTTAAATAACTATCATTTTACTAAATGTATTCCCTGGGTTTCCTTGTGGTTATTGTTAAAAAATTCCAAAATGAAGAAATATTCACAGAAAGTAGAATGCATAACCATTTACCCACCAACCAGAATTTAGAATGGTTATAATTTGTTGATACTTGCTTTATCTGTTTTTATCTAATCATTTACATATTATATATTATAGACAAATTTGAAGTCTCTCCCTCCATATCTAGTCATTTATCTCTTGAGATAAATATTATCATTAACTTAGTATACATATTTTTAATATTTCTTAATACTTTACATATACATGTATATGTATTTTTGAAGAGTATGTAGTACTTTTGTGTTTTGTTGCAAATATATCAACACATAAACAGTACCATACATTTCTGCATCATCTTATCATTTTGTAATTCTTTTATCATTATACTTTGAGATTTATTTCTGGTAGATTTAGTTCATTCATTTTAACAGATATGCTATATCCCATCATATAACATATTTTATCTATCCCCTCTTGATGGACTTTTAATTTTTAACTATTATTTTGTTTTTACCAGTCATGTTTCAATAAACATTTTTGTATATATATCTGAGAGTTTTACTAGAGATATAAATTCTGGGATGCAAGGCATTAAATTTTTTTTTATTGTGCTAGATGACTACAAATTGTTTTTCATCCTGTATTATTTTTTTAAAAATAAAATTTCTCAAAGATAAACTGTATTTTTACTGATCCCTACAGTTTTTAGACATACCTTCCTATTTTTGTTTTTATATCACAGAGGCAAATCTAATAAGATAATGAGATAAGATGGGTAATAAAATACAACTGTTTTCTCAGCATTACAGGTTTGTGTAATAACTTAATTTGCCAATCTGTTCATTTTTCCTTGCAAAGTAATTTTGTTGTATGACTGGAGTCCTTTTTCAAATCCTGGGGAAATGCTTAGTCATAAAAATCAAAGACAGATTTTCTTCTGGAAAAAGTGTCTCCAAATTTACCAGCACAAATTGGCAGAGCCAGGAACATTTCTATAAAGGTTTGGGAAGACAAAACGTAATTAAAATTACTAATATTTGACAAAAATTTCTCAGTCAAAATTTTAAAGTACATTTTGAGTTTTTAATAGAACAGAGTATTTGATTATTCAAAAAAATCATTAGATTTGAAGGAGCATTTTTCACAATGGCACAATGGCTGTTATGAATATGGATATATATATATTATATATGTTTCTTTTCATCTATTCAAGTAAACAGTTTCTATTTTATGCCACTGTGTCCATCTGATCAAGAACTGGGAACAAGCAGCAATTTGGCTTTACCAATATTTCTGTTGGATTATGAAAATAAAACGTAAGCTATTCTAAAACATGGGCGACTTGGTGAGCTTGATTTATCTAATAAAAGATGTTGGGGGCATTCCTTATCATTGGGAAGGTCTGTTATCAATTAGGATTTATTTTTCATCTTTTTTATTATTTCTCAAGAAATGATTTTGTAAACATACATTTTATAAGAGTAGAGTGAATAAGTTAATTCCCACATCCTTCCTCACAACTTGGACTGGCTTTGCAAAGATAAAGGCAGGAAACTTTGTTTAAGGGCGTGTGTGTGTGTGTGTGTGTGTGTGTGTGTGTGTACACGCACACACGCATAAGGTAATGCCCTCTTCCTTCACTGTTCCCATTATGAAGGAGAGGAAATGCCTCTTACAGTGCAAAGATACTATCTGGTTTCCAGCCAGATATATTCTGCATTTTCAGACAAAGGGTATATTTGAGGTCTAGAGGTAGACATTCTCTGGGGAAAATTAAGTGGTTTTGTTAAGGTAAAGAAAAATATATTTGGCTTGAATATTTGCATGTTTCCACTTATGCAGTGTACTGACTTTCTTTTTAGCTCTGCTACGGAATTTGGGCAACCTGAGTGTGAAGTTCTTAATAGCTGGGCTTTTGAGAGATTAAAATGGGATTTCTCCTAATTTTCTAAACTCCTTGTCAATGCCAGTATTCAAGCGGAATCTGATTATCTGTTGTGGAAGTGGTTGGATGGATAACTGCTTTAACTGGGAAGTTGGCTTATGTTATTTTGTAAGACATTTCTAATATTAACATATTATGATTCTATCAATTTGTAAAAGAGAGAGATCAGTTTGTGCCAGTAGTTGGAAAAAGCATCAAAGGAGGAATAGGTTCTGAAAGACAAAAGATGGGTAGAATTTTCTTGTGTGATGTCAAATGTGAAAGGCAGTTCAGACAGAGAGTGAACCTGAACAAAGAGGGTCATCGTGATGGTTCTCCTGATGTATGAAATGCTCTAGGTCAACAACTGTTTTGAAGCAAAACTGAGATTAGGAACCAAATTTTCCCGCTCCTGAGTGTTCGTCCCATTTTGTCAGCAGAGTGACATTCACACAATTTTAGGCAAGTTACCTATATTTTTTAAAAAATATATAAATTTATATCTATAAAATATACTACATGTTGTATATGTATAGAATATGTAAACAATATAAAATGAGAGTGAGAGGGTTTTCTAAAGAATAGATAACAGCATGAGTAAAATATAATGGAAAATCTGATTTTTATGTTGACATCTTAAAATTTAAGTAAATACCAGAAGATATATCACCAAACTTTGTTATCTATTCATCTGATAAGGACTAACTCATGTTTATTATTTCACTATAGGGATATAAATTCTTTATGAAACCATCACTATGCTCAAGATCCTCATTATCTCTACAAAAATATAAGGTACTTAAGATAATTTAAAGCACCAGTTTGCCTGAAGTTTAAATGTACATACCTTAACCAGATTATGATTTGAGTCAGTAGCAAATTAACAGTTAGCTTTAATCTGGCAAAAAAACGAAAACAAAGATTTAGACATGCAAACACACACACACACACACACACACACACACACTTGCTGAAAAGTTAAGGTTTCACTTCCCAGGCAAGTCTGCTGTTAATGTACTTTTATATCCTCTAACCACGATCCAGTTGGGGCCCACCTCCCTAAAGTAAGCCACCTCTTTTAACCAAAATTGAGCAACACATTCATTCAATTTCATGGTGTTTCAACGTGTACCTTTTAGAAATGATGAAGTAAGGGAAACTAACCCCAAATCAACTACTGAAGCCCATTAAAATAGGCTCATTTTCATACTTTGGCTTTACATGGATAACATTCTCCAGAGAGCTGCAGAACAAAAGCAACATGAACTTCTGGGCTGAATGAGATACAGGGTTGTGGCTGATGTTTTTTTGTATAGCCCATTCAGAACTCACATGGTAGCTAAAACTTTGCTGATGGGTCTGTCATAGATCAGTACTTCCTGGATATTTGAATAAACAAAGAGGTTCAGAAGTATTGCACCTGGAAACTTAAAGGAGTTCGAGGCCAATTGAAGTGTGCCATTTAGAAAAATGCATCTTACATAGGTTTGAGCTCTTAATATTTAATTAGCACTCTTGAGATTTCACTTCTCCACCACATGATCCACCATTCTGCTATAAAGGTAGGAGACTTATAAAACAAATATTGACAGTTTATTCAGTGTAGGATTTCAGCTTTTGAAGACTAACCAAGAGCCAAAAAACCTAGAAGTAGTGGATTTTGGCACAGAAGAACAGGAAAAAAAGGTCTGTTGAGTGATTGACAGGTCAGATTCTGAGGGAAAAAAGAAATCACTCCAACAGTTTTTAAAGAAGCACAGATAATAATGTACCTCTGAATATTCAAACACATCCAGTTATTTTAAAGTTTAAGTATAAACTAAGTAAAAGAATCACAAAACTAAACTTAAAATTACAATTCATACCAAGATAATCAGATAGGATTTTGTAATACTAAGATTACAGCTCTACACTATCAAAAGTGGTATTTTATACTTGAAAATTTTCAAAGCTCCATGTTGTACAGTTCAAGGTCAAAAACGTTTGACAAAGCAAGTTCTGAATGCTAGGATTATGCGCACTGTTTCTCAGTTTATGTATGTTTCAGTACAGTACACTTAACATTTGAGAATTTCTATAGCCTGATGAATGAAAAGTTAAAGAGAATGTGTTATTGCATATTTACCAACATAAGAAGAGAAATTTTATGAAGCTCATCTTTTTTTAGACGGTGTAATTTTAATGCTATACATATAAGAATAAGTGACATGTTTACTCGGTCCAAATGTAAAATAACTGCACTTTTGCCCGTACATTAGACCCAATTTTACAGCAATGTCATTTGAAAAACACAGATTCTCTAAATCATTTAATCATTAGAAATGTGGGCGAAAACACTGATTTGTAAAAATAAGCAGTTACAAATTGAAAATATTTAATCTTACACTGCAATTCCAATACCCATTAAAGAGTCTATATTTATTTATTGCTTAATTAACAAAGACTTGTATAGTACTTACTATGCAAAGACCCTGTGAGATTATAGATAATGTATATATTGGTCTCTGTCCCCAGTTCCTGGCACAGAAACTCCAAAACTCTTGCAATTTGCTAAGTGATAAGAGCTAGGAGAATCTTTTGTTCTAATATTTCATCTTTGACTCTGGTTTGTACATGTCTAAACAATAATATCACTTCACTGTCATAATAACCTCCCTCCAATAGCTTCAATGCATCTGTGGAAAAACTACCAGTTTTCTTTAGATGTGTTTAAAATTTTCAAGAAGCAAAAACAAAAAGATAGCTCATATGGTTAATGAATGACTGTAAGCATTCACATGCAAAAGTAAAAGATGTTTGAGAGACAGAAAAGTTTCACAGTATTGTCACCTCATTAGCAACATTTAACACTTTGGGGTGCATTCCACTGCAAAGATTTTGTATTTGGGGAGAGGGGCTTTTTTTTTTTTTTTATCTCTTCCAATCTTTCTCACAGATAAAGACTGAAGAAACTGGAAGCCTATCTTTAGAGGAAGTTAAATTTTATCCTCTGGAAATATACCTACAATGTTTTAGTCAAAGTGCTCATGCCTAAGCAGGGAAAGTCAGTGCAAAAAGTCAAGCTTTCAAACTTCAGCCTTTCATGCTGCTTTGCTGTACAAAGAAGATATAATTGATCTCCACTCAATAATGACTCTAAACAAAGGAAAATCGGCCATTTAGTCCTAGAAAACACCAGAGGTAGATTAATAAACAGTAGGTAACAACTGAGATTTAGTTAAAACTATTTTTGTTGAGTTTTTAATTACATTAAAATTAGGATATTTGAGTCTAATTATGTTTTCCTAGAAACTATTCTGAAAATTTTGTTAGCTGCCGCCAGGGAAATGCTAATATCTGTTGAAGGACCCCTGGGACAATATGTACTAAAGGGAATTGTAAGGTAAAAGAAATATTCTAGTAACCGTCTCTTCTTCCACAAATATTATCCTTTCTTTTAAAAACCTGTAAACATTAAATTATATAATGCACTAGTGAAGGATTATGGGAGCAAGATCCAAAGAAATGTTCCATAGATACACATCATGTACCTTTCTATCAAAAGATATTTTGGGTTCCTTTCAATCCTGGAAATTCTATGATTCTATAATCATCAATTATATATATATTGATAAAGACAAAATAGACTTTTAAAAGTAACTTCATGCTTTCTGAGAAATCAATTTTTGTTCTTTAATGTTTGTTTATTCTCAGGAGCCCTTCTGGAATGAGGCCTTTACTGATTTGTGTTTTCATTTGAGGAAGCTAAACAAAGGGACAACACCAAAAAAAGCTAATAACAGAAGAGGCTAATTTAGTGCGGGGCTTTATTTTCCAAAGTGGGAGAACCAAACAGTAGCCACGGATAGATATTTTTCTTTTCCCTTTAATTTCAACTATGTTTCTTTAATTTGCAAAATCAAATTATGGAATATTTCTCAACATCCATGTATTTATATTATAAATTTAACTATTATTTGTGAAAAACTCTTGGACTGTGTATTGAGCAATAGCTTCAAAGCTTATTTCTTTTAAACCTTCTAAATTTAAACCTTCTAAATTACAAATGAAAAATAAAATCTTCCCAATTAATCCACGTATTTATCTATAATAATATGGATATGAATATTTAATTTACTTTCAGTCTCCTTCTATAAAATGAATTAAATCTTCGATCTTGGAACCACAGATTTCTGCCCTTTGATTACATTTATTACTTAAAAATGCATTACTCATACATATGAAAATAAAAAATAATATGCTGTTTTTATGACATCCACTGTATGAGATAAGAGTAGCTTTAAACAGAGTTTGATATATTCCATCATCTTCTAAAAAAGGTACATAAATAATTAGTAAAGTTATGAAGTAAAAATAAAATACGCCACATTAAAAACTCTAAGACTACTCTCACTATGTCAAAATTATATTCTATCTTTTAAATTTTTATCATATGTCTAATTTGTTTAGTTATATTTTTTATATTTTATTTTACATTTTAATTTTAATCACTAATTGGGGGAGAAAAAGACTTCTGGAGGAACTGTATGGATTTCACTAAGTAGTACTTTTTCTTGCTCATTAAAATGACCCAACAATGCATTTTTAACTCACTTATTACTAGAGAAATAAATGTTCATTATAATTAACAGAGGCTCTAATGTTTAATGTCTCCCAAAAGTCTAAGACATGTATGTATTGTGACTGGAATAAGGATTTATTAATTGATTTTCTTCTGTTTGGACTGTCAGGAAAAGGTTTTGAAATGAGGGAAAACAATAGTCTAATTTTTTTTCTTGCCTCAGCAAATTTTTCATCTAAAATAGAAAAGAATCTCTACAGTTCAACTTGAAAATACACTCGGGAGAAAATAAAAATAAATTTATCTGAAAGAGAACCACATATCCATGGAAAGCAGTAGGTTCCACTTATCCTATTCAGAGTTAGCTTAAAAATTTTCATGAATTAACTCATTTCTCTCATGACACATTTAAAATTAATAATATTTTACTGAATATAAAATCCAGGTTATATTTTGGTCTCTAGAATGACCAGTTAACATTTGTGGCACATATGTGTTTATGTAATTTATAGCCTAATTCACATATTCATTCATTCGTTTATTCATTCAACATATATTTACTGAGCTTCCATATGCCTGAAATTGTGCAAAGCATTGATGAACATAAATCATAGTAATCAATTTTGTGACTTTTTAAAAGTCAGATTAATCAAAGTAAACACTATTTGAAGGTAGAAATGTCAGTTACTATGACAGAGACAAGATTTACTATTTTCTACTTCTCCCCATATAGGTATTATCTATAGGTATCTCATTCTTCTCCATTCTCTTAGGATGCTCTATTACAATTTTCTTTAAATTTGTCTACCTAGTAATTCATTACTATAACATGTTTGGGGGCTATTTTTACACAAACCTGAGTTAATAATAAATTTAAGACATAGTTATCTTTCTTTACTGTACCCAAAATCACCAGACATATGCCATGAACAAAATTATGGTGAAATAAACATTTATTGCTTTTTTTCCACCTTCCATGCTTCCTTTTGTCCATTCAGATATGACCAGAGACTGATAATGTCATGGTGCCTCTGCCTGCTGTTACACTCAGATGTCTTCTCTTGACAGATCCCTTGATGAACCTCCCCCTTCTTTTTCCTGGTTCTCATCAAAACCTACCCTTTCTGAAATCAATGATATACTCCTATCTAATTCTTATGGTAGTAATTTTAATTTTTAAAAATTTTATTTATTATTTTATTTTTTGTTAGATTCAGGTATACTATACAGTGATTTGATATTTGCATACATTATGAAATGATTACTACTATAAATCTAGTAACCATCTGTCCCCTACAAAGTTATTACAATATTATTGACCATATTCCTAATGCTGTATATTATATCCCCATGGCTTATTTTATAACTGGAGGTTTGTGCCTCTTAATCCCCTTTAATATTTCACCCCCGCCCTAACCCCTCTTCCCTCTGGCAACTATCTGTTCTGTATCTATGAGTCTGTTTTTGTACTGTTTTGTGTTTTAGATTTCACATTTAAGTGAAATCATACAGTATTTGTCTTTCCCTGACTTATGTCACTTATCATAATACCCTCCAGATCCATCTATTTTGTAACAAATGCCAAGATGTCATTCTTTTTTATGGCTGAGTAATACTCCACTGTGTGTGCATTCCCTTTCCCTCATAACCTTGCCAAAACTTGTTATTTGTTGTCTTTTTGATGACAGCCATTCTGACAGGTGTGAAGTGGTATCTCATTGTGGTTCTGCTTTGTATTTGCCCAGAGATTAGTGATCTTGTGCATCTTTTCATGTGTCTGTTGGCCATCTATATGTCTTGTTTGGATAAATGTCTATTCAGTTACTCTGCCAATTTTTTAATCAGGTTTTTTGTTTTTTCGATGTTGAGTTGTTTGCATTCTTTGTAGATTTTGGATATTAGTGCCTAAACAGATATATCATTTGCAAATATCTTCTCCCATTTAGTAGGCTGCCTTTTCATTTTGTTGACAGTTTCCTTCACTGTGCAAAAGCTTCTGAGTTTGATCTAGTCCCACTTGTTTATTTTTTTCTTTTGTTTCCCTTGCCTGAGGAGACAGATCCCCCAAAATAATGCTAAGATCAATGTGAAATAGTGTACTGCCTCAGTTTTCCTCTAGGAGTTTTATGGTTTCAGATCTACATTTACATCTTTAATCCAATTTGAGTGTATTTTTGTATATGGTGTGAGAAAGTAGTCTAGTTTAATTCTTTTGCATGTGGCTGTCCAGTTTTCCCAACACCTTTTATTGAAGAGGCTGTCTTTTCCCCATTGTATACTTTTGCCTCCTATATCATAGATTAATTTACCATATAGATATGGGTTTATTACTGAGCCCTCTATTGTGTTCCATTGATCTATGAGTCTGTTTTTGCACAAGTACCATACTGTTTTGATTACTGTAGCTTTGTAGTATAGTTTGAAATCAGGGAGTATTGTGCCTCCAGCTTTGTTCTTCTTTCTCAAGATTGTTTTGGCTATTTGGGGTCTTTTGTGTTTCCATACAAGTTTTAGAATAATTTGTTCCAGTTATGTGAAAAATACCACTGGCATTTTTATAGCGATTACATTGAATCTGTAGATTACCTTGAGTAATATGGTCACTTTAACAATTCTGATTATTCCAATCCATGAACATGGCATCTCCTTCCAATTGTTTGTGTTGTCTTCAATTTCTTACTTCAGTGTCTTATAATTTTTTGAGTACAGGTCTTTTACCTCTTTGGTTAGATTTATTCCTGGGTATTTTATTCTTTTTGATGCAATTGTAAATGGGATTGTTTTCTTAATTTATCTTTCGGATAGTTCAGTACTAGTGTATAGACACACAACATATTTCTGTTTATTTAATTATCCTGCAACTTTACTGAATTAATTTATTAGTTCTAATAGTTTTATGTTGGTGTCTTTAGGATTTTCTATATATACTATCATGTCATCTGCAAACAGTGACAGTTTTACTTTTTTTTTTTTTTTTGCATTACACGGGCCTCTCCCGCTGCGGAGCACAGGCTCTGGACGCACATGCTCAGTGGCCATGGGTCACGGGCCCAGCCACTCCGCTGCATGTGGGAAGAGCATGTGGGATCTTCCCAGACCAGGGCACGAACCCGCATCCCCCGCATCGGCAGGCGGACCCCCAACCACTGCGCAACCAGGGAAGCCCGACAGTTTTACTTTTTACTTTCCAATTTGGACTCCTTTCATTTTTTTTTTCTTGTCTGATTGCTGGGGCTAGGACTTTCAATACTATGTTGAATAAAAGTAGTTAGAGTAAGCATCCTTGTCCTGTTCCTGACTCAAGGAAATGCTTTCAGATTCTAACTGTTGAATATGATGTTAGCTGTGCGTTTGTCAAATATGGCCTTTATTATGTCGAAGTATGTTCTCTCCATATCCACACTACTGAGAGTTTTTATTGTAAACAGATGTTGAATTTTGTCAAAAGACTTTTCTGCATCTATTGAGATGATCATATAATTTTTATTTCTTTCCTTGTTAATATGGAGCATCACGTTGATTGAATTGTGGATATTGAACCATCCTTGCATCCCTCAGATAAATCTCACTTGATCATGGTCTTTTAATGTATTATTGAATTCATTTTGCTAATATTTTGTTGAGAAATTTTGCATCTATGTTCAGTGATATTAACCTGTTATTTTCTTGTTTTGTGGTGTCTGTGTCTGGTTTGGTTATCAAGGTGATGCTGGTCTCTTAAAATGAGTTTGGAAGCACTTCTTTTTCTTCAATTTGTTGGAATAGTTTGAGAAGAATAGGTGTTAACTCTTCTCTAAGAAGAGTAATAATTTTTTAATCTAACGAAACTTATGCAGTGTTTCTATGATATGAGTTCATTGTAGAAAGCAAAGCTCTATGCCACAAACTCCTTAAAGATGAGCACATCATTTTTAACAGTGATTACTTGAGATGGTTTTGTACCTTGAACTGATAAATATTCTTTTAAACTTTTATCATAAAACTTTTCAAACATTCACAAAATTAGAAAAATAACACAATGAACTCTCATGTAGCTTTTATATAATATCCACAATAATCAGTATTTACTAATTTTAATTAACCTGTCACCCCATTTCATTTTTCTGAAGCATTTTAAAGTATATCCCAAATGACTAATGCTTTCACCTATTATAAATACTTCAGAATGTAGTTATAAATAATAAATATATTTTAACATAACCACTATGCTTATATCACCTACAAAAATTAATAATAACTTCTTACTATCATCTCCAGTTGTCTCAAATGTTACTTTACTATTGGCATGATCATGTCAGTACCTAAATAAGTTCTGTGTATGCCAAAGTCAATATCTGAATAGTACATAGTATTATTGGCTAGATAGAAGAGCTGTGATATGGTATCAAGCACAGTGCAAGTTAAGCACAATGGAAGAATTTCATGTAGTCACTACGTACCTCAGCTCTCTAGTCACAGTTTGGGATCAAATCAGGGGTTGTGTTACTTGTGAACTATGTGATGTAGGGCAAATTCCTTAGTCTCTCTGAGTCTGTTTCTGCAACTGTAAAATGGGAGTTGTGAACATTCAGTGAACAATCAGTGCTAAACTATTAGAAGTAAATTACCTGACGCAATATACTATAGAGCTGTAGAAAGCTATGCATAAATTCAAATCCATTAAGTTTAACACAATTTCCCCAAGTAATATAAAAACCCTTCATGATGAAGCAACCAAAACAACAAAAAGGCTTATATAAGCCACGTTGACTTTAAAGACACCTTGAGATTATATACAGGTGACAAGCTGTATGATATTTATTCATAGCTGGATTTTTGGGAAAAAAATCATACCCAAGCATACCAAAAATGTATTCTGAGTCCTACCTACTAAAATAATAGAATAGGTATAGATGAAGTTTATAAAAGCTTCTAAGTGCACAAAGGTGAACCAAGTATCAAAAGGAAAACTGTGGAGTGTTCTTTTAGAAAATGAAGTTATTTCTGTCAAGTAAAAATTCACCTTATTTCAACTGCTTTATATGTTCATGTTTTGGCATATTGGGTTTTCTTCAAGAGAAGCACTCATTTACTTTGTAGTATGGAGAAAGTTTCTATTAGTATTTGCAAGCTCAATGCTGCCTTGTCTTGTGAAACATGTTATTACCTGTTAATCCACACAACACCCCTTGTTAAATAGGTCATTATTATTATCTCCACTTTCCAGCTGAGGAAACACACCAAGAGAGGTCACAGAGTGAGTCAAGGCCAGGATTAGCCATGAAAAGCACCCAGTTGTCAGTGCTTTCCTTGGTCTACCCAGCCACACTAAATAGGTGAGATGACTTGCCTGGATAGCCACAAAGAATGGGAGCTGTCCCAGAGCTTGTATAACCCAACTCCTAATAAAGACAGCCTGTGTAGTCTTTGCCTCTGGACTTCATACAAGTTAGCCTAAATTTGAATTGGTGGAGCCCTAACTAATATTCTTGACCTAGATCCTGAACGTTGCCCTTACTATTCCTCACCTCATGTCACCATCACTACTGAAACCCTGTGAGTTTACCTGTGGTTTGCTCTACTCTGGACCCATTTCTAAGGAGATAAAGGTAAATAGTGCTGAGGGGATTTTACAACCTAGGGTGGTATTTCTGGAGGAACTGGAATCTGTATTAATTCTCTTAAAAAACTAGACTGAAGTTATAATCTTTTTAAATATCTAAATGTTTGAGAAAAAATAAATGAACATGTAATTAAAACTATCAGAAATTCTAGACAGCAGCTAAGATATAGGCAATAGATAAAGAACAGTATATTTTATGAGATATTGAGACAATAAAGCCATGAATTTTGTAATTCAACTTCTAATTGTTAACAAGTCTTTCACAGTAGCAAGCACTTTAACATAAAGAAGATGTATGATCAAGGAAATAGAAAAGAACTCTTAAGACCATCTAATTGCAAACAAAAATACTGGGTTTTATTGGAACTATGTAGATTTCACACTTATTGAAATGTGGAGGACATGGGTTACCAATCATATTTATCAAAAACATATTCTTATTTTAATTAACCTAAAATCTCACTGGGAAATAAAAACATTTGCTCAAAATAGCATTAAGGTTTACCTATTGCTAAAATATCCTATCAATATTACATAGCATTTAATATATTTGATGTAATTGATAAAATGCATAAAATTTTTTGCTTTGTATAATAAAATATGGTCCTAGTTATTTTTCTTTAATTTGAATGAAATGGAAAAACACTTCCCAGGTGGAAAATAATAATAAAATATACCAAAGCTGACAGAAAAAAGGAAAGAAATTCAGATTATCCATTAACTACTAAAACAATTGAATATGTTATTAAAACTTTCATTTAAAAAAAAAAAAACTTAGCCCAGATGGCTTCACTATTGAATTCTTGCACACATTTAGAAAGAAATAAAAATTCTGCACAACATTTTCAGAGACGAGAAAAACAAGGAACAGTCAGTCCCCAGCTAACCTTATGGGGTCAGCATAGCCTTTACTCTAAAATTTTAAAAGGATATTATAAGAAAAAAAAAAAATTATAAATTTCTTTCAGGAACATAGTAGAAAATTCCTAAATGAAATGTGAGCAAATCATATCAAAAGACAGATAATATAACAACATTAAATAAGGTTGATTTTAGGTCTGTAAGAGAAGTTTAATATTCAGAAAGCAATCAATCTAATTCATATCCTTGATAGAATATAGAGGAATATGGCATAATTATCTCAATAGATGTAGAAAAAGCTTTTAATAAAATTCAATATTCTTTTATGGTAAAAACTTTTAGCAAAATAGGAATAGAGGAGAATCTTCTTAATCTGCTAAAGGATATCTATAATACAAAAGTCCATAGCAAAAATTACATTAAATAAAAACATATCAGTGCTTCCCTGGTAGCGCAGTGGTTGAGAGTCCGCCTGCCGATGCAGGGGACACGGGTTCATGCCCCGGTCCGGGAAGATCCCACATGCCGCGGAGAGGCTGGGCCCGTGAGCCATGGCCGCTGAGCCTGCGCGTCCGGAGCCTGTGCTCCGCAGGGGGAGAGGCCATGCGTACCGCAAAAAAAAAACATATCAAAAACTTCCTATTAAGACTGGGAACAAGATAATGAAGCCTGATACCATCAGTTCTATTCAACTTTGTACCAGATGCACTAGCCTGTGCAATAATATAAAAAGAAATGAAAATTATAAGGTTTGCAGAGGAATAAATGGACACTGTTTGCAAATGTCATGAATATGCACACAAAAAAAATCCAAAAGCATTTGTAAAATGACAGAATCAATAAGTAAATTTAATATGGCTGCTAGATAAAAACAATTAGAAAATAAAAATGTTAAAAGAAAGCATTAATTTTAATATCAAGCACATCAAACTCTTAATATATATCTAATGAAACTTGTGCAAAATCCTTGTACATAAAATTACAAAATATTACTGAGAAAAACTGAAGAAGAGCTAAATAAACAGAGGAATTTATTAAGGATTGTAAATATATCATTTCTTCCTCAAATTATGTATAGATTCAATGCAATTCCAATTAAAGTCATAGCATCATTTTTATACATACTGATAAGTTTATTTTAAAATTCATATGAAAATGCAAAAAGGCCAAGATAAGGCAAGGTGATCTTGGATAAGAAGAAAGAGTATTAACATTACCAGATATCAACACCTATCAAAAAAATCACAATAATTAATACTTTATAATATTGACACGGGAATAGAAAAACTGACCAACGGCATGCAATAAAGAGTCCAGAAAAAGAGTCATGTATACAGCCATCTACTTAGGTGACATTGCATTGCAGTGGAAGAAAAAGTTATGCTAAGGAATCTGAATCCTTATGTCCTCAATACACCAAAATTGATTCCAGATGGAGTGCAGAACTAAATCTGAACTATAATACAATAAAGGTTGTAGAAGATAATGTATGTGAATATCTTGATGACTAATATAGTAAAGTTTTCTTAAAGAGAAAACAAAAAGCATTAGCTTAAGATAACACTAATTATTTGTACCTCATAGAAATTAAGATCTCCTGTTTATCAAAATATTTCATGAAGATAGTTTAAAAGGCAGAGAGGGTGAAAACATTCGCTATATATATATTTATATAGGAAAAATAAACAATATATAACAAACTTCTACAACTCAATAAAAAATAGATGACCTAACAGAAAAAAGTAGGCAAAACCCTTTTTCAGGCATTTCACAAAGAGGATATCCAAATGGCTAATAAACACATGTAAAAGTGATCAATACCATTAGCCATCAAGCACATGCAAATTAAAAACATGATGCAACAAATATGTACAAGATCTACATGACGAACATTATAAATCTCTGATGAATGAAATCAAAGAAGAACTAAATAAATGGGGAGATATTCCATGTTCATGGACAGAAAGACTCAGTATTGTCAAGATGTCAGTCCTTCCCAACTTGATCTATAGATTTGGTGCAATCCCAATGAAAGTCTCAGCAACTTTCTTTGTGGATATTGACAGCCTGATTCTAAAGTGTGGATGGAGAGGCAAAAAACCCAGAATAGCCAACGTAATGTTGGAGAACAAAGTCAAGGACTCACACAATCTGACTTGGAAACTTAACGTAAAGTTACAGTAATCAAGAAAGAATAAACCAGTGGATCAATGGAACAGAATAACAAGCCCAGGAATAGACCAATATAAATATAGTCAACTGATTTTTGACAAAAGAGCAAAGGCGAAACAATGCAGCAAACATAGTCTTTTCAACAAATGTCACTGGAACAACTGAACACATACATGTTGATAAATGATGAAACTAGATTCATAAAAACAAAAATCAGACCTTACCATCCTTCACAGAAATTACACTGGATTATAGACCTAAATATAAAATGTAAAACTATAAAACTCCTAGAGGATTAATATGGGAGAAAACCTCGATGGCCTTGGGTGTTGCAATGACTTTTAGATACAATACCAAAGGCATGATCCAGGACAGAAAAATTGATAAGCTGGATTTCATTAAAACTAAAACTTCTGTGAAAAACGGTGTCAAGAATATAAGCCACAGACTGGGAGAAAATATTTGCAAACGACACATCTCATAAAGGATTGTTATCCAAAATATACAAAGAGATCTTAAAACCCAACAATAAGAAAAGGAAGCACTGATTTAAAAATGGGCCAAAAATCTTAACAGACACCTCTCCAAAGAAGACAGATGACAAGTGAGCATATGAAAAGAAGCTCTACATCACATGGCATCTGAAAAATGTTAAATTAAAACAACAGTGAGATACCACTACACATCTATGAGAATAGCCAAAATCTGAAACACTGACAACACCAAATGCTAGCAAGGGTGTGGGACAGCAGGAGCTCTCACTCATTGCTGGTGGGGATGCAAAGTGGTACAGACACTCTGAAAGACAGTTCTGTGGTTTCATACAACACTAACATACTCTTAACATAAAATCCAGCAATCAATCACTCTCCTTGGTAACTTCCCAAAGGAGTTGAGAACTTATTGTCCATACAAAAACCTGCACACAAATGTTTATAGCAGCTTTATCCAGAATTACCAAAATTTGGAAGCAACCTTTATGTCCTTCAGTAAGGGAATGGATTAATAAACCGTGATACATCCAGACAATGAAATATTAGCCAGTGCTAACAAGAAATGGCCTATCAAGCCACGAAAAGACATGGAGGAACCTTAAATGCATATTACTAAGTGAAGGAAGCCAATCTGAAAAGGCTATATACTGTACGATTCCAACTATGACATTTTGGATAAGGTAAAACTGTGGAAATAGTAAAAAGATCATTGGTTACCAGGGGTTAGGGGGTGAGGATAAATAGGGAGAGCACAGAGGATTTATAGGGCAGTGAAAATACTCTGTATCATATTATAATGATGGATACATGTCATTACACATTCGTCCAAACCCATAGACTGTACAATACCAAGAGTGAACTTCTGGGTGATTACGATGTGTTAATGTAGGTCTTCAATAGTAAATGTACCACTGTGGTAGAGCATGTTGACAACTGGGGAGGTTATATGTGTGTATGGGCTGGGGATATAGGGGAAATATTTGTACCTTCCTCTTGGTTTGCTGTGAACCTAAAACTGCTCTAAAAAATTAAAGTTTGTAAAAAGAGATTAAATGAAACACACAAGCACACAAATGCACATATTAATACGTACAATCACACCACTATACACCTACCAGAAATGCTGAGGGCAAGTATTGCAAGTGAGAGTATAAACTGGTACAATCTCTTTGGAAAGGTGTCTAACAGTATCTCTTAAAACAAAAGATATAAATACCTTATGCCACAGAAAATACACTAGATACTGAAAATGTGTATATATGTGCACTGGAAGACGTGTACAAAAATTAACGAGATCGTTATTTAACATAGTGAAAAACTGGAAACAACCCAAATATTCATGAATAGAAGAATGTAAATAATTTTAGAATATTGATACAGTGGAATGTTGCATGACAATGAACATTAGTAATCTACTTCTACAGGCAACAACATATACAGTTTCACAGACATAGCACTGAGTGAAAGAAGCCAGATGTAAAAATATATACTATATGATTACATTTCTTTAAATGTGCTAAGCAGGAATAATCCGTGTGATGAAAGTCAAAATTGTTCTCTTTGGGGAAGTTGGGGGAAGGTGATGTCTAGGAGAATTCAAGGGAAGCTTCTAGTAATATTGTACATCTTGATCTGGGTGCTGGTTTCAAAGACTGGATTAAAAATGGGCCAAAAATCTTAACAGACACCTCTCTCAAGATAATTGAGCTGAACACAAGATTTTATATACATAAATTTTTTGTTATGCATTATACATTGATAGAAAAATTAAAGAAAAAGCAGACATCACTTCAAAGACAAAGGATACACAACATTTTCTCTTTTTCATGATTGTATAACAATGACTAAATTCAAGTAGTAAACCAATCTAATAGACCAAGGGGAAGGTAAGAGGAAGAACCATGCTTAATCCTTCAATAAAAGTTGAACAATTTCTATTACTTGCCAACAGATACTTTATTAAGCAGCCGTTGTTCATGGATGCCAATTGCTTTCAGTTGATATAACAATTTCCTTCTGTAAGTAAATATTGCCTATCTTAAATACAGGCACTACTTTACAAACAAATTCCCAAGTCATAAAGAAGACTCAACTCAGCCAACATAACACCGCTATTAAAAAGTAAACCCAGGGCTTCCCTGGTGGCGCAGTGGTTGAGAGTCCGCCTACTGATGCAGGGGATGCGGTTTCGTGCTCCGGTCCGGGAAGATCCCACATGCCGTGGAGCGGCTAGGCCTGTGAGCCATGGCCACTGAGCCTGTGCATCCGGAGGCTGTGCTCCGCAATGGGAGAGGCCACAACGGAGAGAGGCCCGCGTACCGCAAAAAAAAAAAAAAAAAGAGTAAACCCAAAGTACACATTTCTCTTGCCATGAACCAGATTCAAAATGTTCAGGTTATCTGTAGCAAAGCCTGAGTGAGTTTTATTCTCCTCTTGATTCCACACACCAGAGAGCCTCTTCATGCCAGCTGGCTGAAGCAGAAGCCAGACACAGAAATGAAACAACAAATTATAAAGCCACCGATGCTGACTCCCTCTTAAACCACCTGCCCTGTTATCAAATGTCATACTGTTCCTGATTCCAGCACTCTCCTCTTGGATTGGCGACCTAGCATTTTAATGTCATTCTCTCCGTACTGTAATAACAACAAAATGAACCAAGTTTTCTAAATCTACTCCCTAGAGGGGGGCGGGCACAGATAGTCTTAATCTTTGCACACTGTTACCCAGGCCTGAGCTAACTTTGTTACGGTCACTCTGATTATTAATACTTTCCTGGCTAATCAGTGTCTTTGAGGCCCCTTCCCAGAAATTTCCATGCCTAAGCACATTTAGCCACAGCTAACTGTGTGGCTATTTTAGCTTCTTACTTACCCCATTCCTTTAGCAAATTTAGCATGAAAGACAGACAGTGTCCTGTGGGGCAGCGTCACTATTCTATGCTGCTCTGGGCAACCTGCGAGTTGGGTCATAGACCCCATGATAGTTTTATTATCATGCGTTAAAGAGGTTTTATTTGTTCCTAAAGAGAGGCACATTCATTCATTCATTTTGTGGGTTGAGCATGAGAAATATCCCTTTTCCTTTAGTTTAATATTTCATATTGATGAAGCATAATGGATAGCAGGACCTGCTCTGATCCATACATTGCCTGCATCTATCCCCAAAAGCCAATAAATACAATCCCGAATTTTAGTAGCAATTGAAAGAATTAAAAAATCTTAGCAGCAAACAGAATATATATCATATTATGAAAGAAATTTAGAGATGAAGACGTGAAGACTAAAACAGATGCACAACTTGCTCAAGGTCAGACCACTACTCAGTTGGTATTAGGTAATCTGCCTCTATTTTATTAGTTTATAAAAGAGGTAAGCAGAGAAACAAATGGAAAACTGGGGAGAAGAATATTCTCAAAAACATTTTACATTTACTCAAAAGTAACAACTTTGGAGACAACTAACTTAGGCAACACTTCCTTGCCAGAATGATATTTAGTAGAATATATTATGTGTATATATATATATATATATATTTGTATTGTACATATATATTATACGGGTACTTATATGATATATACGTATACATACATCACATACGTGTATGATTCTTGTATACATATTACTTTTTGAGAACTGAAAACTCACAAAATCCTCAGAAATTTCAGAGAGCATGCCACTCTAGAGTAGAACTTTTTTTTTAGAGTTTACCCTTTTTAAAAATTATTATTACTTTTTTTGGCCGCACCGCCGCTCGCAGGGATCTTAGTTCCCCAACCAGGGATCGAACCCGGGCCCTCGGCAGTGAGAGTGCAGAGTCTTAACCCTAGCCTAGAACTTCTTAAGCCAAGACCCAAGAACTTTAGGAGATCTCAGGAGTTCAAAGGGTCTGTGAACCAGATGATATTTATGAAGTATTTTGTGTATGTATATATGTGTGTGTGTGTGTGTGTGTGTGTGTGTGTGTGTGTGTGTGTGTGTGTGTGTGTGTGTGTGTACATTTCTGCATTTCTGGAATATGATGAGTTTATAGCTTTTACAAGATTCTCAAAGGAATCTTTCACTAAGAACATCTTAAGCATCAGTGTTCTATACTCAATTTTGTATTATTTGCTCAGGCTTACCCAGTAAGAACTTTTTTCTTTATTATTATTATTTTGTTCAAAATATAAACTTCTTGGATACAATAATCTATATTCTGTATTCTTCAGTCTTAACCTTTTCACATCTAAAATCTGGAGAAATGTGAGTTAATCTGAGTTCCTCAACTTTAATTAATCAGTTTTGCTGAGTCTAAAAGAATTCTTTCAAAAGTGGTAGTGCATGTCTAAACTTGCAGACTACCCTTCAAGGCCCAAATCAATTCATATAACCATTGCCAAATGGTATATTTCAATTAACTGTATCACACTGACACTTTTATATGAATTACTATAAGGAACAAATTATGCTGTTGCCAAACAGACATTTTTCACTTTTAAAGTCTGTTGATCTTCTAATAACATTACCTAAGAGTGTTATAAATTTTTCATATCTATTTGCTTATTTTTTTGTTTATATTTTGTCTAAAATATAAGCCTGGTGAAGGCAAACAGTGTGTGGTAGATACAGTAGACTGGCCCATACTTCTTCTGTCCCAATTTCCTTCTGGGGTGACTTCTTTCACTGCAAAAGCCAGAAAGCTAAAAAAAAGAAAAAAAAAAAAAGCAAACAAACAAACAAAAAAACCCCAACTTTTCCAGGTAAGTTTTCAGATGTGACTCATGTTCCTGAACCATTTGCATGCATCTATTTGAAATTGAAATGTTACTTGGGGAAAGAAACAGAGATTGTACAGGGTGTCCAAATTTCGCTGGTGCAGATCTAGCAGATCTGATGTGACTTTGGAGCCAATGGTTCTAGTAGTTGCTTTCTGATCTTGGAATTACAGCTAACTAAGGTTCTGAGATCTGCACTCATCAATTAGACAAGTCTTCCTGATTCTCCATCTTCTCTTTTTAAAAAATAAAAATTCTACATAGTTGAGATGTACAACATAATGGTTTAATCGTCATCTTTTGGACTATAGCAGAGATGGTGGTCAGTCATGGGGACTCAGCCACTCCAACGTTTTGGAAAGAGCCAATTCCTTGTATTAAATCCATTTTTGCTGAAAACAGAGTGGTTTCTGTCTTTCATAATTCATTTCTGACTCATATGAGGGCACTCAATTTTTGTTGACTGAATGAATACAATTCTAAGGAAGCATAAAATATGTTAAAAAAGGAAACACATTACAAAGAAAGTTCATGTGTTGGGTTCCCCAGGAATCAGACCCTAAGACAGAAATTGTACAATTAGTTCATGGGCAGGTGATCTCAGCATCAACTCCGGGACTGGCCAGTGACGGAAGTTGAATTGTGATGTATCTGCAACAAAGGCATCAGCCAATCATACTAGGGAAGCTCTAGAGCTAGAATGGCTCTTATGAGCTGGGGAGAGTGACAGGCTGTTATGGTCTTGTATCAACTAGTAACTGGATGTGGACTGACATCCTCCTGAGAGGTGTGATCATGGGATAGGCTGTGTTCTTCTTGGGCTAGGGCAAATCCCAAAGAGGACTTGTTGACTCAGCTGACAGTTGTCAGCCACCAACATTCCAAGCCGGTGGGGAAATGGGTCATTTAGTTATGGGAACAGGTAGGGGTGGATTGGGCCAGGAAGTATGGCTTCTGTCTCACAAATATAGCATTAAGGAAGAAGAGCCATGTGACTTTGGACCAGCAAGCCTGGATTTGGGCACCATTTCTTTCACTTGCTGGCTGTGGGAATTTGGACAAGTCATTTAACTCTCTGAATTGGTTTCTTCATCAATAGAAAGATAATAATAACATATTACTATATAATAATAATAGTAACACATGTTAATGGTTTACTGTAATACATTCAAAAGAGCCTTGCAATCTGCAGATCATACTGTTAAAACTTCAGTTATGCTTTTACAGAAAGTTTGGCTCAAAATGATATGATTTAAGTCAGTGCTCACTTTAGCCATACACACACTGAAAATTGTAATAACAGGAATAATATAGAAAAAATTGCAGAGAAAGCAAATCAGAGAAAGACAGAAATATGATTAAGGTACGTTTCCTTTATTCTTACATTTATGAATTTATCAAACGACACATTATTGTGAACACACTCTGTGAAAAGACTCAACTATTATTAGGACAGGCATGACATGCAATGTTTGAACATGGGTAGACACTGACCTTCTTTGACTTTAAAAGAAAATAAACTATGCAACCTTTTTTGCCAGTTCCAATGTTACTATACATCGACAGGCCTGGAAGGGTTATCAAGAGCTTGGTTCTCAAAACTAATCCCACACTCACTAAACTTTTCATCACTGTTATGTAGCATATAATTTTCTTTTTAAAAAAAGACATCAAATTAAAACCATGCTGCCCTGTAAACTTTTCAACACACAATCTTCCACAGCTTTACTTATGTCTTAGGATTCAGTGCAGTAATCAAGATCCTATGATGTACGTGCCAAAGACAGCATGACAGTGGGGTAGGGGGGGAATGGTTCATACCACCTACACAATTTTCTTTATATTTCTGAGACAGCTCCTACTGTCAGGAGAACTGATGGTCACAAAATAGCCACATAACTTTTACTCTCTGTACATAAAAGTTAAGAATCAGTTTGGTTGACTCTTCTCCAAGTTGGCAAATAGATAAATAAATAACCACCCTCAGGCTAAAGCTATGTCATACCTCTCTTAAGAAGTGGCCAACTACTGGTTTAGTGAATATTGTGCTAAATTATCTTGTTCTCATTACCTTCTAGTGAGCTTTTATCCCCCCTTTCTTTATGATGTAAAAAATACATGTAAAAAAGGGTACATATTAAGCAATTTTAAGACCTCTCTTATTAACTCTCTTGTAGCTACTAAGTTAACATTTAGTTTCTTGAAAGATTTCAAGTCAAATAAGATTATAAAAAAATAATGAAATTCAATGTATGGAATAGAGCCTCTTCTTTTTTAACATCTTTATTGGAGTATAATTGCTTTACAATGGTGTGTTACTTTCTGCTTTACAACAAAGTGAATCAGTTATACATATACATATATCCCCATATCTCCTCCCTCTTGCGTCTCCCTCCCTCCCACCCTCCCTATCCCACCCCTCTAGGTGGTCACAAAGCACTGAG
The DNA here is from genome assembly GCF_003031525.2 of Neophocaena asiaeorientalis asiaeorientalis. Taxonomy (NCBI): domain Eukaryota; kingdom Metazoa; phylum Chordata; class Mammalia; order Artiodactyla; family Phocoenidae; genus Neophocaena; species Neophocaena asiaeorientalis. The sequence goes on along the minus strand of NW_020175387.1, from coordinate 2,361,823 downwards.
CTGATCTCCCTGTGCTATGTGGCTGCTTCCCACTAGCTATCTATTTTACATTTGGTAGTGTATACATGTCCATGCCACTCTCTCACTTTGTCACAGCTCACCCTTCCCCCTCCCCATGTCCTCAAGTCCATTCTCTTCGTCCATGTCTTTATTCCCATCTTGCCCCTAGGTTCTGCGTGACACTTTTTTTTGCAGATTCCATATATATGTGTTAGCATACAGTATTTGTTTTTCTCTTTCTGACTTACTTCACTCTGTATGACAGACTCTAGGTCCATCCACCTCACTACAAATAACTCAGTTTCGTTTCTTTTTATGGCTGAGTAATATTCCATTGTATAAATGTACCACATCTTCTTTATCCATTCATCTGTCGATAGACACTTAGGTTGCTTCCATGTTCTGGCTATTGTAAATAGAGCTGCAATGAACATCGTGGTACATAACTCTTTGAATTATGGTTTTCCCAGGGTATATGCCCAGTAGTGGAATTGCTGGCTCGTATGGTAGTTCTATTTTTAGTTGCTTAAGGAACCTCCATACTGTCCTCCATAGTGGCTGTATCAATTTATATTCCCACCAACAGTGCAAGAGGGTTCCCTTTTCTCCATACCCTCTCCAGCATTTATTGTTTCTAGATTTTTTGATTATGGCCATTCTGACCAGTGTGAGATGATATCACGTTGTAGTTTTGATTTGCATTTCTCTAATGATTAATGATGTTGAGCATTCATTCATGTGTTTGTTGCAAATCTGTATATCTTCTTTGGAGAAATGCCTATTTAGGCCTTCTGCCCATTTTTGGATTAGGCTGTTTGCTTTTTTGATATTGAGCTGCATGAGCTGCTTGTAAATTTTGGAGATTAATCCTCTGACAGTTGCTTCATTTGCAAATGTTTTCTCCCATTCTGAGTGTTGCCTTTTCATCTTGTTTATGGTTTCCCTTGCTGTGCAAAAGCTTTTACGTTTCATTAGGTCCCATTTGTTTATTTTTGTTTTTATTTCCATTTCTGTAGGAGGTGGGTCAAAAAGGATCTTGCTGTGATTTATGTCATAGAGCGTTCTGAATAGAGCATAGAGCCTCAGAGGAAATATGGGAAAGCTACAAAGAATGAGATTGAAATGTTATCAGTAGATTACCATATCTGAAAGTCATGCAAAACTAGCCAGATTAAATGAAAATACACCACAATCACCTCAAATTGCAAGCTCTATCACTTATCTATTTCTGTGAATCAAACCACCCCAAAACTTGGTGACTTAAAAGAACCATCATTTTATTTGCTGATGATTTGGGCTAGGCCCAGCTTGTTAGTTCAGTGGCTGGTCTTGCCTGTGGTCACTCACATGGCTACAGTCAGCTAGTGGGTCAGCTTGGAGCTTCATCTGGGAAGGCTCATGTCTGCTCCATACGGTTTTATCCTCAAGTGAGCTAAGCCAGGCTTTTACATGGCAGCAGTGTTGCCAAGAGCAAGACAGCCCAAGCCCCAGTTCATAAGGGCTTTTCACATGTCTGCTGGCATCCAACTTGCTAATGTCAATTCATCACAGAAAGTCACATAGACAAGCCAGGATCATTGAGAGAGGGACTACACAAATGCAGGCATTATCCATTGGGGGCCATCATAGCAACAATCTACCATACAAACCAACTAAATTCACTCAGGTGGCATGATTAGTGAGAACAAAAACAAAACTGAGCCATCCACATATGAGTGTCAAACCTATGGCTCTACTACTAACTAGCTGTGTGACTTTAAAAAGACCACTCTGTGTGTCTCAGATTACTCTCAGGTAAATGATATAAAGATAGAGATAATGAGGACAAGGGTAGCATACACGAAAGTTAAGGTTTATGAATTATTAATTGTACAAATAATAGTATAAAAATAGATTATTAAATTCTTGTGTTTTATGCTAAAAATTACACTGAATTATCCAATAGTTTTTTTATTGTTTAGAACTGTAAAATGTACACATTTTCTATACCACCTAATATATATGAAAGAGAAATCTAATGTACAATCTTTAAAAGCATGTGTTGTACTGCAAACATCCTATCTAGAGGATTTTATCTTTTTTTATAAAATCATGAGAAAGAAGCCATAATTCTGGCTCAGATTATATGCTGCTGAACTTTCCCCCAGGACTGCTCCTAATACGCACATACAGTTGACCCTTGAACAACAGGGGTTTGAGCAGTGTGGATCCACTTACATGCAGATTTTTCTCCACACTACGATCCACAGTTGGTTGAATCTGTGGATGCAGAACGATGAATACAGAGGAACCATTTATGGGAAGGCCTATAAGTTATAAGTGGATTTCCAACTTCACAGAGGATTGGCACCCTTAACTCCTGCGTTGTTCAAGGGTCAACTGTACTGCGTTTTACTCAGAGGGCTTTTTATGGAATGTAAATAAGTATCCTTTCAATTTCAACGGTTGTACAAATAATTGCTACACCATTAGGCCAGCTCACCAAATCAAGTTTTTCTTTTTTTTCCTGTATTTAAGCCAAAACTATACGCTAAAGTTCTTAAATTGTAGTGCATTAGGTAGGGAAAAGGATGTGCTACAGCAACGAAAAGATCCACAAGTTAACTTTTAAACAGGTTAGCTGGTATCTTTCTCAGTGAACGATGAGTAGGTCGTGGCTATGGCTCCAGAAATCCAGAAAAATCCACAGTTAAACACTAGGTTTCCATGGGTGCTCCAGATGTCAACGTCTTCAGCCATTAGGAAGGAAAAAGAAAGAGCCAGTACACTGCAAGGGTCTTCTTATTAAGTGAATTGAAGATTGTATACATTATTGCCATTTATATCCTATTGGTTAGAACATAGCCTCATGGTCATACTTGGCCATACCTAGTCACAGGGAAGCTGAGAAATATAATCTGGCTGAGGAGCCATTTTCCCAGGAAAAAGGGGAATAGATGGAGGAGAGGCCAGTAATCTTCTCCATATATGACATCTAAGTAACTAAATACTTCTTATAAATGGAGTTCAAGTGTATTAAGGCGTTATTTATATTTCTCTAGATTCTGAACCCCTCAACTATATTTTTAAAAATTCTATATTAATTATCAAAAAGTATAGCCTCTTAGATTTGAAAGTAAGAAGCAGCCTAGGGTAGGAATCTTCTCACTGGTTTTTCTGCAAGGTGGTCCCAGGTGCTGACTGGCTATTTCCATTGACAGAAAACTCCTATTGCATGATGTTACCCACTTCAAAAATCCTCATGCATGCCAAAATCTAACTCCTGTTAATTTCTGTTTATTTATCTTAGTTGTGCTTGTGGGACAACACAAAGAGTCTATTCTCTCTTCTATATGATATCCTAAGATTTTGTGAAGACTTTCTTTCCCCTTAATCCTTTCCTTTTCAGGTTAAATATCCCCTGCAGGTGTAAGAATTTCTGTTTGAGGTCTACCTGGATGAGTACACTTTGTGAGAAATACAGCAGCTGTTTGAGAATGCTGAAGCAATAATAGTTCTCAAAAAAAATACTAGATATTTAGTTTTAAATGATAGCTTATTTCCTAACTGTTTCCTCACAGTTTAACATGGTGATTACCCAAGTGTGGTCCCCAGACCAGTAGTCAGCAGCGTTTGGGAATTTTTAGAAAAGCAGAATGCAAATACTTGGGCCCAAACTCAGATTTACTAAATGAATTTCTCTAGGGGCAGGATCCTAGAGTCTGCTTTTCCACATGATTCAGGCTGCTAAAATGGAGAAACATGGGACTAAGGAAATAGAAATAAGCTATGTGCATTGATTATTTATGAGGCAGAAAATGCTAATTAACTTACTAGTGACATACTTTTGTATTTACTGGAAAATAATAATTATTTATTTACTAAGTAAAGTAAGCCATCTTTTTGTAAACATATGCGAACTTCAGATCTTCTTGCTCCTTAAGTAATGATGGTAATAATCACATGCCCTGGATTCAGTGAATGGTTACAAGAGTGTCTAGGAGGTTTCCTGATGATAATTTTCCTTGCTTTAATTGTTCGGTAAATATAATGGCTGTAATGAATAAGCACAGAAAGAAGCCAGCTAAAGGGAACACTGTTTTTTACAATCCTCTTTCCTGATTTTCATTTGCTTGGCTTTATTTTCCAACTGGAAATGGTGAAGTCCTCAATATTTTGTGAGAGCAAGAAACAATGTTTACACGACCTACATAATTTACATGGTAAATTCCACCTCATGAGTGATTAAATTTTAACTTCAGAAACAATATTATCTTCCTGAGTTTTCAAACAAGAAAAACCACCTTGAAACATGATTAAAGACGGCAGAGTCTTTCATTCACTCTTGAAAGTATTAACAGATTTTTAAAATAATGATTAATTTTTATATATTGATTTAAATAATGATTCATTTTAAGTTTAAATAAAATGTTGATTATCTGCTATGTACCAGGAACTGATTCATGCCACCAGTGAAACCAGAACACTTTTCTCCCTTCTTCTGTGGTCTATAAGTCTGACCACTGTACAACTTTCATTACCTTCCAAAAACATTTGGACATGTGTGAATTCCTAAGAAATTGGCGATATGATAAGAGATAATGCAGGGTATTGTAACCCAGTAACATCAGCTTGTAAGAAATTAGCTTGACCTAAAGGAAAATTAGTAGACAAATATGAGTTTATCCAAAAAATATTTACTTCCATTAATTTCAGACTTCTGATGCTTACATTTTCATATAATTGCTATGTTAGTATGAGTCATTACTAAACATTATAGAGAAGAGAAACCCTAAAAAACTTGGATTCCAATAAGCACAGTGGTTAGTAATAAGGAAACCATGTGGTAATTTGTCTTAAAATACATAGAAGGGGCGGCAGAGTATAATGGACATAAGCCTGGGTTTTGGATTTACACTGAACTGAGTTGATTCCAAAGTCAACCCAAGCATACTAACTTTGGACAGTTTACTAACCTAACTGGATACAACTCCAAATTCAATTTCTAGTTGTTCTACCTCTGGCAAATTAATTGTTCCCTTAGAACAGTGTCCTTATTTGTTAGATGATTGTTAAAATATCTACATCATAGAACTTTTGTAAATACTAAATATGATTACGTAAGTATAGGAAAACAGGATCCCTGTGCTATGTACCCTTCACGTCTGTCCTCAACCCTAGCTGGCTGAAGTGATGCTTGGAGAGTTGATCTGTATTAGCAAGAAAGAGGCCCTCCATGCTGAAGACTCCTATTTTCCTCTTGTCATGGAGAAATGGAGAGATGATTTTCCCTATATCACATACAAAAGCCAGTCTTTCCCTCCCTCCTGCCACAATGGACACCTAAGTCAAGCAGGTCTGAAGGAAATCTCATTTGAACAGTAACAGAATTCTCAGACATCCTCTGGACTCCAAGTATGTTCCCTATAAGCCAGATGGCTGTGTTCTCTCTGATACGTATTACACTTGCACACCCACTCAGGTGTGGCAGGGACACTTGTCTAGAAACCACACTCCAGCAGAGTGCCAGTCACAGTGTAAACGTTCAAGAAAGTAGTTGGTCGTGTTGTAGGTGACCTTGTGGACTCAGGGGCTGGTGTGACAGAAAGAGAGAGGAGGTATTGCTCCCAAGCACATTTCCTCCTTAAGCTCTGGGGTGGAGACAGATCCTGGGTGAGAATGAAGATGAGGAGAGTGGATGTACAGACACCAGTTGTTCTCAGGATTTCTCATCAGCCCCTTACAAATAGGGTAAACCACAGGTAAATTCTGCTTCTCCCAAGGTAAAAGTTAGGAGAGTTCACTCCAGGAAGTATTTTATACTGAAAAATTTCACACTTCGGAATTATTATTAGTTGTATTTTTGCCCTGACAAAGATATGAAGATAAATCCATAGTATGCTTTACCTATTAAAAAAAGTTCCAAAAAAAAAAAAAAGTTCCAAACACTGGAGAAATGAGGGGATTGAGTGTGCAAGGGTCTCATGTTGTGTGTTTTCTCATAGCAGGTTCTCAACAAATCACAGCTCTAACACCACAGAGGGGCCACATCTATGTGTCATGCCTTAGGTGAGTTACTTATCATCTACAAGCATCAGTTTCCTCACCTGAAAATTGAGACTAATAAAGAGAATAAAATCCACAACATTGCAAGAAGGGAAATGTGTAATTTTTAAACAAAAGAAACTTAAGTCTTTTCATTCTGTTTTCCAATAGAGTGGGGTGTTTTTATATCCCTAACAGAGACTGGAGGAGAAAGAACACCATTTCTAAGAATTTAACTTCCATATTTTAAGGAAAGGCTATAATTTTACGTTTCTGGAAATGCTTTATGCAGATGAAGTATGGAGAAACAAAGGGAAGTGCTCTTTGTTTTAGAAAGTTCCTGAAAGAGCTTTTGGATGTACAAAATAAACCTTGAAATCACTTGAGGTAGAGAGTTAAAAGCTTAAATTATTTTAAATACCAGTGTGAAGTACAAACTCTTGTGTTCCAATATAAGATCAAAGACAAACCGATTTAAGAGTAACCCTATAAGGACACACATGTCCCCAAAATAAGACCACTGACTGTCGCAGCAGATCTCTTAGTTTATAAGATCTTTCTTCCTAACTTCTGCCCTAACACCATCCAGTGACTAATACCGCAACCCTCAAAGCCCTCTAAAAACCCTTCCCTAACTCTTGCCTTTTGAGGTACTTCTTCAAACTGATTCTCTCTTTGCTGATGAGAAAAAATAACTTTTTAATAAACAGTGGTAGACTAGGTAAAAGAGAAGGAAATCTATGAAGAGACACAGGGTCCATTAACATGAGGGGTGGGAGTGGAGACCCAGTAAGAAACTCCCAAGGTTGGTAAAAAGCAAAGATACCTTCCAATCAGCAAGCTAATAGTAAATATTGAATGCACTGCCGGCTTGCAATTTCAACCCACTCTGTTTACTCCAACTTTTGATAAAGTTCTGCTATGCATAGTACCTCATGGTATCACTAATTTAATTTCTGGATGAACTAAATAGTGCATAGGGACAAATGTGGATCTGTGTCTCACATTTAGTTTGATATGGCACAGAGAAAAGAACTGTAGCCACAAGGAGTGAAATTTTTTTCCAGGTTTATGGAGATACAGTTGGCATGTAACATTGTGTAAGTTTAATGTATACTGTGATGACTTGATACATGGATATATTGTAAAACAATTACAACAATAAGGTTAGTTAATACATTTACCCCTCACCTAGTTACCATTTTTTCGTGTGTGGTGAGAACATTTAAGATCCACTCTCTGCAAACAGTGACAGCTTTACTTCTTCTTTTCCGATTTGGATTCCTTTTATTTCCTTTTCTTCTCTGATTGCTGTGGCTAAAACTTCCAAAACTATGTTGAATAAGAGTGGGGAGAGTGGACAACCTTGTCTCGTTCCTGATCTTAGTGGAAATGCTTTCAGTTTTTCACCATTGAGGATGATGTTGGTTGTGGGTTTGTGATATATGGCCTTTATTATGTTGAGGAAAGTTCCCTCTATGCCTACTTTCTGCAGGGTTTTTATCATAAGTGGGTGTTGAATTTTGTCAAAAGCTTTCTCTGCATCTATTGAGATGATCATATGGTTTTTCTCCTTCAATTTGTTAATATGGTGTATCACGCTGATTGATTTGCGTATATTGAAGAATCCTTGCATTCCTGGAATAAACCCCACTTGATCATGGTGTATGATCCATTTAATGTGCTGTTGGATTCTGTTTGCTAGTATTTTGTTGAGAATTTTTGCATCCATGTTCATCAGTGATATTGGCCTGTAGCTTTCTTTCTTTATGACATCTTTGTCTGATTTTGGTATCAGAGTGATGGTGGCCTCGTAGAATGAGTTTGGGAGTGTTCCTCCCTCTGATATATTTTGGAAGAGTTTGAGAAGGATGGGTGTTAGCTCTTCTCTAAATGTTTGATAGAATTCAGCTGTGAAAGCCGTCTGGTCCTGGGCTTTTGTTTGTTGGAAGATTTTTAATCACAGTTTCAATTTCAGTGCTTGTGATTGGTCTGTTCATATTTTCTATTTCTTCCTGGTTCAGTCTCGGAAGGTTGTGCATTCCTAAGAATTTGACCATTTCTTCCAGGTTGTCCATTTTATTGGCATACAGTTGCTTGTAGTAATCTCTCATGATCCTTTGTATTCCTGCCGTGTCAGTTGTTACTTCTTCTTTTTCATTTCTAATTCTACTGATTTGAGTCTTCTCCGTTTTTTTCCTGATAAGTCTGGGTAATGGTTTATGAATTTTATTTTATCTTCTATTTTATCTTCTCAAAGAACCCGCTTTTAGTTTTATTGGTCTTTGCTATTGTTTCCTTCATTTCTTTTTCATTTATTTCTGATCTGATCTTTATGATTTCTTTCCTGCTGCTAACTTCAGGGTTTTTTTGTTCTTGTTTCTCTCATTGCTTTAGGTGTAACGTTAGGTTGTTTATTTGAGATGTTTCTTGTTTCTTCAGGTAGGATTTGTTGCTATAAACTTCCTTCTTAGAACTGCTTTTGGTGCATCCCATAGGTTTTGGGTCAATGTGTTTTCATTGTCGTTTGTTTCTAGGTATTTTTTGATTTCCTCTTTAATTTCTTCAGTGATCTCTTGGTTATTTAGTAGTGTATTGTTAAACCTCCATATGTTTGGATGTCTTACAGATTTTTGCCTATAATTGATATCTAGTCTCAAGGTGCTGTGGTCAGAAAAGATACTTGATACACTTTCCGTTTCCTTAAATTTACCAATGCTTGATGTGTGACCCAAGATACAATGTATCCTGGAGAATGTTCCATAAGCACTTGAGAAGAAAGTGTAATTTGCTGGTTTTGGATGGAATGTTCTATAAATATCAATTAAGTCCATCTTGTTTAATGTATCATTTAAAGCTTGTGTTTCTTTATTTATTTTCATTTTGGATGATCTTTCCATTGGTGAAAGTGAGGTTCCAAAATCCCCTACTATGATTGTGTTACTGTCAATTTCCCCTTTTATGGCCATTAGCATTTGCCTTATGTATTGAGGTGCTCCTATGTTGGGTGCATAAATATTTACCATTGCTATATCTTCTTCTTGGATTGATCCCTTGATCATTAAGTAGTGTCCTTCTTTGTCTCTTGTAATAGTCTTTATTTTAAAGTCTATCTTGTCTGATATGAGAAATGCTACTCCAGCTTTATTTTGATTTCCATTTGCATGGAATATATTTTTCTATCCCATTACTTTCAGTCTGTATGTGTCCCTAGGTCTGAAGTGCATCTCTTGTAGATAGCATATATACGGGTCTTCTTTATCCATTCAGCCAGTCTATGTCTTTTGGTTTGAGCATTTAATCCATTTTCATTTAAGGTAATTATTGATATGTATGTTCCTATTACCATTTTCTTAATTGTTTTGGGTTTGTTATAGCAGGTCTTTTCCTTCTCTTGTGTTTCCTGCCTAGAGAAGTTCCTTTAGCATTTGTTGTAAAGCTGGTTTGGTGGTGCTGAATTCTCTTACCTTTTGCTTCTCTGTAAAGGTTTTAATTTCTCTGTTGAATCTGAAGGAGATCCTTCCTGGGTAGAGTAATCTTGGTTGTAGGTTTTTCCCTTTCATCACTTTAAATATGTCCTGCCACTACCTTCTGGCTTGCAGAGTTTCTGCTGAAACATCAGCTGTTAACCTTATGGGGATTCCCTTGTATGTTATTTGCTGTTTTTCCCTTGCTGCTTTTAATATTTTTTCTTTGTATTTAATTTTTAATAGTTTGATTAATATGTCTTGGCATGTTTCTCCTTGGATTTATCCTGTATGGGACTCTGCGTTTCCTGGAATTGATTATTTCCTTTCCCATATGAGGGAAATTTTCAACTATAATCTCTTCAAATATTTTCTCAGTCCCTTTGTTTTTCTCTTCTTCTTCTGGGACCCCTATAATTCGAATGTTGGTGCATTTAATGTTGTCTCAGAGGTTTCTGAGACTGTCCTCAATTCTTTTCATTCTTTTTACTTTATTCTGCTCTGTGATAGTTATTTCCACTATTTTATCTTCCAGGTCACTTACCCGTTCTTCTGCCTCAGTTCTTCTGCTACTGAATCCTTCTAGAGAATTTTAAATTTCATTTATTATATTGTTCATCACTGTTTCATTGCTCTTTAGTTCTTCTAAGTCCTTGTTAAAACTTTCTTGTATTTTCTCCATTCTGTTCCCAAGATTTTGGATCATCTTTACTCTCATTACTCTGAATTCTTTTTCAGGTAGACTGACTATTTCTTCATTTGTTTGCTCTGGTGGGTTTTTACCTTGCTCCTTCATCTGCTGTGTATTTCTCTGTCTTCTCATTTTGCTTAACTTACTGCATTTGGGGTCTCCTTTTTGCAGGCTGCAGGTTCATAGTTACTGTTATTTTTGGCATCTGCCCCCCGTGCATAAGGTTGGTTCAGTGGATTGTGTAGGCTTCCTGGTGGAGGGAACTGGTACCTGTGTTCTGGTGGATGAGGCTGGATATTGTCTTTCTGGTGGGCAGGACTCTGTCCGGTGGTGTGTTTGGGGGTGTCTGTGAACTTACTATGATTTTAGGCAGCCTCTCTGCTAATGTGTGGGGTTGTGTTCCTGTCTTCTTAGTTGTTTGGCATGAGGTGTCCTGCACTGGAACATGCTGGTAGTTGAGTGAACCTGGATCTTAGCTTTGATATGGAGATCTCTGTAGAGCTCTCACCAATTGATATTACATGGGGCCAGGAGGTCTCTGGTGGACCAATGTCCTGAACTCAGCTCTCCCATCTCAGAGGCTCAAGGTTGACACCTGGCTGGAGAACCAAGACTCTGTCAGCCACACGGCTCAGAAGAAAAGAGAGAAAAAAAAGAAAAGAAAGAAAGAAAAATAGTAAAATAAAATTAATTATTAAAATAATAAATTAAAATGATATATTATTAAAATTTTAAAGTAAATTAAAAAAAGGAGAGAAGAGAGCAACTAAGCTCTCTTGACTTAGGCAGGTCCAGACATTTTCCTGGACTCCCTCCCAGCTAGCTGTGGTGCACTAGCCCCCTTTAGGCCGTGTTCACGCAGCCAACCCCAGTCCTCTCCCTGGGATCTGACCTCCAAAGCCCGAGCCTCAACTCCCAGCCCCCACCTGCCATGGCGGGTGAGCAGACAAGCCTCTCAGGCTGGTGAGTGATCAGTCGGCACTGATCCTCTGTGCCAGAATCTCTCTGCTTTGCCCTCTGCACCACTGTTGCTGCGCTCTCCTCCATGGCTCCAAAGCTTCCCCCTCCCCGCTCACCCGCTGTCTCCATCAGTGAAGAGGCTTCCTAGTGTGTGGAAACCCTTCCTCCTTCACAGCTCCCTCCCAGAGGTGCAGGTTCCGTCCCTATTCTTTTGCCTCTGTTTTTTCTTTTTTTTTTGCCTTACCCATGTATGTGGGGAGTTTCTTGCCTTTTGGGAAGTGTAAGGTCTTCTGCCAGCATTCAGTAGGTGCTCTGTAGGAGTTGTTCCACATGTAGATGTATTTTTGATGTCTTTGTGGGGAGAAGGTGATCTCCACGTCTTACTCCTCTGCCATCTTGAAGTTCTCCCAAATTATTCTCTGTTGTACCTGCCTTTTATTTTCATTTTACCATAATCTATTTTTAAGTACTATGCTTATTTTCTCTCTCACAGCAGAATGAAAAATATACAGAATGCAGTTCTGGTTCATCACTGTAACATCATCAGAGGTAGTTTATTGTGAAGCTAATGATGTTTTTTTTTTTTTTTTTTTTTTTTTTGCGGTACGTGGGCCTCTCACTGTTGTGGCCTCTCCCGTTGCGGAGCACAGGCTCTGCACGCGCAGGCTCAGCGGCCATGGCTCACGGGCCTAGCTGCTCCGCGGCATGTGGGATCTTCCTGGACCGGGGCACGAACCCGCGTCCCCTGCATCGGCAGGCGGACTCTCAACCACTGCACCACCAGGGAAGCCCGCTAATGATGTTTATAAGCTTCAGGGCGCTCACGTGCATGTGTCTTTCCCAAGGCTATGGGGGAGATCCTAATAATGCATCCACACAATAGTATTTTTTTTATAAAATTTGAAAAGCTAAGATTTTTAAACTACATTTGGTTAAGAACATTGTCTCTTCCCTGTCTGATCTCTCCTCTATCAGACTTTTCCTTCTGCCAGGTTGTGACAGAGTGGCTGTAGTTTTTGAAACACTCCTAAGGAAAATATGAGTTGAAAAGACATTTAGATTGGGTTTAGTGGGACATGTGTGAAAGAAACTTAACTGAGGTTTCCCAAAGTTGAAAGTAATTATAACATTTTTATGAAATTATTCAGAATGGTTTGTGAGGCCCAAATAAACTTTTCTATACTGTCAATAATATTTTAAAAACTGATCAACCAGGCTAAAGGAGAAACAGAATTATGTTCTTTTTCTTCTACTGAGAATGATACTGTAAAATAATTGTTATATAAAGAGGCTATCAAAGTATATGCCATCAAAAGTACAAGAAAAAATTTTATAAAGGTGATTATGAAATTATTAATAAAAATATGTTATTTTTCTGGATTTTGTAACGTTTGTGGCATTTGTAAGGTTTTGGGTTTATTTTAATATGATTTTTTATTTTAAATAACATATTCGTGTTTGTATTTTAACATAGCAGGCATATTTTTGCATCCTTTATCTTATAAAGACAACCCAAATAGATGAGCTCATACTCCACAAAGCCTAGGTTTGCCCTTGTTTAGTATATAAAAACAATCAGTAAATAGTGGGTGAATATTTTTAAGAATAAATTAATTGTTAATATTCTGTATTATGTATCAAGGACACTCTATTTCAGGATTTTATATATTATCTGAATTTATCTGGAAACCAATGACTACTGAAAGAACTGGTTTTTATTTTTGTCTTTCTTTCCCTTTTTCCCAAATAAGAACTGCACGATATAACTTTGCTTTAGAACATTACTTAAGATTTAGGTCAAAGATGAAGTAACCACATAAGAAGCTTTGAAAGGAAACAAAAATAGAGAAAATAACCAAATGTTTTCCACTCATGTGGGTGGCAGTGGTAGAGTTAGAGTGTCCAGATTTTCCTTCTCTGACTATTATCCAACTACTCTTGCTTTAAAAAAAGAGTCACTTGATAGTTATGAAAATGACAAAAAAATTTTCATGGAGAGTGAAACCTGAGAAGCTTATTAAATAAGGAAAAGGAATAGGAAAAAATGGAGGTTTTGTATTAATTTAACAGTTCTGTCAATATTACTTATTCTCTTCCAATCTCAATGAAAAGACACCTCTAGTGATTCCCTAGGCTCTAAAACAGACTTGCTCCCCAAGAATGCTTACTCAGATCAAATGAAACGTACTCTCATTTCTTATCCCCAAACCTCTCCCTGAACTAGCTGCTGGCGCTTATTTCGGTCAATATTATTGTGTTCCCTTTTTATCTTGTTATTTCTCATTATGAAAAGGAATATAAAATGGTCATTATATAAGGGAGCAGAATCTTAGTCCAGAATACCTCCACTGTCCTGGTGGGATGAGGAGGTCACGGGGAACAGGTCATAACAGGAATTACTATCCAGACCAGATCTGATCAAAGGACTTTATATCCATTGAACAACTCCTCATATCCTCCTACTCTCATCCCTTGGTAATCACCATTCTATTGTCTACTTCTATACCTTTGACTATATTAGATGCCTCGTATAACAGCAATCATTCAGTAGCTGTCCTTCTGTGACTGACTTAAATAAACTACTTAGCATAATGTCTTCCAGGTCCCCCTTTCCTCCATTCCTCTGTCCCTCCCTCCTTTCCTTCCTTCCTCCCTCCCTCCCTCCCTTCCCTTCTTTTCTACAGAATCATCTGATACTGGCATCCTATGCATACCATTAACTTATTGTCAAAATCTGTACTGAAAAATAAGAGGAAACATAATAAGGAAGCTAACATATCAGGAATTCTAATTGGATGAAGAGAATAAAAACAGGAATTCTACCTAAGGAACTCTGAGGTAGAATTTTCATATCATGAATGAATAATGATATGTAATGAATATTAGAGACAATAATGTGTCCTGATACCAATTCTCACTGACAGTTATAATTGGTTGAGAATTTAAAATTTGGTCAAAACTTGTTAAGACCAATCTGAATTTAGTGTTGTAAAGAAAGTGACAAGGAAAACAAGACATATTTTAAAAATTCCTTTAAAATATATTTTATAAATATTATGAAAGCTCTAAGTGAAAGAAGAAACTGTTTAATTCATTGTATAAGACATCATTTGGGGCATCATATTTAACCTCTAATTATTTAAAATGACTCTGTGAAAAGAGAAGTTTATGAAAAAGTCATACATTGATGGACTTTTTAGAAATTCATTTAAGAAATGTATCTCGTTTGAGCTATAATTTCTAATCTGACGTTATGGAAATGTAATGGACCCAAATGCTTCCTATACCCTGTAGGTAAAAAATGTATGTTGAAATATTTTTATTCCTCAGTAAATTAGCAAACCATAATTTAATGCAAATTTGAGAGACATAATCATTTCTAGAAATGAAAACAATCATCTCTAAACTGAGAGCTATGGGATTTTGGCGGATTATTCAAAAGCTTAGACATATCTGTGAGGGTTTTTTACATGAAAACTAAATCTAAAACGTTTGTGCTAGCTTTCTAAAATTTTGAATTGAGACTTTCTCACTAAAATTTTTAAAAGTTACAGGAATTTATGCCTAAAATAATTCTCTGGAATAGAGCTTGGAAACCAGATTTAGCTGCTAGGAAAAAGGGAAAAAATGCTCTCTATGTTGCCAAATGAAATAGAAATGGTTATTAAAAAACAAAAAGCTGATGCTTGAGAATTTCCTCTCCTAATTAAACATTTGAATATGCCCCAAACCAAACCTCTAAATCCTGAATGGATTATAAAATGAAATTTGCATTTGTTATTTCATATTGAGCATTGTTCCTACAGATAAATATTCTGGCTAACTTTTAATTCCAAAGAAAACATTTTTACTTCAGCAAATCTTTAGTTGTACAAATTTTGCAGCTTTTCTTTGAGATACATTCCTTATGTCCTGAGACACATGAATAAATTTCTTTTTTTTAAATGTACATCTTTTATCAATATGAATATTGGAGCTGATATATTTTCTCAATGTTAATATTTACCCAATAACACTTAATGACGCACATCGTAAAGATCAAGTGTAATCATATACTTTTTTATCTTAATGCTTCCTATACCACTACATTTCAACCTAATGATATGTACAAGTATTAAGAAAAATATATTGCTTTTAACAAGAATGATTCCATATTTTGGAATGGAAAGACCATGTAAGTAGGGTTACTTTTGTTTAAATGTAGTCCAGTATTTATTTAACAGTGACATTAAAAGCTACCATTAGTTGTTTGCTAGATTTTTACAAACTTTTTTTTCATTTAATCTTCACAAAATAAAAAAATATGGCTACTATGAGGGAATGAGAGTCAAAAGTCAGTGGCAAGAAGATGTGGGACACGGAACCTGCTTTCTTTAGGAGACACTTGTTTAAAAGTTCATGGGACTTAGGATGTATAATCAGGCATAGTGGAAGTCACTTCCATCCTAGGGAAAAATGTGCCATAATTTTTGGAGCCTATCAGAGACCTGAGGTCACAAATCAACCAACTTATTCAGATTCCAAAGTGTGACAAGCCACTCCAATAGGAGATGGGACATATAAACAATTTCATCTTAACAGAACATGAGAGGAAGAGGAGGCAACCACAAAAGTAAGAAGAAAAACACTGAAATTTTTACCAGTCTCTTAAAGGCTGTGTCAGCCCAGGATAGCTTAAAATCTCTAGGGCCCCAGATGCAAGGGGATTCTACAACCATTGCCAACCATTCCCTACAGGCCTCCACCAGTACCTGGGAAGAAGACTGGGGACAAGAGCAAAGCAAAGCTTTGGGAGTATCAGCTGTGCAGGTGAGCAAGACCTGCCAAGATTAGAGGGGGACGCAGGTGAACCAGAAGAAGCCTATCTGAGCCCTGGGCCCTGAGAGTTCCAAGTAGAGATCAGCAGCCACTAGTCCACAGGCTTGAAAGCCACTGGCACTGTGGACACTTCTCCAGTACAAATGGAAAGCCATTTGCTCTTGAAGGAAGAGCAAGAAACCTGTCCACTGCCAGACCTGATAATGCTTTAAGAGAAATGGCCTTATTACCCAAAGCAATCTACAGATTTAATGCAATCCCTATCAAATTACCCATGACATTTTTCACAGAACTAGATCAAATAATCCTAAAATGTATATGTAACCACAAGAGACCCAGAAATTCCGAAGCAAACTTAAGGAAAAAGAGCAAAGCTGGAGACATAACCCTCCCAGACTTGAGACAATACTACAAAGCTACAATAATCAAAACAGCATGGAATTGGCATAAATGACATATAGATCAATGGGACAGAACAGAGAGGCCAGAAACAAACTCACACACCTATGGTCAGTTAATCTTCAACAAAGGAGGGAAGAATACACAATAGAGAAAAGACAGTCTCTTAGGCAAGTGGTGTTGGGAAATCTGGACACCTCATGTAAATCAATAAAATTAGAATTCTCTCACACCATATACAAAAGTAAACTCAAAATGGTTTAAAGTCCTAAATATAAGATACGATACCATAAAACTCCTAGAAGAGAACATAGGCAAAACATCCTCTGACATAAATTGTAGCAATATTTTCTTAGATCAGTCTACCAAGGCAAAAGAAATAAAAGCAAAAATAGACAAATAGGACCTAATCAAACTTACAAGCTTTTGCACAGCAGAGGAAACCATAAACAGAACGAGATAACAACCTGTGGAACAGGAGAAAATATTTGTGAACGATGCAATCAACAACGGCTTAATTTCCAAAATATACAAATGGCTCATACAACTCAGTAACAAAATAACAATCAACCCAATCAAAAAATGGCCAGAAGACCTAAATAGACATTTCTCCAACATTTCTCCATGCCTGATGGCCAACAGGCACATGAAAAGATTCTCCAGATCACTAATTATTAGAGAAATGCAAATCTAAACCACAATGAGGTATCATTTCACACCTGTCAGAATGGCTATCATCAAACAGATAACAGAGATATGCACAAAAAAGAAATTATATATATATATATATATATATATATATATATATATATACATATATATATATTACTCAGCCATAAAAAAGAATGAAATATTGCCATTTGCAACAACATGGATGGACCTAGAGAATATCATACTAAGTTAAGTCAGACAAAAAACAAATATATGACATCACTTAAATGTGGAATCTAAACAATAGGTCTAAAAATATAGCTACCGTATGATCCAGCAATCCCACTCCTGGGCATATATTTGAAAAAGACAAAAACTCTAATTCGAAAAGATACATGCATCCCAATGTTATTAGCAGCACTATTTACAACTGCCAAGATATGAAAGCAACCTAAGTGTCTGTCAACAGATGAATGGACAAAGAAGAATAGGGGGACACGGAATAAATTAGGAGTATGGGATTAACAGATACACACTACAATATATAAAATAAATAAGCATCAAGGATTTGATATATAGCACAGGGAACTATATTCGATATCTTATAATAACCTATAATGGAAAATAATCTGAAATGTATATATATACACACAACTGAATCACTTTGCTATACCCCTGAAACTAACACAATATTGTAAATCAAGTATACTCCAATAAAAAAAAAAGAAATGGGCTTGACCAGTGGGAGAAGGGCCTTCAATCGCAGGCAAAAGTCTACTGCCTCTGGGGAAGAAACTGGTATAAAACTTGCCCTATCCACCAACCTGCCCTGACACTGGGTAGAGCCACCTGCAGGCGCAAGAAATACACATGTGCAAGGATCTTAAGCTGTATGCCAAGTAACAAGTAACAGCTGGCTTCTGCTGGGGGAGGGGCAAGATGGCAGAGACACCTGTGAGGCACAGGTAGCAGAGCCTACTTAAAGCTGAGGGTGCAGTAGGAACATTGCGAAACACGCTCCAGCATTGCAGCCCTCGCACTCAGAGCAAGGCGGCTTCAGTCCACCACCCGAGGAATTTGAGGTTTGTGGGTTACCCATGAGAACTAAATCAACAAAAAAGTCAGATCCAGCTCAGCTACGGACTGCATTGACATCCAGATTAAAATCTTCTCTTCGAAAAACACTCTTAAGAAAATGAAAAGATAAACTACCCACTGAGAGAAAATATTTACTAAACACATATCTGATAAAGAACATTTCCAGAATACAGAAAAACAGACCACAGCAATAAAAAGACCAATAGCCCCTCCCCCCCACAACATGGGCCATGGATTCAGACACTTCACTAAAACAAAATTCAAATTGGCTAATAAGCACATGAAAAGGTATAGAATATCAAAAGGTAACTTGTTTTCACTTGTTTCCATTAAAATGGCTAAAATTAACAAGTGTTGGTAAAGGATGTAGAGCAGCTGGAACTATCATACACTGCTGGTGAAAATGCAAAATACTACAGTGGATTTTGGAAAAGTTTTGCATTCTCTTAAAATGTTAAATATATACCTAATATACAAGCAAGCCATTACATTTCTAGGTATTCAACCACGAACTATTAAAACACATATTCACACAGAGACATATATCCAAATATTCATAGCAACGTTTTCCTTAATAGTCAACACATGAAACAAACCAAATGTCTATAGACCACTGAATGGTTAAACAGTATATGGTATATTCACACAATGGAATACTACTCAATAATTAAAAGAGAGAAAATACTAGTACACACAGCAACATGAAAGACTCTTGAGAGTATTATGCTAAGTGAAACAAGTGAGACACAAAAAGATTACATACTATTTGACTCCAAAGATAACACATTCTAGGAAAGGTAAACTATAGTGACAGAAGGAAAGATCAGTAGTTCCCAGAAGTTGACATAGGGGAGGGAATCATCCACTGTAGGACACAGAGTAATTCTTTGAGATAATGGAAATATTCTATATCTTGATTGTAGTAGTGGTTTCCACAATTCTATGCATTTGTCAAAACATATTGGACTTAAAGTGGGTAAATTTTATTGAATGTAAATTATACTTTAAAAATGAAAGGTAATATGAAGAATCCATTGAGAAAGAACATTTGATGAATACGAGAGTAAGAATAGATAACTAAAACCAAAAGGTTCTTTACAACACAATATTATACGTGAAACAAAATGCAAAGAAGGGATTGGCCTTAGGAAGAAGAGCAGCCTTGTTCTTGTTACAATAAAAAGGAGGCTTTAGAATTTAAGAAATCTGCCAAAGTTCTATTGAGGCGTGAACTGGGAATTAAATTAAAACTCGTGTTTCCACATAATTAGCACACTACCCATAATTTGTTAGTTCTACATCTAAAGCAAAATTTTACGTCAGCCTGGAATCAGGAGAGGAAATTGAATAATTCAGATGCTGTGACGAGCATCTAGCTCCATAATCACTAATAAAAACAATTACTGACATTTACTTCTCACACATGCCTGCCACTATTCTATGTACTTTACATGTATTAGCTGAGTTAATCATTTTAAGGCAGATACCATTTGTATCTTTTACAAACAGGAAGCTGAGGCACAGGGAGATTAAGTCACTTGCCTAAATTCACATAGCTAGTAAATGGTGGTGCTGGGATTTAGAAATCAGGCAGTCTGGCTCCAGATGTCTTTCAAATTTGGCTTTGAAATCTTTTGTCTCAGATCAATACAATGTTTTGAAATGCTGCTGAATCAATATTAAGCCATGCTTCTGATTTCTTCATGAATTCATTTCCAAAGAAAAGAAGAAAAACAAACAAACAAACAAAAAAACCCAAAACAAACCCCAAAGAATGTGTTGCTAGCAAACCTGCCTTAAAGGAATTCTCTGAACAGAAAAGAAATGTTAATAGAAGACTTGGAACTTCAGAAAGGAATGTTAAAAATCAGGGTAAATATAGTAGATTATCCTATTTCTCGTGAGTCTCTTAAATAATATTTCATTGTTGAAGCAAAATGATAATACCACCTGATGTGGGTCTCAAGGTATGTAGAGAAACTGTTTCAGAAGGGTAAAAAGATGTAATGGAAGTATCTTTTCTACCCTTTACTCAAAGCGGCAGAACATCAGCATCGGTAAAGTGCATGCTGTAACGTTTATAGCAACAACTACGAAAACTAACAAGGGGATATATTTAAAAAATGCATAAATAGGGCTTACCTGGTGGCGCAGTGGTTGAGCGTCTGCCTGCCGATGCAGGGGACACGGGTTTGTGCCCCAGTCCGGGAAGTTTCCACATGCCGCAGGGCGGCTGGGCCCGTGAGCCATGGCCACTGAGCCTGCGCTTCCGGAGCCTGTGCTCTGCAACGGGAGAGGCCACAACAGTGAGGCCTGCGTACCGCCAAAAAAAAAAAAAAAAAAAAAAACAAAAAAAAAAAAAAAAAAAAAAAAAGCATAAATAAATCAGTATAGAATCCTTAAAAACCATTCAAATAATCCATAAGAAGTTAAAAGAGAGAGAAACAACAGAATGATAAACAGAGAAAACAGAAAACAAATAAAAGGGCAAACTTAAGCCTTAACATATGAACAATTTCTTAAATCCAAATCATCTATGCCGGTTTAAAAACAGACATTAGCAGAGTGGATTAAAAAAAACAACAAACAATCCCAAAGCATGCTGACTATAAGAAACTCACTTCAAATACAACATAGGCAGACTGAAAGTAAAAGGATGGAGAAAATGTACCATGCAAACATTAATGAAAAAGAGAAAACGAGGAGTTGTCTGTATTGATTTCAGGTAGAGTAGACTTCAGAACAAAGAAAATTATTAGAGACAAAGAGGTGTATTGTATAATGATAAAAGGATCAATCTACTAGCAAGACAAAGATGTCTTTCATGAAAAAATAGTTAAAACTCATCAGAATGGCTCAACTATTAATTAGATGTGAACATTATCAATGCAGAAAGGAACATTAGTAAGTTTCAGTGTGAACATGACAGTGTGGCATTATAGTAAGTATAACATGATAGTGTGGCATTATAGTAAATGTAAATAAATTATCTCTCATTCTGGTGTAAATCTTTCAAAGCCTCCACAGATTTATACTGATGGATAACTTATGACAGAGGTTCTCAAACTTTACCATGCATCTGAATCACCTGAGGGCTTTTTACAAACACAGATATCTGGGTCCCACCTCCAGAGTTTCTGATTCAGTAGGTCTGGGATGGGTCTTGACAATTTGCATCTTGAACTACTTCCCAATTGATGCTGATGCTGTTGGTCTGGGAACTGCACTGAAATCTACTGCCTTGCCACATCACCAGATCACTTGACAATTAAATTTTTATTTTAATTCATCACTGGGTACTAGAAAGTTTCCTATATCTCAATTATGTCAACTAATTTTTTAATACAATGCTGCCTAACAATGCATTATTTCACTTATTCCAACAAGTATATTTTAAGCAACTACTGGCATATCCATATATCAATAAATTAATCCAAAGAGGCAAATACAAAAAGAATAACTTTTTTAGAAGTTCAATTATACTATAACCCTATATACTTGAAACAATAATATTACAACAAAACTGATAGTTAAAAGGACAACTAGAAAATAATGTCCAAAATGGAAATGATATCAACATGTCCTTAGACAGTGGACAATAAGACAGCTGGCAAAATATAATCAAGCTTCAGATTAAATGAAGTTCTATTGTTCTGTATTTATTTCAAAAAATGGTTGTAGGAGCTTCCCTGGTGGTGTGGTGGTTAAGAATCCGCCTGCCAATGCAGGGGACACGGGTTTGAGCCCTGGTCTGGGAAGATCCCACGTGCCGCGAGGCAACTAAACCCGTGTGCCACAACTACTGAGCCTGCGCTTTAGAGCCCGCGAGCCACAACTACTGAAGCCAAGTGCCTAGAGCCCATGCTCGGCAACAACAGAAGCCACCACGAGAAGCCCGCGCACTGCAATGAGCAGTAGCCCCCGCTCGCCACAACTAGAGAAAGCTCGCGCACAGCAACGAGGACCCAACGCAGCCAAAACTGAAAATTAAAAAAAAAAAAAAAAGTGTCTGTAACTGAACTATCACAGATGGTATATCCAGCTTTTTTGTTAATAGCTTAACTACATGAGTCATTAAATTATAAGTCATTGTTATCATCACATGTTTCTCAATCTACCTCTAGAACTCCTTGAAAATCATTTAAAATGGGTTTGTTGAGGGTGAAGAACAGTGAATGAGATTAGTATATGCAAGTCTGGTATGTCAGAGCACTGAAAATATGCACATGACTCTTATGTTAAAGCATGATTCAGTTACAGAGCCATGGTAATGATCCTCGAGTTCTGAGAAACACTACATGCTGAAATAAAAGACTGAGAAAATAAATAGAACTATAAACGGTAACTGGCTATAAAAAACAGCAACTGTAACAGAGTCATACAGAAACAAAAGCATGGCTTTTTTGTGCCTATATACATATTATAAAAATCATCTCAGTGATTGAAATTGTCAGGCAATTTCACATATGTATAAGAACTTGTCAAAGACATAAATTTTGAAAAGAAAGTACTTTATATAGAACAATAACTGAAAATAATGATGTTATTTTTAACAGCAGTCATTTTACCCCACCTTTCCCTGTTTTGAATTACTATGTTATTTTTAGCACATTCCTCTCAACATTCCTTGTTTCTACTCAAATATTTTTTTATTCTCACATGCATTTTCTTGTATCTTAATGTTTTAATTTTTCATGCAGCAAACCTACATAACTTTTTTTTAGTATAGTCATAATTTCATGGCCTACAGACTTTGAATGTAGGACTTTGAATTTTAACTTTTCATTATCAACGACCCCTGACTGATCTTATATAAACAACTTGAGTTAAAAATATGTTTACATATATGTAGACATGAAGTAAAAGGAAACTCTAAAGGCATGCTCAGATCCAATTTTGGACAATGGCCTGTATGCTTGAAAAAATATATTTCTTGAAAGTAAATCTATTCCTATTTCTTTGTATATAGAACTATAGCTATAACATTCCAGGATTATAACATAGTCTTTATACCACCTATGATTTGTCTCTATAAGTAATTAATATCATAATACTATACGAGTTTTCTGAAAGAGGGAGGATCTCTAGTGTAATCTCTCTCACGTTTAATATTGTGGATATATTTCTATTCTCTTTTCAAGAATTCAGATCTCTGGAATATAGCAACATCTGAAAATGGTATAGCAAAATTACAACGAATACTTCCCAGTGTTTTTCCTCCCATATTTTATCGAGTAACCACCGCCATGTGGTTCACTGGTACTTGTTCTCATGAAAGCTGTATTTTAGGCACCTTTAAGCCAGCAAATATTTAAATAGTCTTGGGCATACTGTTCATTCATTCCAAAAAAGAATTATCAAGTGCATCAGTGCTAGACATTGGGAATACTATAATTAAAGATAAATTCTGTCCTCAAGTTGCTTACTGACTGGTAAGCAAAATGATTATATTATAGTTTGTAAATAACAGAAAAGCTAATTAGAGGTTCTCTAAGTATCTCAAAGGTTAATCATGGAAAGCTTCCTAACTGGACATGAAAAGACAAACCATGCATCTTAGATTGAGTTGCCTGGAAACAGACTTTGAGATGGAGAGTTTCATGAGAAGATATATCAGTGAATACTGCCAAAAAGAAGCACCAGTGCATCCATTCACTACTAGAGTGTATGTGTGTATGTGCGTATGTATGTGTGTGTGTTCAAAGACATAAAAGAGAACAAACTAAGAGCATGACAAGCAAATAGAATAGAAAGCCCAAGGGAGAGAGAAAGAGAAGGAGAGAGACAGAGAAAGAATAAACGTTTGTTCAAGGATCTGCAAGTACCTCAGTATAGTGGGAACACAGAATACAGTAAGAAACTAGTTATGAATTTAGGGGTAAGAGTGGCCAGGTCTTGAAGAGCCATATATGCCATGGAAAGAGCTTTAGAATTTATCCTCAAGAAATAGGTAGGAAAATGGGAGGTTTTAAGCAGGTGTTGATGACACGCTCAATTTGTGTATGGTGTTGACAACAGAATACATAAGGGGAAAGACTAAAGGCAGAATGAGGAAATGGTTATAAATAGCTTACAGAAGAAAATATGATGTCCTAAACTAAAGACATTCATAGAGAGAATGGAAACAGTGGAATTACTTGAACGGTAGGAAGGAAAAGTGATAGGCTTTGGTGATGGACTGGATGTGGGGACTGAAGGAGAAGGAAGGCCAAGGTGATTTCTTAGTTTCTGACTTTGATAATTGGATTAATGATGTTGCCATTGACAGAGATGAGAACCCAGAAGGAAAAAGTTAGGGAAGATGTTCAATAAAGAGTTGGATATGTAAATCTTTGTAGTATGGAGAATGATTTGGGTAAGTAACTTATAGAAAAAAACAGAAGCAAGTAGAACATATGAAAATAATTTAGGAATAATATAGAAAACAAAAAAAGATGGAACTATCATTTAAGGTTGCACTAAATTATAAAAACTGTGAAGGAGATTATGAAGAAATTATTCGTTTCTTAATTTGTCAAAAGGTTTGCAGAACTGACACCTTACCTCTCTCTCCTATGTTCAATATGAGATGTAAGTAAAATTTCTGATAGGAGGATTCTTTGAAAAAATTACGATACAAACATAATCATGTTATCTAAGTGACTAATTTAAATACCTACTGCTCTCATCATTCCTTTTTTGTCTCTTCCATATTTTTTTTCTTTTTCTGCCAGAAACTTAATCTCAGGTGTATCTCAAGATTCATTCCTGGTTCACTATTCTTTTTTTGTTTGTTTGTTTTGTTTTTATTGGGGTATAGTTGTTTTACAATGTTGTGTTAGTTTCTACTGTACAGTCCTGTGTGCTATACAGCAAGTTCTCATTAATTATCTATTTTATACATATTAGTGTATATATGTCTATCCCAATCTCCCAATTCATCCCTCCGCCCCCTTTCCCCCCTTGGTGACCATATGTTTGTTCTGTATACCTGTGTTTCTATTTCTGCCTTGCAAACCAGTTCATCAGTACCGTTTTTCCAGACTCCACAGATATGAGTTAATATACGATATTTGTTTTTCTCTTTCTGACTTACTTTACTCTGTATGACAGTCTCTAGGTTCATCCATATCTCTACAAATGACCCAATTTCATTCCTTTTGATGGCTGAGTAATATTCATGTACTGCATCTTCTTTACCCATTCATCTGTCGACGGGCATTTACGCTGTTTCCATGACCTGACTATTGTAAATATTGCTGCAATGAACACTGGGGTGCATGTGTCTTTTTGAATTATGGTTTTCTCTGAGTATATGCCCAGTAGTGGGATTGCTGGGTCATATGGTAATTCTATTTTTAGTTTTGGGAGGAACCTCCATACTGTTCTCCATAGTGGCTGTATCAATTTACATTCCCACCAACAGTGCAGGAGGGTTTTTTCTCCACATCCTCTCAAGCATTTATTGTTTGTAGATTTTTTGATGATGCCTATTCTAAAGGGTGTGAGGTGATACCTCATTGTAGTTTTGATTTGCATTTCTCTAATAATTAGTGATGTTGAGCATCTTTTCATGTGCCTCTTGCCCATCTGTAGGTCTTCTATGGAGAAATGTCTATTTAGGTCTCCTGCCCATTTTTTGATTGGATTGTTTGTTTTTTTGAGCTGCGTGAGCTGTTTATATATTTTGGAGATTAGTTCTTTGCCAATTGATTCATTTGCAAACATTTTCTCCCATTCTGAGGGTCGTCTTTGCATCTTGTTTATGGTTTCCTTTGCTGTGCAAAAGCTTTATGTTCAGTTAGGTCTCATTTGTTGATTTTTGTTTTTATTTCCATTACTTTAGGAGGTGGGTCAAAAAGGATCTTGCTGTGATTTATGTCATAGAGTGTTCTGCCTATGTTTTCTCCTAAGAGTTTTATAGTGTCTGGCCTTACATTTAGGTCTTTAATCCATTTTGAGTTTATTTTTGTGTATGGTATTAGGAAGTGTTCTAATTTCATTCTTTTACATGTAGCTGTCCAGTTTTCCCAGCACAACTTATTGAAGAGACTGTCTTTTTTTCCATTGTATACCCTTGGCTCCTTTGTCATAGATTAGTTGACCGTAGGTGCGTGGGTTTATCTCTGGGCTTTCTATCCTGTTCCATTACTCTTTTGTGCCAGTACCACATTGTCTTGATTACTGTAGCTCTGTAGTATAGTTTGAAGTCAGGGAGCCTGATTCCTCCAGCTCCATTTTTTTTCCTCAAGATTGCTTTGGCTATTCAGGGTGTTTTGTGTCTCCATACAAATTTTAAGATTTTTTTGTGCTAGTTCTGTGAAAAATGCCATTGGTAGTTTGATAGGGATTGCACTGAATCTGTAGATTGCTTTGGGTAGTATAGTTGTTTTCACAATATTAATTCTTCCAATCCAAGAACATGGTACGTCTCTCCATCTGTTTGTGTCATCTTCGATTTCTTTCATCAGTGTCTTACAGTTTTCTGAGTACAGGTCTTTTACCTCCTTAGGTAGGTTTATTCCTAGGTATTTTGTTCTTTTTGTTGCAATGCTGAATGGGATTGTTTCCTTACTTTCTCTTTCTGATCTTTCGTTGTTAGTGTATAGGAATGTAAGAGATTTCTGTGCATTGATTTTGTGTCCTGCAACTTTACCAAATTCATTCATTAGCTCTAGTAGTTTTGTGGTGGCTTCTTTAGGGTTTTCTATGTGTAGTATCATGTCATCTGCAAACAGTGACAGTTTTACTTCTTTTCCAATTTGTATTCCTTTTATTTCTTTTTCTTCTCTGATTGCCGTAGCTAGGACTTCCAAAACTATGTTGAATAATAGTGACGAGTGGACATCCTTGTCTTCTTCCTGATCTTAGAGGAAATGCTTTCAGTTTTTCACCATTGAGAATGATGTTTGCTGTGGGTTTGTGGTATATGGCCTTTATTATATTGAGGTAGGTTCCCTCTATGCCCACTTTCTGGAGAGCTTTTATCATAAATGGGTATTGAATTTTGTCAAAGGTTTTCTCTGCATCTATTGAGATTATCATATGGTTTCTATTCTTCAATTTGTTAATATGGTGTATCACATTGTTTGATTTGCATATATTGAAGAATCCCTGCATCTCTGGGATAAATCCCACTTGATCATGTGTTCACTATTCTTTTTTCTTCAGTCCCATTTCCTGGTTTATTTCATCTACTCTCAAAAATTTAACTGCCATTTATACACTTAGAAGTTTGAAATGTTTCCAGCTGTGACATAGTTTCTGAGGCTCAGAGTCACATCTTGAGCTAACTAAAGAATATAGTCAATGGTATGTTCCTGCAAATCCTAATTTAATTTGTCCTTTCCCCCCAAACCTTTATTTCTATATTCTCAGTAAAGTTAGGAGCACCATAGTCTATGCAATTATACAAGCCAGAAACCAGAGAACATATAGACTCCTCCCTTTTCCTCACACTATAATCAGCCAATTACCACACTCTTATAGTAATTGTACCTCTTTTTTTTTAATTGATAAACTTTATTTTTAGAGCAGATTCAGGTTCACAGAAAAATTGAGTGGAAAGTACAGGGATTTCCCATTATTTGATTACCCCCAGTCCATGCACACCATCACCCCCGTTATTCATATCCCGCACCACACTAGAACATTTGTTAAAATTCATGAAACTCCCTTGACACATCCTTATAACCTAGTCTGTAGTTTACACTAAGGTTCACCTTTGGTGTTGTAAATGCTATGGGTTTTGACAAATAATGTCATATGTCCACCACTGTAGTGTTTTACAGAATAGTTTCACTGCCCTAAAAATCTCTTGAGCTATACCTATTCATCCCTCCCTTCCCAGTAACCTCTGGAAACCACTGATCTTTTTACTCTCTCCATAGTTTTTTCCAGAATGTCATATAATTGGAATCATACAGTATGTAACCATTTCAAATTGGCTTCTTTCACTTAGCAATATAGAGTTAACGTTCCTCCATGTCTTTTCATGGTTTGACAGCTCACTTCTTTTTAGAGCTGAATAATATTTCATTGTCTGGATGTACCATAGTTTATCCATTCATCTACTGAAGGACATATTGACTGCTTCCAAGTTTTGGCAATTATGAATAAAGCTGTTATAAAAATCTGTGCGGGAACCCTCCTACACTGTTGGTGGGAAGGTAAATTGGTACAGCCATTATGGAGAACAGTACGGAGATTCCTTAAAAAACTAAAAATAGAACTACCATATGACCCAGCATTCCCATGCCTGGGCATATACCTGGAGAAAACCATAATTTAAAAAGATACATGTACCCCAATGTTCATTGCAGCACTATTTACAATAGCCAGGACATGGAAGCAATTTAAATGTCCATCAACAGAGTAAAGGAATAAAGAAGATGTGGTACATAAATACAGTGGAATATTACTCAGCCATAAAAAAACCAAAATAATGCCATTTGCAGCAACATGGATGGACCTAGAGATTGTCATACTGAGTGAAGTAAGTCAGACACAGAAAGACAAATATCATGCAATATCACTTATATGTGGAATCTTAAAAAAAAAAAAAGGGCACAAATGAACTTATTTACAAAGCAGAAGTAGACTCATGGATATAGAAAACAAACTTATGGTTACCAGGGAATAAGGGAGGGGAGAAGGGATAAATTGGGAGATTGGGACTGACATATACACATTAGACTACATAAAATAGGTAACTAGTAAGAACCTGCTGTATAGCACAGGGAACTCTACTCAACACTCTGTAATGGCCTATATTGGAAAAGAATCTTAAAAAGAGTGGATATATGTATATGTGTAACTGATTCACTTTGCTGTACACCTGAAACTAACACAACAATGTAAATCAGCTATACTCCAATAAAATTTTTTTTAAAATCTGTATGATTTTGTGTGGACATAAGTTCTCATCTCCTTTGGGTAAATACCCGAGAGAACAATTTCTGGATTGTTTGTTAAGATTATGTTAGTGTTGTAAGAAACAACCAAACTGTCTTCCAAAGCGTCTGTACCATTTTGTATTCCCACCTGCAGTGAATGAGAGTTCCTGTTGCTCCACTTCCTTGCCAGCATTTGGTATTGTAAGTGTTCTGGATTTGGGTCATTATCATAGCTGTGTAGTGGCATTTCATTGTTGTTTTAATTTGCAATTCCCTGATGAAAAATTATGTTAAATATCTTTTCATATGCTTAGTTGTATATCTTCTTTGAAGAGGTGTCTGCTCAGATCTTTGGCTCATTTTTTAATAGAGTTTATTCATTTCCTTATTCTTGGATTTTAAGTGTCCTTTGTATATTTTGGATAACAGGACTTTATTAGATGTGTGTCTTACAAATATTTTCTTCCAATCTGTGGCTTGTCTTCTCATTCTCTTGACATTGTCTTTCACCGAGCAGAAGTTTTTAATTTTAATGAAGTCCAGCTTATCAATTCTTTCTCTCATGGGTTGTGCCTTTGGTGTTGTATCTCAAAAGTTATCACTATACCCAAGGTCACCTAGATTTTCTCCTATGTTATCTTCTAGAAGTTTAATAGTTTTTCATTTTACATTTAGGTCTATGATACATTTTGAGTTAATTCTTGTGAAGGGTGTAAGGTCTGTGTCTAGATTCATTTGCATCTTTTCATATCTTATCTAGACTCAATTGTATCTTTTCATACCTTATCATCATCAGTCATCATCCTGATTACTATTTTCTTAGTCATTGCCTTATCAACCTTTTCTTGATTATTGCATGATCCACTTAATTTTGTCCTCTTTAAACTCATCTTCCACCCTGCAACCAGGGTGATCTATCTAACAAGCAAATCATACCCTATGTCCTCTGGCTCCCATTCCTAAGAGGATTTGCTGGCAAGGATTTTAGAAGCATCTTTAGCATATCATACAAAGTCTCTTCCTACCTCTTCCTACCTCTCTCATTTCAGCTTTCACAACTCCCTGCCTCTACAGTTTCATTATTAAACAATAACCCTTTGCATGAATTTGTAATTCACATCTCTTTGCATTCGTCAATTTTATTCTTTTTGTTTGTGGTCTCTTCAGACTTTCTTTGGCTACAATGAGAATCCTTCAAAGCTCAATCCAAGCATCCTTTCCCTAAGAGAACATTCCCTAGACTCATAGCTTATTTTATTTTAAATTCTGAACCCATTCGCTTAGCTTCTATAATGCTCTATACAGTCCTGAATATTAACACTTCATAGACTTTATTGCCACATGTATGCTTTTATGTCTGTCTCTCCTGATAAACTGTCAGCTACTCAAAGATAGGGGCAATGTCTAAATCACGTTTGGAGTTTTCATGCAGTTCCTGGGACAGGATAAATCTTTCAAGCGTACACGTTGGACACTTAATGCACTTATTGTGATTATTTCACAATATATTCAGGTGTCAACTCATTGTTGTACGCCCGAAATTAATGTAATGTTGTAAGTAAATTATACTCAATACAAAATTAAATTAAAATTAAAAAAACATACATGTTGAACTGAGTTGAATAAAGTGAATAACACCAACGCAGTACTACTTCTGCCATCCCACCTGCGCCATTACAAACTGTCTCTCGATCTAATTTTTCATCTTTGGTTCTTGAAACAGACGACTGAGAACAGGAGGAAAGATTAAAGAAGGGTAAGAATTAAATTTAATAATACCTTCTGCTCTGGGCTTTATTTTCCTCTCAAAGTCTATTGTTACACACTTGCTTTCTTAAGCAGCAAGATTAACTGAAATTAATGATTCCAAGATGGCTGTTCTCTCAACATCAGAAAGGGACTGAAATGTGGCAGTTGTGCCAAGGACTTGAAGTCAGAAGGCCTGTGTACTACTTCTGGCTTTGACTGAAGGCCTGTGTACTACTTCTGGCTTTGATGGCAACTTGCTGAATGTCCTTGAGCAGTTTCCTTAACCTCTCCATTTGCCTGCATTTCCTGTACTATAAAAGGTGCCTGTGAGTACTTCACGCAAGACTCATGGGGATCCTCATTTGAAAGGCAGTACAGAAGTGTCCTTATTCACATCTCTTTGAGAGTAAGGGACTTGGATAACAGCGAAAAGTAAGGCACCCTCCCAAGAGATTAAAATCAAGCAACAGAGAAAACTCGAAATCAAGTTAGGTGATGAATTAAAAAGCCTATTCTGTTTTTTAATACCGCTAATGAGTTTCCCGCCCCAAACCAATGTAGATCAGTTCAAAACAAGAAGCCTTTATTTTCTAGTGATTTAAGGTCGGTCAACCTGTGTGGCCATCCTACAAGCTAACAAAATATGTTTTTGTGCAGCGGCATGTATCCTACTTTTCTGTTTATACAGTCATGTACAGTAAATTTGCTTAAAAGTGATTTTCCCCCCAAATGAGTATTTGAAATTTACTCCTCTTTAATTATATACTTTTAACTACACAAACAGTTGAATATATAAAATCTACTTTGACAAGATATAGAGAAAGAGCAAGACCAAAATGATAAGGATTTCAAATATGAAAATTTAGGAAGTTTTCTTAGAAGTTATTTTTATGACATAAGTTGTAAAATCTAGGAAAGTATTCCATATAACTTCTTATATAAATGTTACAAACCACATATTTGTGAGCCTTTGAAGGATTTTTTGTTGTTGTTGCTACCAAAAAAGAAAATAGAGTTCTCAGGACAAGCCATAATTTGTTAGAAAAAATATAAAGGTTGTGACAGAAAGCCTAAATTGTGCATTTTCTATACCCTAATTCAAGTACAAGTTCAGGATACCTTTTAACTTTATAGCAAAGTGATATAAGAATTAAAATACGAATTAAATATTTGCATATTGCTTATAAATATCTTGCAGATTAAAGGAAGCTAGTCATCTCAGGCAGTCTTTTTTTTTAATATTGTCACATGAATAAAGTGTGGGTTTTTTAAGACAGAAAAGACTGTCTTGAGTTAGAAATTTGAAACCATCTCCTCTAGTGCACCTACACATTCAGGCTCTCTCTTTAGCCCTGTGTCTTTCCCTACACCGTTGCCAGAGTTAGCTTTGGAAAACTGTAAATGATAAAATCCACTTGGTGATGAAATACTTTTTTTTTTTTTTTTTTTGCAGTACGCGGGCCTCTCACTGCTGTGCCTCTCCCATGGCGGAGCACAGGCTCCGGACGCGCAGGCTCAGCGGCCATGGCTCACGGGCCCAGCCGCTCCGCGGCATGTGGGATCTTCCCGGACCGGGCCACAAACCCGTGTCCTCTGCATCAGCAGGCGAACTCTCAACCACTGTGCCACCAGGGAAGCCCCTGATGAAATAAGTTTGATGGTTATTCATGGTTTGAAAAAAAACCTGTACGTTTAGTCTAATAACTGAATCTTTTATAACTTGCTCCTAATCTGACACCCTTGTTTTATCTTTCAAGGACGTCCCTCTCTCTACCAGTGAACATTGTTACTACTGTGATCTTATATCAAGATCCAAGTCAAAGCCCATATTTCCATCCTCCTCAACCCTTCCTCTCTCCCACAGCATGTTGTTTAACTCCTATTACAGTACTTATCATACCCCATCTTATGAGAAATACTCATAAAGTATTACGAGTATAATGCTCACAGTACACAATACTCACAATGCATAGAAAGCAATAACTCAATCTACTGGAGAAGTTGATGTCTGAAGAATCCAGTATTTTTAAATTGCTGACATAACCCTTCATGCTGGGGTGTACTACTTAATTCACTCACCCATTCAGTCACTCCTTACTGAGCAATGATTGGATAGTTAAGACTTTTAAAATTACCAGTGGTCAAAACTCATGAGTTAGCTCAGCAAACTTCTTCATAAGATTATATGTTTATCTTATATAATCAAAGATAGCTAGAGATAATGAAATTGTCTAACATTAGCAAAATTTTAAAAAATTCTGATGATAGTGTGATTAAACAGATATTCTCACACATTATTTTGAGAGCGTAAATTGATATATCAGTAATATCTTTGGAATTATATTTTGTTGCATATATTACAAGCCTTAAAATATGGATTTATTTTGATGTGATAATTCTACACCAACTAATTTACAGTTAGGTAATCATCTGAAACAGAATTTAAAAGTTTATGTCACAAAATATGCTGATGTACAGACACATACTCTAAAACTTTGGAAGTAAATTAAATGCCCCATAATAGGAAAAAAATAATCATGATATGGCCTTATTAGAATATATGTAGTAAATTATTTCCTCTTTCATTTTAGCAATGAAGAAACTGAGACTTATTCTACTCAATAAATACTTACTGAGCATTCCTATCTGGCAGAATGTTCATGGAATTCTCTTACAGCATTTAAACAGAAAGATGAAAATCTCTGTCCTCAAGTAAATCACCTTATCATGGGGAAAGGCTGACAGCAAACAAAATATCTACACTGCACCATACTTTTTATTAGGCAATTTCATACTCTATTT
Source organism: Neophocaena asiaeorientalis asiaeorientalis (assembly GCF_003031525.2). NCBI lineage: Eukaryota > Metazoa > Chordata > Mammalia > Artiodactyla > Phocoenidae > Neophocaena > Neophocaena asiaeorientalis. The sequence continues at coordinate 2,328,290 of NW_020175387.1, read as the reverse complement.
ACTTACACTCAGAACAACATTGGGAAGTAGAAACTGAGGCTTAGAGAGGATAAGTAATTTGTCCCAAATCCACAGCCAAGAAGTAGCAGGGCTAGCATTCAAACCTCCAGTTATCTAATTCTAAAGCCAGCAATTTTTTACCAGTCAGATTTGTGAAATTTAGGACATTTTTCAGTTCTTTTCTTTGTAAAACTCACCTTGGGATATGAATCCAATCCAAAGTTGCTACAGGATTGATTGTCTTAATTAATGATTTTTGGAGAATTGGAGGGGGTTGTTCATTTTATTTTTTTAATTATGTTTTTAAAGGTGTAAAATTGACCTTAAGGCCTTAGCCTGGGGATAGATATGCCAACCACTGGAAAGGCTGCTTTGGAATTAAATAAAACAGTTCTCTAATACAGCTGTAGAGCTGCAACTTAATGAGAACATTTATATAAGCTTCTGGAGTGAACTCAGTGCTCACTGAAAATCTACTGTATTCAGTTTTTGCTTTTAATACACACTAATAACTCAGAGTCCCCCTAGGAGAGCTTGAGAATTTGGTGTAAAATGAATAATATGGAATTAGTTTCTCTGGATTAATTCCTGATTGTCACAGCTAACAAATTATTGATCCTAAGAATTATTTATCAAAGGTAAAGTTGGCAGAAAAAAGTAAAAATACGCCATCATTCAAAATTTAATGATGTAAACAGCTAGATTTACTCCAGTCTACTAGGTTAACTTGGCAGTCTATTGCTTGCGCCAATCATAATAAGCAAAACTGACCTCATGCCAAGATGTTGGAGTATAAAGCTGAGGCTATTACAAGGTTTCCATTCTATAATTTTGTATTAGGTTGCTCTACTCTTTTCCCCATGTAAACAAATGAATTTTTTCTCATATGAGGTATATTAAATTCAGAGACTGAATTGGATAAGCACTCGGCTTAGATTGTACAACTGTCTATATTCTGAGTATAGACAAGTTAAAGCCTTGAGTGTTCTTTTGAAAGGTTGTGATTAAGTTTTCCATTGAAAAAAATGTGTCATTGACAACAATATAGCCTAAGATTTTGGCATTACCTTTTCAAAAGTCCACAAGAGAAATCCTCATTCCAAATTCACTAACTTAGTTATAGACACATATAAAGAAAAGAACTCATCCCTCATAACTGGCCTTTATTAATTTTCAAATTTTGATAGAAATCATTCCATAAGAAAAACATTGTAACTCAGAAATATCCAGAGAGGATATTAGCTTCTTCAAATTCTGTTTCTCCTAGTAGTTTTGTCTCAGGAGGCTAACTACTGACCTAGGAACTGATCCTCAGCTTTATAGATGTCATCTCTTCTCCCAAATTTTATGTATATATGTATGTATATATATATATAATTATATATATATACATATATATATATACACACGTCATTTTAACAGTCAACTAATGAAATGACAGAATTTTAATATCCTTATTTATAATGCCATGCTAGGGATCAGAATATTTATTTCTATAATGAAATATAGCCCTTCCTGGAATAAATTAAATGCCTAAGAAACAAAATGAGTACACTTAAGGCTGCTTGTCAAATACAGAATTCGAACAAATGAGATTGAAAGCACTCGAGGAGTGTTTTATCCCTTTAGGGTAAAAGCTATAGAATGACATTTGATCCACTGTAGAGTAGTACAACAATTTGATTTTAAGAATTCTTGTGTCTTCCAGGTAGGGCCTCATGTCAACATATTGTGGTGAGTAAATGCTGACAATTCTTAACATGCAGTATTTTAATTATGAATCAATAGTTTCAAAATGGATAAAATACTGCTGTCTCTAATTTTATTATATCCGCATATTTCCTTTCCAAAAATGAGTTGGCAAGGGTTGAAATTTTTTCATCATCTATTCCAGAAAGAAACAGATTATATGTGGTTAGTGACCTCAACTCAAATTTCAAAATTTGGTGCAAAGGCAAATGTTTAATTATTATATCAGAATAGCTCCCAAAGGCAACCAAGAAAAGTTGTGTATTTCTTAATTTCACTCACGTGACCAGAAAATATTTACAATTTGATTCATTTCAATTCAGTTCAACAAATATTTATTGAACAACCACTACACGCCAACCATTGTGCTAGCCACTGGAGTGTGAAAGCACAGAGATGAATCTATTATCCCAGCCATTAAAAAGTGACTAGCAGTGGGAACAAATTTAAGTTGTTAAAAACAGCTTAGATTTCTCTATGATGTCTTATTATCATAAGAAAAATAGGTCTCCTAGAATTTTTTTTTTTGTTTTAAAATGTACGAGAGGAAAATTTTTAAATAAATCTTCCAAATGGAATGATTAATCATGCATTTTATAAAATGCTTATTTTGTCCAAATAAACCAAAAGTAGAGAATAAAAATGAAAAACAGAGTGGAAAAAACAGTCATGGTATTAAGTTATTATTGTCACTCAAACTGGAATATGAAGTTTCAAAAACTTATTCTGGGTTAAAAATCACATATAAACATTAAACAAATATTATGTCTGTAATTTAAATGGCACTTTTTTCTAAATATTCTATAAATAAATAAGTTCTATACGTTAAAAGCAAATTGAATAGAAATTTGTTTTCAGCGTGACTATTTGAGGGGTTATATGGAGCATTTAAAAACTGGTGAAAAGTTATGGGTCACATATGTGTCAAGTCCTACATACCATTTTCCTGGGTCTCCTCAGGCCTTTCCATAAACTTCTAAGGATTACAAACCCTGCTTCAGACACTAACTATAACATTCACCTTGCCATTGATTATGATACCTGATACCTGCTGCCACACTTTTTCAATATCCTTATTTCAATATTAATGTTTTTACCTATTTCATTATTGGGGCATTCTGCTGTCTCTTACGGTCCTGCCTAACGTCACTTACTTGCCTTAGAAAGACTTGTTGTCTCACTCCAATTGTCTTAATATCATGTTCTACCTGATGCTTACATCACTCCTGTCCCTCACAGGCAGTTTCTAGGACAAGCCAGCTTGATATTTCTCACTGTGGTTAATATTTCCATCCCCATAGCCTTTCAGGACACTGTAATGAGCACAAATGTGCATTTGATTGATAACATTGGTAATGATGACAAATTGCACGTGGGACAAACTGGAGGCAAGAAGACTATTTAGAACTCTATATCCATTATCAATTTGAAAGATAGGGCTGGAACTAGGACAATTTTGGGCTCAAAGTTGTTGACTCTTCTACCATCATAATCCTGCTACTCACTAGGCTACATCTGATTTCCATCTGTTTTCCTTATCTTTTGAGGTACAAGATGGCCCTAATATGGTACAACTGCAAAGCCTGAATTCTATCATTTTATTAACATTTTCCATGTCCCTGTAATTTTGGGCTTTACCTTTTTTCTAGTCCAATTTATATTGTCTTGAAAAGTATTGATTGCCGATTGCCTATAATGGCTGGGATGAAATAAACGATAGTAAATTAGCTTATACTGGAGTTTTACATAAAGAGAACTTCTGAACATCCTTCTATTTATTCTAAATAGAAACTTTCCACTATTAAGAGATAACACATATGTTGTAGACTATGATAGTTTTTGTTTTATTTACCCAGGATGCTCTACCATTCCTCTACTACTAGAAACAATAACGTCTTCCTTTTGGAGAACTTCTCCCGATCTCCATGAGGTTTAAGCAGAGCTGTCAGTCACAGTATCATTCCCCAGCAGCTATGACAATGGGCGGGTTACCTAAGGTTAGCCAGTCAGGATATTCCTAATTCAAGAATGGCCACTGAAGCCAAACGGTGTCTATCAAAACAGTGATTCCTCAGAAAATTTCTGTTAGAGATAGTAGGGAAGGCTTTCTTTCTCATGGGGCCAATATGCTGAAAGGAATAAGCCTGGAGATACTTGCTGACATCTCACCCAGCCATAAGATAATAAGAGGGAATTAGGTCAATCTATAAAGAGCTTCCAAACAAGTAAATATGAGACATGGATGAAGAAGTTATTAAAAGTATCTGTGCCTCTAGAATCAGCACTGTTACAATATAAAATATAGACCAAAATGTCTGAGTTTCAATTTAATTTTAATAGAATCCAACAAATATCTATGTGCCAAGAACTATTACATGTTTGTGTGAAGAAGACTGCAATTAAATTGGTTCCAAGAGGCTGGTGCCTGCATGCTCTCAAAGCAGGCACATTTCCTTTCCAAGCTTCCAGCCAAGCACAAACTTCAGTGGAGGTTCATGAGCCACTCTTTCTGAGAAGGCTACTATAAACTCACATAGACCCTACCTAGGATACCAACCATTCCTACAATCATCAGTTCCCCAACCAACGCTCTCAATAGGCTCCTGGATTTGGAGGAAGTCCATATTCTGCAAGTCCATATTTACATTCCACGGCCCACAATCCACAGACAGATGTCTACAGAGAGAAGACCACCACTGAGCAGAAGGGGCATCTTTCCTATCAACAGCACAACACTTTCACCTTTCTAGCTTTATCTTACTGCCCTTATCTATCAAAAATATCCTTGTTTAACTGCACTTAGCATTTCTACCCCTATGCAATTTCCCCATAAGCCCTAAAATACTGACAGCTAATCAAAACTCAAGCATAGCATAGGTTACTCAGAATTATTTTTGTAAAATGGGTAAGGATGGGGGTAAATGCCATTTAATAAGCATACTGACTGGCATGAGGCCCATAGGAAGATATCTAGGTAGAAGGTAGCATCTGACCCTCTTTACATTACATGTATGATCTGACCAGTGAGAAGCAGTAAAATGCCTCCCGGGCCTTTTTCATTGTGATGGAAGTCATTCTCCCATTATTTTCTGACTTCTTCAACTTCCATGCAAGGGAATTCACTAGATATTTCAACACTGCCTTTTACTCTCAGCCCACAGAGACCTTACTCTTTACTTTGAATGCCAGTATCCTTTCCTGGAGGTCAAATTGAGGGAAGCTCTGTAAAACATCGTATGACTCCATGGCTGGCCTACTTCCTATCCCCCTGGGAAAGGCCCGGCCCAGAAAAGTAATTGTGGTAACAGGAGTTCTATCCTGAAAATGATGCCAAGTATATTAGAAGCATTCATCATGTGAAGAATCCTGACTTCACATAATGCATGAAAAATTTCTGTATTGCCAGAGTATTCTTAACACCTTTCTCTCGATTCAGGGACACACCCCAGGCAACCTAAAAACCTGAAGCTGAGGCTGTCCACTTGCCTCAGAATTTATCCTCTGCTTGTCCTGTTTTGAGCTCCAGGGTCATGTACACTCCGCATTTTCTTATCAAGGATACTTTTCATTTTATCTTTTTGGGTTCTCTTGTGCTCATACCACACAGGTCAATGTCACTCTAGTTCCACACTGGAGGCAAGGAAAGACCACTGGACCACCTATTTGCCCCAGAAAAGAGAAATACATGTTTTTTAAAAATCCCTTTTAACATTTTCAAAAATATCTTGAATGTAATTGAACTGAATGAGGATTTCAAAGAAAGATTTTTCTACCAATGACGTCTTGGAGTCAATGAATATGATTGTGTCCATATCTCTTTGACACAATCAAAATGAAAACTAAGTGCAAAAAAACCCAAACTTCACAGGATTAGATGTGGACTTGGTAAAGCAGGCGTGGAAAATGCAAATGCTGCCAGACAGTTTCCAGAGATGGCATGTCTCTATTGCCCATTCCCTTCTTATATCCAAAATCCACAAAAAGTGAGAATTACCCCACACTCACAGAGAAAATATCTGTATTACCCCAACCACATGAGGGGGCTGAGTCAACTGATATAGTTAAATGTAAAAATCTCTCTAATATTCAATATATTAAGAATAAATATTCTGGTCAATCTATGTATGCATATATCTAAAGCCACTCACACCAAATGTAGATAGATAAACATGCACAAAGAGAAAGAATTGTCTCTGGGTGCTCAAAATCAGTTATTTTTTTTCTTGCTTCTAAGTCTTGCATGTGAATTAAATCTGAGATCAGTGGTTTTGGAAGCACATATATTACCAGCAACCAATCTGTGAATGTGAGTATGTCACTGGGGGAAGGGAAAAAAAAATTAATTAGCTGTTCTAGGCAAATCATGCCACCCATGAGTGTATTTTCTGGACATAGTGGTATTTTTACTGACATGGCATTACTACATGATGTTATTTTCCTAATTTAATATATTTTTTTAACAAAAGTTTGACTAAGGCAGTTGGCAAAAGTCAGATTTCGTTTCTTCAGTTGACGGGATGGTTCAGAGGAGGCATCACTTCGGAGTTGTCATGTATGAATGGTTGTAGCTTCTTAAATTGGCTAAAAATGGTGCTATAAGAGTAGCATTAAGAATCCTTGAGTGAAAAAAATGAAACCTGGCAAAATCTGAAAAGCTTTCCAGGAAACAGACAGTTTTGTATGCCATGCCATTACTATTAATGATTAGCTCATTCTCCTAAGAAGAAAAAAAAAATGTTCCAGATAGCCAGTGATGAAAATAATCACCAACATTAACTATATCAGACAGCAACAGTCAATAAGGTAGTTGGCATTGTGTAAGCACTGTCAATAGTACAAAAAAATTATTAGACATGATCACTATCAAGAAACTTACAATCAAAATAGGAGAGGTAAAAATATGTAGCAAAGAATACCAGCTGGTTAAACTGTACAGAGATTTTCTTTCTCACCATTTTTGCCTGGCTAATTCTTATTCATCTTTCAAGGTTGATTTTACACTCAGGTCCTTGGGGAAGCATGACCCATTCTGCTGCACCTTCCTCCACCCAGCCCCACACTCCGCTGGGTGGTATTTCACTGCACTCTATGCTTATCTCTAGTAGGATGGAGGTCATGCTGTATCATCACAGTCTCCCCAACTAGACAGTGAGCTACTGAGAGCCATGCCGTTTTGTCTTTGTTTTCTTAGTACTTGGCACCACTGGCAGTGAGTAGGATTTTAAGAAGTGTTTCGTAGATTAGTGTTGAATGCCATCAGTGGGGATGAAGAATAATGGACACTAAATAAATAAGAAAAAGCTATGTGATGGATGTAGGTAGATTCTTATGATACAACAGTAGCAGAGTTACGGTGGGCAATGGTCTCTTTTCTGCCCAGCAACAGCATCCCTCTCTCTAGAACTGCCCTTCCCTCACCCTGTGTGATTCTGGAATGCCTTCCCTTAACTATGGCCCCGTAACCCAAGCTGGGTACAGAATCAGTCAAAAAATTGGATATATAGTTCAACCACAGCTGACCACAACCTCTTCTTGAAATGTACCACCTAGACCTAGGGTGAGAAAGGGTCTTTCTTTTTTTAAAGCTCAAGTTGTAAGCCTATCAGCTACTACCTTATCCTCCATGTGGGGGGAACCTACGTGAAGCAAAGGAACAGCCAAGAAGAGAAGGAAGACACACCAAGAAACAGAGTCAAAGGAAGCTTCAGATCCAGCTGCGCTGCATTTAGATTTGCAATGTATACTCTGTTTTGTTTCTGTTACAATAAAAGGTGTTTTGCCACTTGGAACCAAAAGAGTCCCATCTAATGCAATATACCTACATTAAAGTGTGTAGTAAAATCAAGTTCTCACATTTGTGATCTCTCTTAAATCCCCAAATTATCTCCTATGATTGGCATTTTTGTTACTCTAGTTTTAAAACTGAACAAATTGAGGCTCAAAGCAATAAAATATCTTGTTTAAGATCTCACAGGGAAAATGTGGCCAATTTACCTGAAAATTCTGATTTCAAGTGTGATACTCTTTTCAGAATACATTGCTGCTTTAGGATGGAGTTAAGACTCTAGCTCAAATTTACAAAAGCACAAAACGTGCTATTGCACCAATGTATAGCATGGTGACCTAGGCTGAGCCTACCCTGAAAATGAGGCCAGGAGAACAATAACTGCCCTCATTTCTGGGCAGAGTACAGAATGGCTTTTGCTCAGAGAAGAGTATTTTAGCAGCACCAAGTATGCAGGGCTTTGTTCATGAGTATATTTCTGGGACATCTCAGAAATGTTTTGATGGGATTTGATGACTTAGAAGCTGTGTAAACTGTGTAATGAACAAGGAAATTTTGTGTATAGAGGCTCATTCATACCCACAATTTGGTAAAGCTTGAGCAATTCAGTTTAAATTTGTCTTCCTCGAATAATCTGTTTGAGTTTTAGGAGCTAAACAAAGATGGAAATATATTCACTCAGAAATGTTCCCAACTACTGTTTCTCTTAATGGATGCTTTTATTTGGAATAGAGAAGAAGATATTAGCTAGGAAGAGTTGTGCATCTAGAAAAATTGAATGTTTTATGTTAAAGTGTTGATTAGAGGTAGGATAACCTGGCTGAACTTCAAAATGCAAGATAAGCATAATTACCCTCAGGGTATTTGCAAAGATTTAACAGGTTAATATGTATAAATGTGCATAATTAATGTTAGGATAGTACAAATATTAGCTATATAATCTTGCTTGTGATATCACATTCAACATGATTTTGCTTGTAACAGTCCTCAGATTGACAGATTTTTTTTCCAGGTTAAAAAAATAATTTTAGGAACTATTTATTTTAGTTCTTCAAACAGAAAAACTGCCTGGAGATAAGTTCTCTTTGGTAAGTTGATATTTCAACACATGTATCTATTTTATATACTACAGAGATATACACAACATGAATTGAATAAATGCTCTAAGAAAGATCTGTCATTTCAAATGGTCTACTTTTATTTACATAATAATGAAAACTATCTACTTAGTAACTGACTAACATAGTTTTGCATTTAGGAAGCAATGCCATCATATCTGTAGGCCTCTACATTCTCATTTTTTGTCAGAATACGAGAACTGAAGTTCTTCAACTTGCAGGCAAAGCTCTGCTCAGGACATAAACCAAAATAACCCAGCCTGCCTGTACAAAAGGACTTGCATGCTCTCCAACAGGTGAGGTCTGGCACTGAATTCTACCACAATGCAAAGCCATTGTGGCTCCCTGACCTGGATTTTCTTTCCAGGGTTGCAGTCTTCCAAATCCTTTTCTATCCCCTTACCTCTCAATGTTTGTCCAAACCTTTGGACAGCTCTGCCTGCTGGGATTAGAGGCCTGCCCTAAAGCCATGGTTTGCACTAATAAAAGGATTGGGTTAAGAAAGAAGAAAGGGGTAGGGAGAGCAGGGCCATATTGCCCATATTGTCTATCATTTCAGTATTTCACTTTGACTACCCTCTTCCCTTTACTAAGATGTATTCTATCGCCTGTCTCTGGTTTGCATCCTTTTTTAACCCAGAGAGACTTGCCTGGAGTCAGTAACAGGAGTGTTAACTGTGTGATTATTAGTATCACTGCATCCCATAATTCCTGCTACCCCAAACAAAATTAGGTACCAGTGGCTATCAATCTAAGCCCTGTGCAAACAGGAGTTTGCCACAGTCTTATGCATATTATGATTTGGACTTTTTGCCACTTCTTTGGGAGTCAACCCTACACCATGTCAGTCTCCTCCTGTGCTGGGGAAACACATTACTTCCCCTATTTGTGTTGGCCTCCTGCAAAATCCCTGCAAGACCCAAAGCCAAGAACACACAGATTTTGAAAATACCCACACTAAATAGAATGTCTAAAAATAATTTCTTTCATCAGTAAACAAGCTTTAATGTTCCTGTTAGCTGTTTCTCCCATATTATAGAAAAAAGAAAAATCATTTCAAGGATAAAAAGTAATAATGGTTCTATGATAGAAAATGTAAAAAAAAATACAGAAGCATCTAAAGAAGAAAAAAGACTCATTACATCCATCAAATACACAAATTATTCATTATATCCAGTTCAGAGAACATAAATTTTCATGTAAACACACACAAATGTGTACTGGATACTTAATAAATCACAACCCATCTCCTTATGGATTTGTTTGGTCCTCAAATTGCTGGTTTTCAGTGAATAGCTAAGAAAAGAAAACGCTGATGGGCCTATCAAGTGTGTTTGGCAAAGAGTTCAGAGCAGGAAGACAGAAAACCTGGGTTTAGTTCCTATTTTGCTGCCCTTATTTACTGTGTGAACTTGGAAAATTTCTTTGCCCTCTCTGCACTTGACTCACCTGTAATAAAGAAGAGCTGAAATTAATGTTCTTGTGAACATCTAAAGAACTAAGATGCAACAAATTGAAACCACAGTGAGATACCACCTCACAGCCATCAGAGCAGCTATTATCAAAAAGACAACAAATAATCATTGTTGGCCAGGATGCTGAGAAAAGGGAACCCTAGTTCACTATTGGTGGAATGTCAATTGGTACAGCCACTATGGAAAAACAGTATGGAAGTTGCTCCAAAAATTAAAAATAGAACTACCATATGATCCAGCAACTCCACTCCTGAGTATATATCTGAAGAAAACGAAAATACTAATTTAAAAAGACATATGCATCTTGATGTTCATAGTACCATTATTTACAATAGCCAAGATATAGACACAACCTAAGAATATTACTCAGTCATAAAAAAGAACGAACTTTTGTCATTTACAACATGGGTGGACCTGGAGGGTATTATGCTTAGTGAGGTAAGTCAGACAGAGAAAGACAAATACTGTACGTTTTCACTTATAGGTGGAAACTAAAAAATTTTTAAAATGAATGAATATAACAAAATAGAAACAGACTCACAGATACAGAGAACAAACCAGTGGTTACCAGTGAGGAGAGGGGTAGGGGGAAGGACAAGATGAAGGAAGAGGATTAAGAGGTACAAATTACTAGGTATGAAATAAATAAGATACAAGGATATAATGTAAAGCACAAGGAATGTAACAAATATTAATAACTGTAAATGGAGTATGATCCATTCAAATATCTAATTACTATGTTGTACACCTGAAACTAATATAACATTGTAAATCAACTGTACTTCAATTAAAAAAACTTTTTTTTAAGTACTAAGATGCTATGGGTCTGAGATTTTCTGAAGTGTTAATGTTAAAATGCTAAATAAAAGTTTTAGCTAAGGCATAACAGATACCACATGCAAAACTGTATTATGAGACAGAGCAACTTATTAAAAACAAAGTGTGTAAAGTGAGTAGAATGGTGAGTAGAACTGCCCTTTGTTTTCTTAGCATGCAGGGTAATGTATTTTTTTTCCCTTGGAATGGCACTAAGAGTATCAAAAAGAGTAAGAAATAATACAAGACAAATAAATTATGCCATAATACAAAGCAGCTTAATTGCTAGGATGAAAATGTTTTATCCATTTTGCTATACACTATGCAGTCACTGATGTTTTTGGTAAGCATATGGATGTAACTGGAATTGTACTTAAGGAATATAAATCTAAATTTCTTTTTTCACCTCTGTTCCTTTTGTAGCAGATGCATATTATTGTTGTTTTTGTTGCTGAGTACGGAGTATACAGGAATGCTCTCTCCTTGTGGCTTTGTCACTTTTTAAGGAGGGTGTTTGCTTGATACCCTTGCGCACGTACACACGTATCAGGCCCTGTTTGAGAATCTTTATTCCTAAAATTGCCAGAAGAGCCTGTGTCTGTTTTAATGCTTTCACTACACAAATCCAAGATCAATGTTATAATTAGGGATCCAGTATAATCCCCTCTTACCATTAAAATTTCCTTTGTGGAATTTTCCTTACCTCTCTTATTATTCTCCTTCATACTTTTAGAATTCCAAACAGAATCTATCTAATTCAACTATGTTGGTAGCCATAGGACACTATCTACTTAATCTAAGGTTCCAGGAAATACTTCTTAATTAAAATGTATTTTCTTCAAATTTTATATTGTTTGCCAGTTATATAAAAGTATAGTTTTAAGGCTATTTATGCCAATTTATGTGATTTCCTTTTTTCATTCTTTAATCCTTATCTAATAATCTTCTCTTTGAATCTTAAACTAGAAATATATGTATTTCTTTTTAGTTCTTCACCTTGTTCTACTTCTAATGAATTTTTTTTTTTTTTTTGCTAGCTGGTCTTACAACACCCCATCTGAAGTCAATCATATTACCCAATGTTATATGCTGTTTCAGCATCAAGCATACTCCACACTTGAGAGGTCATATTTCACATGTGACCAGATTCATGTGTATAGCGTTGGGGGACGGGGAGGTAAGGAGAAGAAGGAGGGACTATGTACACATTCGTATAAGGAACTGGGGCTTCCTTTGGGTTGAAACACCATATAAACACATTATTGTTAGTAAAATTGAAGACCTGGTTAAACTGGAAAACCAGAGTTAAGAAAGACTTTTTGTTTTTAAATATGGAAACAGAAGAAGCCATAACCGAAAATAAAGTGGGGTTCCTGGATAGTCAGTCTCCTGTGTTTTTGGTTGGTGAAAGTCAATGGAATCCTTTCATAGCAAGTGAAAGTTGGCTGGCTACAGGGGCAGCTGACATTGGAAACATAGCACAGAGCTCATGTTTTCTGGAGTTTATTGACTGCTTCCCAATCAGAAGAAATAAACAGAGAACTGGGTTTTTAATTTTAGGATCTATTTGCACCCTATTAAATTAGAGAACCCAAATGACGTCTGACCAGAGGAACACCTGGCTGCATCAGTGCTTTCTTTCCTAGCCTGACAAAAGATGATTCAGGTCTAAGTAGGCACATTATCGCTCCCTTGGCCAGAAGTAACCAGTCACTGGGATGAAACACAAAGTATTGCTGTTGCCATTGTGTCTGTGATAATGTCTTAGCTCTGCCAGCTATGTAGTTTCAATTCAGTTTTAAGAAGTTTATGAGAAAAACAAGGTGCGTATTGACAATCACTGACCACCAAGTTTGCTGAACTGTGACTTGAATTGGGGGGCCTACAGCTTCCCCATCAAAATGAGACCAGTTGAATTTCATTTTGAAGTTTATTTTTTAAACTTATCGAACACTTTCCATATATATTATCTTCTTCCTATCTAATTTAGATATTTTATCAATATATTTATTGTATGTCTTCTATCTTTAGAATGAGAGCTCAAAGAAAGCAAGGAACTTTTCTGTATTTATAGGGACTAGGATGGTGCCTATTATGTAGTAACTACACAATGAACGCTTTCATAAAAGACAAAAGTCACAAACACACACACACACCCCTGAGAAAGCTGGTGTGCTTGACTTTACAATGATGAATTTTTAGCAACATATTTGCCCTGTGTTGTCTTACGCCTTCCATGAAATGAACGAATTATTAATACAATGATACAACCTGATATCTGTGAAGCAGCAGGAGGCAATCAAGTGTGGATTTTTTTCTTCTCAAAGCAGCTAATTTCTATATGATTTTATGAAGTGCTATAAATGTTTTTAAAAAGCTTCTAGATCATTTGAAAGCTGCCTTAAATATCTGGCTTACATAACTAGAAATAAATCTTAATCAGAAGACAACTAATGATGCCCGGATTTCATAGTTAAATGTTTCTGTTTAATGTAATGTTGAAACAGAATGATGCTGATATTTCACTATCATTTCCTTTTACTTATGTGGCAACATAAAGTTAAAAAGCAAGTTTTAAGAGACTTTTTATTGTAATCTCAGAAAGACTACAATTTAGTGAGAAGATGAAATGATTCTTTAAAATAGAGATTCACAAGTCTTCCTTCTTGCCCAAATTGAGATTTGTGAAGAAATTATGCTTTTAGTAATGTTTTCATGTTGTGGGCCCAGCTGTCCATTTAAATTCAAATAACTTCTTCTAAGACAATTAATTCATAAATTCACAATGTAGTATATTTAATACAAAGAATGTGCCATATATACTGTGTTATTATATATGTATTGAACACATGTATATGTAATATGTGTTCATGTAATATTATCTATATATCACCAGAAGCATGAAAAACAGAAAAAAGAATAGACAAATTGGACTAAATTGAAATTAAAACTTTTGTGCATCAGAAGACATTACCAAGAAAGTGAAAAGTCAATCTATAGAATGGGAGATGGTATTTTCAAATCATATATCTGATAAGAGTCTAGGATCCAGTATATATAAAGAACTCTCACAACTCAACAAGCACAAGTCACACAACACAATCAAAATATGGGCAAAGGACTTGAATAGACATTTTTCCAAAGAAGATATATAAACTACCAATAAGCACATGAAAAGATGCTCAGCATCACTGGTCACTAGGGAAATGAAATAAAAACCACAATGAGATACCACTTTACACCCACTAGTATGGATATAATCAGAAAAACAAAAAATAACCAGGACTGGTAAGGAAATGAGATATTGGAACTATTATACATTGCTGGTGAGAATATATAATGGTTCAGCTACTGTGGAAAACACTATGGTAGCTCCTCAAAAAGTCAGACACAGAATTCTCATAACCCATAAATCCCAATTCTCATATGTACCCAAAAGATTTAAAAAGAGGCACTCAAATACATATACACTTATGTTCATAGCAGCACTATCAAAACAACTGAAAGACAGGAACAGCCCAATTGTCCTTCAATGGCTGAATAGATAAATAAATTGTGGCAAATATACATAATGGAAAATTATCTGGGCATTAAAAAAAGAACAAAATGCTGAAACATGCTACAATGTGGATGAACCTTGAAAATATGCTAAGTAAAATAAACCAGACATCAAAGGTCACATATTGTATGATTCCATTTATGTGAACTATCCAGAATAGGTAAATTCATAGACAGAGAAAGAAGATTGGTAGTTGCCAAGAACTGGGGGTAAGGGAGAATGGGGAGAAACAGTTTAATGTGTATGGGGTTCTATTTTGAGATGACAAAGATGTCTGGAACTAGGTAGAGGTGGTGGCTGCACAACATTGTGAAGGTATTAAAATGTCACTGAATTATTCACTTTCAAATGGTTAATTTTATGTTATATGATTTTTACCTCAATACATTTTTAAAAATTGGTAACCTCAAAAATTCCATTTAAAAATTTTAATTGAAAAGAGCATTTCGGCTTTGACATGTGCTTTTATAAAATAGCTCTGTTGATAATTTCCAAACCTACAAGAGCAATTTAGAAGCAAAAACCAGACTTTCCAATTTAACAAAAATTGCATCCTTTATTAGTAGGAAAAAATCCTGGACAAAGACATGGATTTAAGTTTGGAGTTCAACTTACTAGTTTAGAAAAACAATATTTTTGTATCTCAGTGTCCTTATCTGCAAAACAGGGATAATAGTAAACTATTATATTTGCCCCCACAAAATCCAAGCAAGAATTAAGCAAAACGAATTTACATCAGAGTGCATTTAGAACTCTAAAGTGTTATATAACTAAAAAATAATATTATACAGTAATACAATTAAATATTAAATTCAAGCTTCTGGATAACTTTAAGAAGCAAAAATGTTTTGGAAAAATGCAGCAAATAGACGAAACTTCATTTAAGTAAAATATATACTGACTGCTACTACATATAAGACAATATTCAGGCACTAGAAATCTGAGGAACAAAAAGTCAGAGCAGCCTGCCATCGGAGAGCCTCCCATCTTGCTGAGAGATGTGTAAGAGGATGTATGCTTAGAGAGGGAAGGCATGTGTTTAATGGTGGGTAGAGACGAGAAAGACAGTTATCTTAAATCTTAAATGTACTGTTTCTCCTCCATGTTTCTATGAAAACTAGCCTAATTCATAGCAAATAAAATATAAAGTCTATACTTCGATATACAGAGATTTGTTGAAGGATGGGAAAAAAATGAGTCTAAACTTCAGAACCTCTAAGTCCATTTGTTTACCTAAATTAACTATGAGAAGCCATTCTGAGTCAAGAACTATGTGGAAATTGCTTTACATTGTAAGGTGAGAGGATATGAGTCTCCTGATAGAGAAGAGGGCCTGGAAATGGGATTAAAAGCAACAGGGCTGGAGGAGGAACCAAGATGGTGGAGTAGAAGGATGTGCTCTCACTCCCTCTTGGGAGAACACCAGAATCACAATTAGCTGCTGGACAATCATCGACAGGAAGACACTGGAACTCATCAAAAAAGATACCCCACATCCAAACACAAAGGAGAAGCCACAATGAGACGGTATGAAGGGTGCAATCACAGTAAAATCAAATCTCATAACTGCTGAGTGGGTGACTCACAGACTGGAGAACACTTGTACCATATAAGTCCACCCACTGGAGTGAAGGTTCTGAGCCCCACGTCAGACTTCCCAACCTGGGGGTCCGGCAAGGGGAGGAGGAATTCCTTGAAAATCAGACTTTGAAGCCTAGTGAAAATTGACTGCAGGACTTCAATAGGCCTGGGGGAAACAGAGACTCCACTCTTGGAGGGTACACACAAAGTACTGTGTGTATCGGGACCCAGGGGAAGGAGCAGTGACACCAGGGTAGACTGAACCAGACCTAACTGCTAGTGTTTGAGGGTCTCCTGCAGAGGCAGGGGGTGGGGGCTGTGGCTCACCGTGCGGACAGGGACACTGACAGCAGAAGTTCTGGGAAGTCCTCCTTGGTGTGAGCCCCCCCAGAGTCTGTCATTAGCCCCACCAAAGAGCCCAGGTAGGCTCCAGTGTTGGGTTGCCTCAGGCCAAACAACAAACAGGGAAGGAACCCAGACCCACCCATCAACAGTCTAGTGGATTAAGTTTTACTGAGTTCTGCCCACCAGAGCAACAGTCAGCTCTACCCCCCACCAGTCTGTCCCATCAAGCCGCTTAGATAGCCTCATCCATCAGAGGGCGGAGAGCAGAAGCAAGAAGATCTACAATCCTGCAGCCTGTGGAACAAAAACCACATTCACAGAAAGTTAGACAAGATGAAAAGGCAGAGGGCTATGTACCAGGTGAAGGAACAAGATAAAACCCCAGAAAAACAACTAAATGAAGTGGAGATAGGAAACCTTCCAGAAAAAGAATTCAGAATAATGAGAGTGAAGATGATCCAGGATGGAAACAGAAGCTTTAAATGACACAATAGACCAGATAGATTTAATTGATATTTTTACAACATTCCATCCAAAAACAGCAGATTACACGTTCTTCTCAAGTGCGCATGAACATTCTCCAGGATAGATCACATCTTGGGTCACAAATCAAGCCTTAGTAAATTTAAGAAAACTGAAATCAGATCAAGCATCTTATCTGAACACAATGCTATGAGATTATACCAGATGGCTTCACAGGTGAATTCTATCATACATTTAGAGACGAGCTAACACCCATCCTTCTCAAAGTCTTCCAAAATATATCAGAGGGAGGAACACTCCCAAACTCATTCTATGAGGCCACCATCACACTGAAACCAAAACCAGACAAAGATACAAGAAAAAGAAAATTACAGACCAATATCACTGATGAATATAGATGCAAAAATCCTCAACAAAATACTAGCAAACAGAATCCAACAACACATTAAAAGGATCATACACCATGATCAAGTGGGATTTATCCCAGGGATGCAAGGATTCTTCAATATACACAAATCAATCAATGTGATACACCATATTAACAAATTGAAGAAGAAAAACCATATGATCATCTCAATAGATGCAGAAAAAGCTTTTGACAAAATTCAACACCCATTTATGATAAAAACTCTCCAGAAAGTGGGCATAGAGGGAACCTACCTCAACATAATAAAGGCCATATATGACAAACCCACAGCAAACATCATTCTCAATAGTGAAAAACTGAAAGCATTTCCTCTAAGATCAGGAAGAAGACAAGGATGCCCACTGTCACCAGTATTATTCAACATAGTTTTGGAAGTCCTAGCCATGACAATCAGAGAAGAAAAAGAAATAAAAGGAATACAAATTGGATAAGAAGTAAAACTGTCACTGTTTGCAGATGACATGATCCTGTACATAGAGAATCCTCAAAATGCCGTCATAAAACTACTAGAGCTAATTAATGGATTTGGTAAAGTTGCAAGATACAAAATTAATGCACAGTAATCTTTTGCAATCCTACACACTAATGATGAAAAATATGAAAGAGAAATTATGGAAACATTCCCATTTACCATTGCAACAAAAAGAATAAAATACCTAGGAATAAACCTACCTAGGGAGACAAAAGACCTGTATGCAGAAAACTATAAGACACTGATGAAAGAAATTAAAGATGATACCAACAGATGGAGAGATATACCATGTTCTTGGATTGGAAGAATCAATATTGTGAAAATGACTATACTACTCAAAGCAATCTAAAGATTCAATGCAATCCCTATCAAATTACCAATGGCATTTTTTTTACAGAACTAGAACAAATTAGCTTAAAATTTGTATGGAAACACAAAAGACCCTGAATAGCCCAAGCAGTCTTGAGGGAAAAATACGGAGCTGGAGGAATCAGACTCCCTGACTTCAGACTATACTACAAAGTTACAGCAATCAGGACAATACAGTGCTGGCACAAAAACAGAAACATAGATCAATGGAACAAGATAGAAAGCCCAGAGATAAACCCATGCACCTATGGTCAACTAATCTATGACAAAGGAGGCAAAGATATACAATGGAGAAAAGATAGGCTGTTCAATAAGTGGTTCTGTGAAAACTGGACAGCTACATGTAAAAGAATAAAATTAGAACACTCCCTAACACCATACACAAAAATAAACCCAAAATGGATTAGAGACCTAAAGGTAAGACCGGACACTATAAAACTCTTAAGAGGAAAACATAGGAAGAACACTCTTTGACATAAATCACAGCAAGATCTTTTTTGATCCACCTCCTAGAGTAATGGAAATAAAAACAAAAATAAACAAATGGGACCTAGTGAAAGTTAAAAGCTTTTGCACAGCAAAGGAAACCACAAACAAGATGAAAAGACAACCCTCAGAATGGGAGAAAATATTCACAAGTGAATCAAGGGACAAAGCATTAATCTCCGAAATATACAAACAGCTCATGCACCTCAATATTAAAGAAACAAACAACCCAATCCAAAAATGGGCAGAAGACCTAAATAGACATTTCTCCAAAGAAGACATACAGATGGCCAAGAGGCACATGAAAAGCTGCTCAACATCACTAATCATTAGAGAAATGCAAATCAAAACTACAATGAGGTATCACCTCACACCAGTTAGAATGGGCATCATCAGAAAATCTACAAACAACAAATGCTGGAAAGGGTGTGGAGAAAAGGGAATCTTCTTGCGCTCTTGTTGGGAATGTAAATTGATACAGCCACTATGGAGAACAGAATGGAGGTTCCTTAAAAAACTAAAAATGGAATTACCATATGATCCAGCAATCCCACTACTGGGCATATACCCTGGGAAAACCGTAATTCAAAAAGAAACTGCACCTCAATGTTCATTGCAGCACTATTTACAATAGCCAGGTCATGGAAGCAACCTAAATGCCCACTGACAGACGAATGGATAAAGAAGATGTGGTACATATATACAATGGACTATTACTCAGCCATAAAAAGGAACGAGATTGAGTCATCTGTTGAGACGTGGATGGATCTAGAGACTGTCATAGAGAGTGAAGTTAAGTCAGAAAGAGGAAAACAAATAGCATATATTAACGCATGTATGTGGAACTAGAAAAATGGTACATGAACCGGTTTGCAGGGCAGAAGTTGAGACACAGATGTAGAGAACAAAGGTTTGGACACCAAGGGGGGAAATCCATGGTGAGCTGGGGTTGGTGGTGTGCTGAATTGGGAGATTGAGATTGGCATGTATACATTGATGTGTATAAAACTGATGACTAATAACCTGCAGTATAAAAAAACAAATAAAAACAACTAATATTAAATTTTCTTTGGGTTATTTGCATGGAAACATGTTAATATAAATGTTTCAGACATTACATGAAATTTCTAAAAATCTTAAAAAAACTAAATTGTAGTGATGCACAACTTTGTAAATTTACTAAAACGCATTGAATTGTATAAACTAGATGAATTTTATGATATGTAAACTATACTTCAATAAAGCTGCTTTTGAAGATCAAAAAAAAAAAAAAAGAAGCAACAGGGCTGGTACTGAAGTTCTTAGGGGAAAAGACACCTATTGAGAAGATCAAGTGATATGATGCCTAAAGGATTATTAAATAACAGTAACTTATAATCAATTTTTAGTCTTTTTTTTTTTTTTCTTTTTTGTGGTATGTGGGCCTCTCACTGTTGTGGCCTCTCCCGTTGCGGAGCACAGGCTCCAGACGCGCAGGCTCAGCGGCCATGGCTCACGGGCCCACTCGCTCCGCGGCATGTGGGATCTTCCCGGACCGGGGCACGAACCCGTGTCCCCTGCATCGATAGGCGGACTCTCAACCACTGCGCCACCAGGGAAGCCCTTGAATCATTTTTATTGTCTTAGTTTAAATATTTTCCATTACCCTAGACTAAGATAAGGTCTGGCATACACACAAATGCTTGTGTTTTAGGAAACTCAAATAAAGTGACTTTTTTTTTTTTTTCCTACATATTTACTGGTATGGAGCAAAGAGAAGACAGCAGTCCCAGGAAGTAAGACATGAGTGAAACTGAACATTCAATAGAACTAGACATCGGGATCCAGAGAAACCATAAAAAAAAAAGGCCCTAGGAATGCACAGCAATCTAAGGAAAACACTAAAATACTGCACCCCTCCCCCACTTTACACATACAGAAACAGAATATAGATATGGGGGCTTGAGCCAAGTTTATTCAAATATCATGTAGATTTAAATGGTTGACTTCATTTAATATGGGTTTTTTATTCCAATGGGAAAGACTTCCTAAACCAATAAGCAGAAGTGCAGAGGTAAAAAGCATGATGCAAATTGTGGAGATCTACAGATACCTTGACGTAGTTAGACCATAAATTCCAACCCCAGAGTAGTAAATGATGAGGCTAATTGGAGAGGAGAACCCGTTTCATGGAGATGGAAAACTTTATATGGATTGAGAAGGAGCATGGATCACCCCATAGCAATAGAGAGCCTTAGAGCTGTAAGCAGGGAAGTGATATATCAGATTTATAACTTAGCAAACCATGAGACACTGAGGATAACACGGCTACGAAGGGGACAGGTATATAATTTAAAAAGACCACTCAAGAATCAGTTTAGTAACAGGATTAGCAGCCCTCTGGTTACCTAATACCTGAGCAGTTTCATTCAAAATTTTCTTTAGAGGCCTAGCATCCTGGCCAGTGTAAAGTACCAAGGAGCGAGGAACTGCTGCCTGGAAAAGTGGAAACCCAGATTCAAGTCAGAAAAGACAGAACCACAGAAGGATGACTTTGGTATTTTCTTTTAACTAATGAAAACATCAGAAATTGCTAATACCCCCGGTTTTCCAGGAAGAAAGAATTGGGGCTTTCCTGCCAGTTTTCTTCTCCCTTACTTTTTAAAAGAGAGTCTTTGGGCCACCATGTATGCTATAAATTCAGTATTTGAATAGTTATTTGTTTTAGTTTTATAAATTTTGTACAGAAATTGAATTTTCTTTGTAAAAATAATATTACTGTAAATTGACAATTGAGAGAGCCAAAAAATTAAGATAAAAAAGTAGTTCAGTGTATTCAAAAGACAGAAGGGAAAATCTCTCAACTATGATAAACTGGGGGGAAAGTCATAAACACATAAGAATATTGTGAATAAACTTAAACACAGAAGCACCTAAGATTACTTTTTTAAATTTCCTACCCAAAAGAGAGCTTTTACATCATGTTTTAAGAAATAAAGCAAACAAGACGAGGAAATGTCCAATGGTTGAAAATCAAAAAGAAGGCAGATCTGTTTAAACACTATTTTTTTTTCAATTTCTCGATCAGGGTAGCTAGAAAAAATTATTAAGAGGAAATTGCTTATTCTAAACCATGAACACAGGCTATCTTTCCATTTATTTGTGTCTTCTTCAATTTCTTTCAACAATGTTTTATAGTTTCCAGTGTACAGATCTTTTACTTCAATGGCTAAATCTACTCCTAAGTATTTTTTTTATGCTATTGCAAAGGGGATTGTTTTCTTAATTGCTTTTTCAGATAGTTCGTAGGTAGTGTATAGAAACATGAGTAATTTCTGTGTGATCTTGTATCCTGTAACTTTACTGAATTTGCATATTGGTTCTCACAGTTTTTCAGTGGAGTCTTTAGGGTGCTCTACATGTAAGATTATGTCAACTGTAAATAGAGACGATTTCACTTCTTCCTTTCTGATTTGAATGACTGTAATTTTGTTTCTTGCCTGATTGCTCCAGCCAGGACTTCTAGTACTATATTGAATAGAAGTGGTGAGAGGGGGCATCCTTGTCTTGTTCCTAATCTTAGAGAAAAAGCTTTCAGCTTTTCACCATTGAGTATGATATGTTAGCTATGGTTTTGTTATATATGGACTTTATTACATTGAGGTACATTCCTTCTATATACCTGATAGTTTTCAATTTGTTGAGTTTTTATCATGAAAGAGTGTTGAGAATATTTATCATGAAAGGGTACTGAATTTTGTCAAATGTTTCTTCTGCATCTCTTGAGATGATCATATGATTTTTATCCTTCACTATAGCCAAAGCAATCCTGAGCAAAAAGAACAATGCTGGAGTCATTGCACTATCTGATTTCAAAAAACACTACAAAGCTATGGTAATCAACACAGCATGGTACTGGCATAAGAACAGACATATGGATCAATGGAAGTGAATAAAGATCCCAAAAATAAATCCACACATTTACAGTCAATTGATCTTTGACAATGGTGACAAGAACACAATGGGGAAAGGATAGTATCTTCAATAATAAATGGTGATGAGAAAACTGAATATCCATATTCAGAAAAATGAAATTGTATCCTTATCTCACACCATCTACAAAAATCAACTCAAAATGGATTAAAGACTTAAATATAAGACCTAAAACTTGTAAAACTACTAGGAAAAAACATAGGAAAAAAGCTTCTTGATACTGGCCTTGGCAATAATTTTTAGATATTACCCCAAAAGCACAGGCAACAAAAGTAAAATTAGACAAATTGTTTATACCAAACTTAAAAGCTCTTGCATATCAAAGGAAATAATCAAGAGAGTAAAGGAACAACCTATGGAATGGGAGAAAATATTTGCAAATCATATATGTAATAAGGGGTCAATATCCAAAATATATAAGGAACTCAAACAACTCAATAGCAATAATAATAATAACCTGATTAAAAAATGTGCCAAGACTGAATAAGCATTGTTCAAAAGAAAATGCTTTTGAATGCTTTTCATTGTTCAAAAGAAAAAGGTGTATCGAAAGATGCTCAATATTAATAATCTTCAGGGAAATGCAAATCAAAACCACAGTGAGACATTACCTCACACCAGCGAGAATGTCTATTATCAAAAAGACAAGATATAAGTGTTGGTGAGGATATGGAAAAAAAGGAATCCTTGTGCACTGTTGGTAGGAATGTAAATTCGTTCAGCCATTATGGAAAACAGTATGGAGATTCCTCAACAAACTAAAAACAGAACTACCATATGATCCAGCAATCCCATTTGTGGGTGTATGTCCAAAGGAAATGAAATCAGTATCAGGAAGAAATATTTGCACTCCCATGTTCATTGTATCATGATTCACAATAGTCAAGATATGGAGAAAAACCTAAGTGTCCAATGAGGAATGAATGAATGAAGAAAATGTGACTATCTATCTATCTATCATACACACAATATTTTTCAGTCTTAAAAAAGAAGGAAATTCTATATTTGTGACAACATGGATGAACCTGGATGACATAATGCTAAATGAAATAAGCCAGGCACAGAAAGACAAATACTGCATGATCCCACTTGTATGTGGAATCGTAAAAACTTGAACTCAGAGAAACAGAGATTAGAATGGTAGTTGTCAAGGACTGGGGGTATGGTGGGGTTTTAGTCCCCATTTAAAATGAGGAGATTTTAGTCAAGTGGTACAAAATTTCAGTAGTATAGGATGAATAATTTCTGGAGATCTAATGTACAGCATATTGACTATAGTTAATACTACTATATAGTATACTTGAAATTTGCTAAGAGCGTAGTTCTTACATGTTCTCACCACACACAAAAAAACTGATAACTGCATGAGGAGCTGAGTATGTTAATTAGCTTAATTGTGGTAATCATTTCACAATGTATGTATACACATATGTATATACATCTATACATACATATATATACATACATATCACATTGTACACTGAAAATATATACAACTTCTATTTGTCAATATCACCTCAATAAAGCCGGGAAAAAAAACTGAAGCTCAAGAATAGAAAAAATATTCTAATAGAAGACCTAATAGTTTTACATTAGTTCAAGTGGGCCCAGAAAATTTGATTTTAAGGAAATAAAAGAATATTTAGAGGTGATCATGAAACAATCATGAGTAATGTTTATGTAACTGTGCCAGCTGCAAGTGTATATATTTTTTTCATTTATTTAATTTTTTGGCTGCGTTGGATCTTCATTGTGGCGCGTTAGCTTTCTCTAGTTGCAGCGAGTGGGGGCCACTCCCCGTTGCGGCATGCGGGCTTCTCATTGCAGTGGCTCCTCTTGTTGCAGAGCACGGGCTCTAGGTGCACAGGCTTCAGTAGTTGTGGCACACGGGCTTAGTTGCTCCGCAGCATGTGAGATCTTCCCAGACCAGGGATTAAACCAGTGTCCCCTGCACTGGCAGGCGGATTCTTAACCACTGCACCACCAGGGAAGTCCCTGAAAATGGTTTTGACTGCAAGAAATACAATGCTCAAAGAAGGTGATTTATGAAATAAAGATGTTTAACAACTTTGCAGATAGGAAGTTTTAGGCCTGATGTCATAACTCAACAAAATTATTAATGTCCTAGGTTCTCACTGTTTTTCTATTTTGCCATCCTCAGCATATTAGCTTTTATTAAAATAAATGCTTGTCACTTCTTAGCTACATAATGAAAAGCACAACTCCAAGCTGTCATATCACCACAGGGCTTTGTTCAAGGTAGGAGTGTGTTTATCTTGCTCTCTTTATAACCATGGAGCAAAATCCTTACTAGAGCCACCTTGACCCCAAGCAGATGTCTCCTTAAATATCTTCTTCTGTAACTCAATCACCTCATCATCTCTATAAAAATCTGTGACAGAGTAAATGTGGTGACCAAGCTTCGTTTAGATATTCATGCTTTATCCCCTGGGGAGTAGGGAAGGATGCACTTTCCTTGAGCATTTTAGCTCCTGAGAATATTGGGGTTCTATAAACAAATGAGGAAAGAGTATTAGGTAGTCCCAACAGTATCATTTTCCAGAGTATTCATGAAAGATTTGTCAGAACACAAAGATAAACAGTGTGTGTTTTTTTTCTTAATTCTTTTTGTAAAGTTTCATTAGGGAAAATTCAAACATATTAAAGCAAAGTGAATAAATAAACGAAACCACCCCCTGTACCAATCTAACAGCTTTGATAATTTTCTATATTCTGCCAGTTTTTTTTCACCTATACACTTATCTATTTTGTGGAAGTATTTAAAGGAAATCCAAAAACTGAAATGTTCCATCCTTAAATACTTGTTTTTTTAATGACTATCAGATGAGGATGTTCAAGAAGTCTAACAAGACTTTTATCACATTAAAAACACATACTAAAGTATATAATTAAGGTTGTACAAAACTTCCTAATGGTCACAAAAATGCCTTTAACTTTTTATTTCAAAATAATTTTAGACCTACAGAAAAGTTGCAAAGATAGGACAGAAAAGTTCCTGTCTTTTATTCAGCTTCCCTTAATGTTAACATCTTACATAACCATCATGCAATTATCAAAATTGAGAAATTAACATTAGTAAAATACTATGAACTCAACTTCAGACTTCATTCGGAATTCCTCAATTTTTCTACCTATTTCCATTTTCTGTTCCAGGATACCACATGCATTTATTTGTTACATCTCATTAGTCTCCTCCAATCTATGACATTTTATACAAGTTAGTATCTTCTTTTAGAACAAAAAAAGAGATTTTCTATAAAAGGCAGTATAATTTGAAAGATAGTTTGAACAACCCTATAATAAGATCATTATTTAAACTTGTTGCATTCATTTACTTCTTATAATTTTATTCATTCCACAAATATTTATTGAACTATAATATAGTATCTTTCACATATTGGGGATACGGCAACAAACAGACAGACAAAACTCCCTGCCCTCATGGAGCTTACATTCTAAGATCACTAGTAATAAAACCCTAAACTAAAATAAATGTGCGCATATTTGGGGACAGCAAGGAACCAAAGAACCAAGAAAAGTCATTCTATACCATAGAGATTTTCAGATGAGAAGAATCCTTGCATAACTGGAAAGGTGGAAGTAACTCAAGTGAGTATAAAGCTGATGGATATCTGGTGATCCACAGGAAAAATGAAGGAACTCCTTGGAAACAGCCCCAATTTATGAAATGACCTCTGCATCTTTATTAAGATAAGAATTTTATATGACTGTACTACATTTAAAGTTAACCTAGAGGTGTCTCCCAAAATGAAAACACGGTTTACTAGTTTCCATTGCCAAAACTCCAAACCTTAAATCCCAGAGCAATTTCCCCTTTTTAATCAATAACTTGGATGGTAAGATACACTGTATTATTGTTCAACAATATCTGGTGCCCCTTCCTGGGGAAAGATTATATTTCCTTGCATCCTTTAAAATAAACTTGGCCAGTGGCTTTGGCTAATAAAATGTGAGCAGAAGTAACATGAGCCACTTTGTAGGTAGAAACATTAAGGAAGATGTTAAAAGTTAAGAGCATCTCACTTTTTTTTTTTTCTTTTAAACTTGCAACGTTTGTTTTTATTGTGTTCTTTATATTTTGAAAGTGAAAAGAAATAGTATTAAGTCAATTTCTTTTTGTTTTTTAAAATATTTGTTCTATGTATTTACAAGCCTTAAAGTTGCTCTAAAGTCTTCTTCTTTCTTTTTAAGAGTCAGCAGGTATGTTCTAGATACTGCTCTGGCACCCTGGGTCCCAGAGTATGGACCACAAAGATGTAGGAGAACGGGTTCATCTCTCCATTTACTTAGGTCTTTGATACACCTCAGCAATATTGGGGGGAGTTTTTAGTGTGCATGTGATTAATAAGCTTATCCACTATATTTGCTTTTTTGCTTTTTTGTAGAGTCCTTATGATATATTTTTTAACACAGAAGATCATGACTCCTGTTAAAAGAGATGGCTTTACTTCTTCCTTTCCAAATAGGATGACTTCTATATCTTTTCCCTGCCCTATTTTATTCTAAGATGGCATGCATAAGAATGAAATCGAACATTTCACACCACATATAAAAATCAACACAAAATGGATAAAAGACTTAAACCTAAGATCTGAAATTGTAAAACTGCTAGAAGAAAACATAGGGGAAAATCTTCTTTACATTGGTCTGGGCCAATATGGATATGGCCCTTTTTGGATATGAACCCAACAGCATTAACCAATACAATGTTTAATGGAAGTGGTGAGAGCAGATATAATCACCTTGCTTCTGATTATAAGGAGAAAGGGTACATTTTTTAACCAAATATAATTTAAAATTTCTGTATTTTTCTTTGAATTTAGATCAGTTTTGGTTTCACGTATTTTGAAGCTGTGTTATTAGGTGAATACATATTTAGGAGTTCTATATCCTTTTCATTAATTGACCCTTTTATCAGTATGAAATGTCTATTCCTTGTTATAAAGCTTACTTTATCTGACACTAATATAGCCATTCTGGCTACCTTTTGATTAGTCTTACATGACATATCATTTTCCATTATTTTTCCTTTAATATATTAGTGTATTTACATTTAGAGTGGTTTTCTTGTAGCTGGTTGGAACTTGCTTTTATATCGAATCTGACAATGAATAACGGAGGGCATTTCAGACTACTAGTTGCCCCGCATCTACAATGTTTTTCCCTTTTCCACAGTGAACTAATAAAGGTTACCAAAAAATGGGTTTGCTGAGTAGCTAGCCAGTCTCTGCCATGCTTAATAACAGAGATCTAGGCAGGTTATGGCCATGCAGATAAGCATTACATTTCCCAGTTTCCATGAAACTAGGGGTGACCATAAGAGAACGTTCAGACTGATGTGAACAAAAGTAATGGGAAAAATGTCCTGTTATCATCATTTGAAAGATAGAGAGCTTATCCTCATCTTTGCTCCTTCTCCTTCAGATAAGCTGAAACGTGTTCATAGCAGTGGCACAGGTTTAACCATACAGATGGGGGAAACATCCAAGAAGAGAGCAACAGGAACACAAACAGGAACCCCGGTCCTTAAATGACGTAGGGGGAGCAGAGCTACTTTCCTGCCCTAGACTGCCACCCACCTCTACACTATTAGTGAAAGGGGACTAATACTCAACATCAGTATTGCCTGAGGCACTGCATTTTTCTCTCATTTAAAAACCATATGATTTCTAGTTATAGTGACTATCAATGAGATGATGCAAGAATCTAAAAACTTAATCTACCCTGTTCCTTTAGACTCACTTATCGAAACAAAATACACAACCTCTACAGTTTTAGTGCCCCGACCTCCAGACAGGGATAGCAAATAGTTCCAAACCTTATCACTGAATCAAAAGAAAAACTGATATCTTTGTGGACTCTCTCATTTTGGAAATAGTTTCCATATCATTTAAATTACCTTTACAACAACTTTTGTTCATCTGAAACCAAGTAACAAGGTTATGTTACCACTGACCAGGTTTTTTCTATACCACACACTTAATATTCTTCTAACAAATATTTAAAATTAATTTTCCATTAAAGCAAAATAAATGAATGTAGCAGTTGTATGTCTTATTGAGGTGAGGCACAGTGGAAAAAGAAGCAGGAAAAAAAACAGAAAAAAGGAGGTCACTGAACTCACAACAATAACGATAAACATGCAACTTCATTCATAAGTTGTACCAAATTAGGACAACCAACATTCCAACTATAAATGGGCAAGTAAATCTGTCAGGGAGGATGTATAGGTAGGGTATATGTATACAGACTTTGACTAAGTACTGCCAGATTGCTCTAAGAATGGTTGCAATAGTCAGACTTTGCACCAGCAGAGGTCCTATATCCCCCCACTCCTGCCCACACCCGCCATTCTCCAGTTTTCTACTTTTTTTCCAGTCCAATAGGTGTAAAGTGATACCTCAGCATTGTTGTAACATGTATTTCCCACTTATGAGTTAGAGTGTGTCTTCATATTTTTGTGAGCTTTTTGGATTTCTTCTTTGACAAATAAATTTGTCTGTTTTTTCCACTGGGGTCATATTTTATATAATTTTTAAGAGATTTTTGTATATTTTAGATCTTAATCCCTTATTGATTCTAGACATTAAAAATATTTTCTCTCATTCTGATAGTTATCAATTTCTTTACTATGGTATTCTTTGTTAAATAGAAATTTTAGTTTTGGTATGATTAAAAGAATCAATTTGGTTTGTGATCTTGAAGAAGTTGTTTTTCCCTTCTAGGTCATAGAGATATGCGCCCTCCCTTAGTTTTATTATCTTTAGTATTTTACCTTCCCTAATTAAGACATCTGACATTAATTCATTGGACATTCACCTGTGAGTACTGGGTTAGGTTGGAATCCATTTTTAATCTTCTTCATATCATAAACCAGTTCTCCCAAAACTTTCTACTAAACAATATTTTTTTTTTCTCATTGATTTGTTAGTACTGAATGATATTGCATTGTCTGGATGTATCACAGTTTATCTGTCCAATCATCTGCTTAAAAACATCTTGGTTGTTTCCAAGTTTTGGCAATTATAAACAAATCTGCTATAAACATCCATGTGAAGGTTTTATGTGGAGATAAGATTTGATCTCATTTGTTTAAATACCAAGGAGTGCA
Organism: Neophocaena asiaeorientalis asiaeorientalis; assembly: GCF_003031525.2. Taxonomy (NCBI): domain Eukaryota; kingdom Metazoa; phylum Chordata; class Mammalia; order Artiodactyla; family Phocoenidae; genus Neophocaena; species Neophocaena asiaeorientalis. The sequence continues at coordinate 2,298,500 of NW_020175387.1, read as the reverse complement.
ATTGCTGGATCGTATGGCAAGAGTATGCTTAGTTTTGTAGGAAAAAAAAGAAGGAAAAAAGAAATTGTCTTCCAAAGTGGCTGTACTGTTCTGCATTCCAACCAGCAGTGAATAAGAGTTCCTGTTGCTCCACGTCCTCCCTAGGACTTGATGATCTCAGCATTTTGGATTTTCTCCAGTTCTAATAGTTGTGTAGTAATATCTCATGGCCATTTTAATTTGCAATTTCTTAACGATATATGATATTGAGCATCTTTTCATAATTTGCCATTTGTGTATCCTCTTTGGTCTATTCAGATCTTTTGCCCATTTTTATTTTTATTTTATTTTTATTTATTATTTTTTTTTTTTGCGGTACGCGGGCCTCTCACTGCCGTGGCCTCTCCCATCAGGGAGCACAGGCTCCGGACGCGCAGGCTCAGCGGCCATGGCTCACGGGCCCAGGCGCTCCGCGGCATGTGGGATCTTCCCGGACCGGGGCACAAACCCGTGTCCCCTGCATCAGCAGGCGGACTCTCAACCACTGTGCCACCAGGGAAGCCCTTTTGCCCATTTTTAAATTGGATTTCTTATTGTTGAGTTTTAAGAGTTGTTTATTTTGGATAATTTTCCTTTATCAAAATGTGTTTTGCAAATATTTTCTCCTAGGCTGTAACTTGTCTTCTTGTTCTGACAGTGTCTTTTGCAGAGGAGAGTCATTATTTTTAGTCTTACTCTTTTTCTCCTTTCATTCTGGGACTCCAATGATATGAATGGTAGCTATTTAGTTTTTGTCCCACAGTCCCAGACTCCACTAACTTTCTTTATTCCATTTTCTCTGTTACTTAAATCACGTAAATCTTATCGAATATGTCCGTAAGTTCACTTATTTTATCCTCTGACATCTCCACTCCACTACTGAACCCATCCAGAGAATTATGTATTAAGTTATTGTATTATTCAGTTCAATAATTTCCATTTAGTTCCTTTTTGATATTTTCTTTGCTGAGATTTTGTGTTTTTTTTTCATTCATTACAAGAGAACTCTTAATTGCTTGTTTAAGTGCTTTTATCACGGCTACTTTAAGATCTTTGTCAGGTAATTCCAACGTTTGATTTGTTTCTTTTTTGACATCTGTTGACTGTCTTTTCTCATCCATAGTATGATATTCCCCTGGCTCTTGATATGGTTTTTATTGCATTCTAGACTTTCAGACATTATAAGACACTGGAATAAATAAGTATATGTGTATATATTGTACTCATATTTATAGCAGACCTTTTCCATGTTGAAACATACACAAGGACCAAGCAGGCATTTGGGATCAGCTTCTTGCTTGGCCTCACCATCTTACCTCACACAAGTAGGGTGTCTACTAGTGCAGCATTACCATCTCCAACCAGGGGTACAAACTCAACTCCCCGCTGGGCTCCCTGCCACTAGGGGAAGAGAGAGGGAGAGGCTGAATACAGACTAGCCTTACTTCTTACCATTTCTTTTTGCCTCATTGATCCTGGGTGAAGGTAGATACTCACCCTCCCCACTGAGACCTACTGATCTGGAGGAGAGGAGTGAGTAGCCGGCTTTGCACCACCTTGTTCGGGGCCTTTGATGCCAGGTTGCAGTAGAGGCTTACTTCACCACTGGATCACACTGACACTACCTGGCTGGAGTGCTGGAGGGATTGCTGCCTGCTTCTGCTGGGTGTGGAATAGACATCAGTGCTCTGCTCAGCCCCACTGCCATCACCCCAGCGAAGGAATGGAAACACCTCCTGCTTCAGCTGGTTGAGGAGGGAAGATCAGCTGCCTACTTGATCCTGTCAGCACTCGGTGGGGTGGGGTGGGGGCATTCAGAGCATCACTGGATTCTGTGAGGCAGGTGTGGGTTGAAAGATCAAGCTCACCTTCCACTTATCTGGAACCATGGGGGCAGGGGCAGTTGTTCTGTTGATGTTTGAGTAGATATTGCCAAAAACGTTTTCTTTTTTAGGCTACCCTTTTCTTGGAAATTTTTTAAAATATCTGTATCCTTAGATGGCTCCAGGTTGGAGGTTTCTGCAACACCCTAACCAGATGTCAGGATGAAGCAATAAAGAAACCCAGGGAATTCACCCCCAAGGAGTCTCTCAAGTCCTGAGTTTCCTAAGCAACCTGTTTGAATAGAAAATTCTAAGTTCTTTATTTTGAAAACTTAAGAAATATTACCCCTTTGAAATTTTGTACCCAGTGGTGTTAATGAAATGCTTGATGTTCATCTGAAACTTATTCCTTTGTAGGTCTTTTCATTCTCCCTGAAAATATTTAGAATTTTCCCTTTGACTTTGATATTCTTAAAATTCACTACACTAGGTGTGAATTTTCCTTTCTCCTGTTTTGTACTCTCTGAATACTTGCAATCACAAGTCTTTCACATGTATTTTTCAATCCTGGGAAATTTTATGTAAATTGTTTCTTCAAAATTCTTTTTTTACTTTTCTCTTTTTCTGAAGCTTCTGTGTGGATTTATGTATTTCTATTTCTGGCCTCACTCTCTCTTAGCAATTGTTGTATGTTTTCTATAACTTTATACGATCATGCTGCTTTTTGGGAGAGTTTCTTAATTTGATCTCTCAACTCATTCATTCACCAGCTACATCTATCTTACTATTAGTGCTCAGGGATACCTTTATTTTCCAGCTACCCTATCTCAGACCATGATCTTTAACCCCCTGATACCCGCTCCATTATTCTCATTTGCTTTCTATGTCTGTCCTGCCTTCAACGTAACTCACCCACATCATGTGCATCCTTTTATTTTATGCCTTATTATTCTATTAGTCCTAATTTCTTTATGTAATATTTTGTTGTTTTAATCCTTTATATGACACATCCAGCTCTTCCAAGATATCTAAACCTCTCCTTGAACAATTGATGCTTATGAAAATTTACATATCTATCTTCTCCTGTCTAGTATCTTTATAGACAAATCTGATGGAAGGGTTGCTATTAGCCAGTTTTTCATACATTTTCCATTCATGGATGTTTAGGCACCACTGATACTGTAAGACAGTGGTTTGTTGTTCTATTCCTCACACGAATTCAATCACCTGTATACATTTTACTTATGGAAATGGTTTGCTTAAAAATGGCTGTAGAAAAAAAAGAATGGCTGTAGGATAGGAAGCATGGGGCATTAAGACTCCTAAATATTTTAATCTATACTTGTAGTTATTTTCAATAATGCTCTTGAAAAGATATTTGTCTTTCAAAGACTTATTTATGCTTGATCCTCACTGTCATCTTTCCAAAAATGAAACCTTTTAAGTTTTATCCACTTCATTATATAAGGTGTAGGATAAATTATATGCATCCAAAACATAACAGACACTCAATAAATATTATTACAATGTTTATGTTAGTTATGGTTATATTATTCTCAGGAATTCAATTATGCTTTACTTAGGTTATTACCCTACAATTAAATATTTTCAATATTTAAATTATCTAAATAATAATATATATGCTAAATTTTTGCTCATAAATAATTAGAACAAAGACAGTACTTCCTTGTTTATTATGGAGGCATGTTTCCCTGGAAGTAAACCTTCATCCTACTCTTGCTAGAACTGTGTTTCGTCTAAGTGTAAATAACCTGTAAAAAAGTCAATACTGTTGATACTTCTATCTAAAGACTGTTTTCATTGTATTGCTTTGCTTTTAAAATCCATGGAAGCAATCGTTATGTGGCTATGAATTACACAAGAACATTTCTCGCTTTGATTCATTATTCTAAAATTTTTTAACTTTTTTATTTTTATGGAAAATAATTCTCAAATCATTTCCCCTTGTTTTTTCCTGAACTTTTCCATTTCTCCTCTTTCACCCTGCCCAAGTTTTCACATCTATATCTGTTTCTCCTTTCCAGTCAAGTGCTCCAACCAGCGGGCAAGGCTGCCAGTAAGCAAAGATTTACTCAGCGTGCGACGACGTGGAAGAATATTTGGCTGCTGCACGCCCAGGCTAGCTTTCTCTGGCAGTGCTACACTGAAGGCTACTGTCAAACAGAATGTCCTATTAACCAAAAGAGCTGGGTAAGAGCCATTAGAACCAGCAGAAATTATCTGTGGGTTGGTCTAATTTTTTTTTTTTTCACTGTGGAGGAACATTCCTTCTTTCCTTTCGGAATTGTTATATTTCTTCAATTGCCAAAAGGAAAAATGTTTAAATGGTTTAAACAAGATGACTCGTATAAAGCAGAAAAGACAATTTAACACATGCAATAAAGTTTATATTTAGTAATACCTGTTAATAAAGAGGACATGAATGATTTCCTAATTTATATTCTTATTTTCAAATGTTTGCAAAGTTTCACATTTACTGTATTACATGTGAGATGCTATAATTTCAACACTTTTCATCTGTGGTATTGTAAGGAAATAGAGTGTGTGCACATAAAAAGAAAAAATGCATACATAAAAAATAAATTATTGGTCTTGTGATCAGACATAAATTGTTCTTAATATGCATATACTATGTGTGTGTATTCTTGTACATAAATCAAAATGTACAAGTATTTATAAACTCTATCCTATGAATAAAAAAATTAATGATTAAAATATGGCAGTATTCAATGAAATCCTGATTTATAATGTAACAAGTCTCTTAAAGGCAGTAAAATCAATACATCAAAGTAGAACTTACATTGTAATGGACTAATATCCTCTTAAATAATCTTAGTTGGGTTCACACCAGATCACATGCATCACTACTTCTTTTTTACACAAAGCAGTTAGAAGGTCAAGCATTTTGGTTAATAACACTATTTCAACAAGGAAAGGTATAGTGATAAATTCTCCTAGAGTAATGTACACAAGACACACATGACACACTTACCTTTGTTGCATCTATCCTACACAAGCCTTCAGGGCAGCTGAACCATACATTTCTCTTTGACATCACAGACAAATAAACCTGTCCAGACTATTATTCTCTTCTGTATTCTCACTGTTTTTATTTTTCTATTGTTTATTCTACATTATCAACTTCAGGTATTCCAGACTCTGGCCTAATTTATCAACCACCTAGTTTCCCACCGTTTTTTGATCTTCCAGATCTTGGGTTCCCCCAATGACCTGACACTATCAAAGCTCTCAACTCTTAACTTCTTGTCAGCAAAACGACTCATTGACTTTTGGTCCTAAGTGTCTGCCCTACTTATGTGACTGCACTAGCCCTGTATTTCAATATAGCATCAACCAAATGAATGAAGGATTATCTCCAAGCACTGAGGATATTTAAAACAGTCTCTAATCTGTACCTGTTAACTCTGAAAAAACCCAAATATACCAAGGGTCATTTGTCTTCCAATCATTTATATAAGTAGCCTCTTCTAATTCTCTGCCCTTCTAATTCTTTTCTCCAAACTTACCTTCTGCTCAATTTTTATCTACACTATTTCATTTAACCATTTCTGGGTGAAATATTTCTAATGATTTTAGACTATATGATAAGCATAAAATAAAATCTGAACTAAGATCCAATATAAATCCTTAAACTACATAATGCTTTTTTTGGTACATGAGTCAAGACCAGAAATCTTCTCAAAGACTCAACATCAGTTTCAAAAATTATGTGGTAGAAACGTCTCCTTATTAAGTTGATAGATATTTCAAATAAAGTAGTAAATGACAGAAATATTTAGTTTCCCCTTTTGGAATGTATGATTGTAACACTTTTCTATGTCTTTGTGATTATCGATGGTTTGGTTTTTTTGATGTAAAAAATTTCACAGGCTCTAGATTGAGAAAAAAGTGATATTTTTGAACCTTCTGTGACAATATAATATTCTGATATAAGTAACAGTTAAAATGTGTATGCCACTCTACTATTTCAATAATTTCACTATTTCAGTAAATGCATGGAAAATTTCAGAATCACCTCCATAGGTTAATAATTATTTTAATAAACAAAATTAATAGCAATCATATTTAAAGCAGAAGTGTCTTATTTTATTTTCAAATCATTTTGGAGTTCACTAAAATTATTTAACATCTCTGCTTTTGCTTTCCCCATTTGTAAAATGGAAAAATAAACATCTATTTCATGGACTTTTTGTCAAACTCAAATTAAATATTATATGTGAAAAAAGCTTGTAAATTTTAAGACACTACTGGAATTTGAGGAATTATTATTTGACATGTTCATCAGACTAACACAAATCAAATTAAGATCATTTTCCTCTACTAAAGGATGTAAAAGAAAAATGTTAATATTAAATGAGTTTTATGGTATTTATTGCTTTCATAAAATGTAGGTTGGAATCATAACTTAAAAGGTACAAGCTGCAAAGTTTTAGAATTTGTGTATATTCCAGTGCAATGCATATTTATAGCAGATAGAATGAGAACCAGGAACTAAGTGAAAATATTCTCTAAATTCAGCGCACAGCTCAATGTTGAAAAGTACTGGTTATGTTATTCTTTTTTGGTGGAGACTACAACTTGCTGCCTATTTATATCAAATATTTCTTTGTGATATGTTTTATACATTTATGTCTACTAAATCCTACTTAGAAGGATTAGAGTTATTTTGTAACAAGACAGAAAGAGAAAAGGATGATCTCTCCCAGAAGCATTCTGCTGGGCAGTGAGGATGTGTACAGTGGGAGCAGGAATGTCACCACATCACGAAGTGCGTATGACATATGACCTCACATTATAGGCTCTGGGGATATCATTGATCCGGTTTAATAAAAAGAAGAAAAATTATGGTAGCAGGAACTGTAATTATAACCAAAAGCATAAGGCATCCAATATTATACCTGTGTCTCAAACTGGACTATTAACTGACAAAAAAAAACTTTTACACTTCCTATGAAAATATAAACATGTGAGACTAGCTGGCAATTTTTAAAAAACACAAGTAGTAAGCCATAAGCCATACCAAACATTAAAATATGTTACAAAGCAAATTAACAAGACATGTTAGTATTGGCTGATAGATAGCTAGATCAATAGATCAGAAGATACAGCCAATAATTATAGCAATATTTATGGAAGTTTAGTTCAAATGAGACAGCATTTTCAAATTTATGTGGGAAAGATGAATTATTCAAACAACAGTGCTAGGAAAAATGGATAGCCATTTGGAAAAATATACTTGGATTTCTCCTTCCTCAGTCCTTATACCAAAATAAATGTTAGATTTATCCAATATTTAAACATAATAAATAAAAACTTTAAAGTGCTTGAAGAAAACATTGAAGTTTTTTTTTTTAATGTATGCTTGAAGTAAGAATGGCTCCTCTAAGCAGAATGACATCTGAAATCATTAAGGAAAAGATTTTAAAAATTTAACAACAGGGGCTTCCCTGGTGGCGCAGTGGTTGAGAATCTGCCTGCTAATGCAGGGGACATGGGTTTGAGCCCTGGTCTGGGAAGATCCCACATGCTGCGGAGCAACTAGGCCCGTGAGCCACAACTACTGAGCCTGCGCGTCTGGAGCCTGTGCTCCGCAACAAGAGAGGCCGCAATAGTGAGAGGCCCGCGCACTGCGATGAAGAGTGGCCCCTGCTTGCCACAACTAGAGAAAGCCCTCGCACAGAAACGAAGACCCAACACAGCCAAAAATAAATTAATTAATTTTTTTAAAAATTTAACAACATACACATACAAGTTTAAAAATGAAAAGAAAAATTACTGGTCAAAATATTTTAAATTAATAAGGAGGTGTTAATTTCTTAATTAGACAGAATAGCATAATGGTTAAGAGTTCACATGCATGTATGCACAAATCCATAAATACAAAGACATGCAGATCTGTGACTATAAATCCATATGAGGCTTGGTTGAATTTATAAAGGGAAACTTTATAAATTTAAAGTAATATACTTTTCATGATATATCTTTAGAATATCTGAATTTTTTTATTGTTGCCATGGGCTTCATTACCTCTTCCAAATAAAATACAGCTTATAAAAACAAACATTTGTAGCTTTTTGGTTCCAGCCAGTGTAGAATAGCCTGTTTTGGACTAGCCTTCCAGCACAGAACAACTATAAAAGCTGAAAAAAATCTATAAAACATGGATTTGGAAAGCATCAAATATAGGCAGGGCTTGAAGGGGTAAAACCCTTGTGAGAAGGGAATTGTATAATGAAATATCAGACAAGGGAGATGATAGAGCAGAAGCAGAAAGTGTAAGTCTTACTGTGTTGAAAAGACTGAGGCCAGATGTTGGTGCTGCCATACTGGCTGGGATTTAATAGGCAAACACCAGTGGAGAAGGAAACCTCAGAGAGAGGGCTTAAAAATTAGTATACACATCTCCCCTAAATCATTGTCTGACCTGCTGTGCGCTCACAGGGTAACACTCAAAAATGTTTTTAAAACTTACTAGAAGTAGCATCTGGGAGGTTAAAATGCTAAAGCAGACATGGCAGTAGCCACATGATTTAGGGAGAAAAGCTGGAGTTCAAACCCAGTCAAAGTTAGGGGTGGCTTTCGTTACTACCCAGTGCTTTAATCTGAGACCCCAGAAAGGCTATGCTCTAATAGTGAGGGCTTTGGGAATGAAGACAAAAATAAAATAACTAGCCCTAACAAAGACGAAAACCGAGCCTTAATAGGACCAAGGTGATCCAATAGTGCTGTGGTTGTTTTGCAAAAGAAAATTTAGCCCGCCTGGAGGAAAATAACATCATTTAGAATTTCTACAATTTTCCTCCAATTCAAACATATGAAGCATGCAAAAAGAAAAGAAACAAATGACCGTAAATCAAAGAAAAATAAAAAAGGAAAGAGAAATCTAGAGGTGATTTAGGTATTTTAGTTACCAATTGGTTATCAGTCTGATTGCCAAAATATAAAGATAAAATTTTAAGAGTAGCCAAAGAAAATCACACTTTGCATTCAAAAGGACAAAAATTAAACTTAAAGCTTAATGGTCATCATTACTATAGAAGGCAGAAGACCATGGAATATCTTTAAAGTGATCAAAAGGAAAAAGACAAGTTACTCAGAAATCTCTCTCTAGCAAAAATGTCCTCCAAAACTGAAGATGGAGTAAAGATGTATCAGATAAATAAAAGCTGAGCAAATACATGAGCAGTTGGCCTACACTACAGTATATTATGTTTTCTCATATTAAATAAAATATGACAATATATGGAAACACAGAACTTCTGAAGTAAACAAACCCTGGAAAAAGTAAATGTAAACAAATACTGACTACTTCAATGAACAACAACATCTTATAAGGCAGATCACAAATGTAGAAGTAAAAATTATGATAACACGAGCACAAAAGGCAGGAGTGGTGGTAAATGAATTAAACTGTTTGAAGGCACTTGCATTTAGAAGTGACAAATGTGCTAATTTAAGATAGACAGTAATATAATAAAAAATGCATATTACAGTCCCTATAAATTACTACTATGAGAAAAATAAATGAATATAGAGCTAAAAAGGTTAATGGAAGAGTAAAAAAAAAATGGAATAATTAAATATACCTGACTCATCCAAAAGAAGACAGGAAAGGAGGAACAAAGGAATAAAAAACAGATGACCAAAATGGAAAATATATATCAAGTGTAGGGGATTTCAGAGCTGACCAAGGAACAATATACAACCACAAGGTGGCAGGAGCACACACAAACTTTACTGGTCAAAGCTCTTGACAGGTTTTCACGGGGTTGGGGAGTCCCTCACAACACGAGGCCAATTAGAGGCTAAAACGTGGGGCAGAAAAACAGGAAACTTACTTGTCTAGGTGATGTCGCTTACCCCAGTGGGGAGCTTGTTGGCCTGGTTATTGAAGCCTTCTCTGCAGTAGATGACTTTATAGGGCATTTGCTTATGACAAAAGTATCTTCATACCTTGTACCCATTCTGAAAAGTATATTTGCATAAAAAGATTAGACTATGTATACAGCTAATAAAAGATGCTGGCTGTGGGAGAGAAATAACTAATAAGAGGCCCAGAATCTAGAGCCATATTTTAGGAGTTCAAATCCTGGCTCCAATATTTACTTTATGGGTGATTTTGAGGAAGTTATTGAACTCTTATCATCTATAAATGAACATGATAATAATGGCCCTCTCCTCACTGGACTGTAGTGTGGACTGTGTGAGTTTCCATATAAACTGTTTAGGACAATGCCTGGCACGTAATAAGCACTCTATGAAAATGGTTACTAGTACTATTTATAAAAGCATTTGATAGGCCTCTTAGTATTTCACACAGCAATACCAGCTGTCTGGTAGTTTTTTAATGTCTTACAGACTTAGTGTATATGTTGTGAATTTTTTTTTTTTTTTTTACTTTTTAAAAAAGAGATTCTGATGCAACAAACAAATATGCTTCTAAATTGATACATTAAATTACCGAATTAGGTTTATTCTTTATTAGTGTGGTACTCACCCTTACTGGTAGAGTGTTTGTAGTATAATCACTGACTGTTGATACTTTCTGAAGTGTACAAGGATGTATTCAAAGCATTTAGGCATCGGGACTCTAACATTGGGTTGGTGTGCTTGTTCCTGGCTTTATCTCAGGGAAATATAGAAAATATGACTGGAAGTCTGAAGAACTTACTTAAAATTATTCACAGCTCTATAAGACTTAGGCCAAGTCAGTGCATATTCAGTTTTTCCACCTGCAAACTGAGATGATGAATGGTAGTTAGATGAACACTAAGACATTTATCTAACACACCATCATTCTATAAAAAATGTAAATTTACACACACATAAATTCATGTACAACATAGAGGTTGTCCAACTATAGTTCTCAAAGAAAGCTAAGATTTTTTTTTTTGTCGATTAAAACTGCATCAAAGTTATAGAACAATTTCCAGCACATCTGCTCTGGATACATTATCATAATTATTTCCTTACATTGCACATCTCAGCAGTGCCAGAGCCATGAGCCAAGTAGGAGCAAAAATCTTATTATTAAGCAGTGACAACAGTTCCCAATTCTTTTCTTCTCTGATGTTTGATAACTGAAGTCAATTAAAGACTTGCAGTGGAATTCTTTAAGTTAAAATAAAAGGGGATTCCCTGGTGGCGCAGTGGTTGGGAGTCCGCCTGCCGATGCGGGGTACGTGGGTTCGTGCCCCAGTCCGGGACGGTCCCGCATGCAGTGGAGCGGCTGGGCCCGTGAGCCATGGCCGCTGGGCCTGCGCGTCCGGAGCCTGTGCTCCGCGGCGGGAGAGGCCGCAGCGGTGAGAGGCCCGCGTACCAAAAAAAAAAAAAAAAAAGGTTATTTGTATTTAACAGCTATAGATGAACACTCACCTCCCAGCTAAGTGCAAATACAGGATTTGTCTTATTTTTATGACTGCAAGGTCGGGCCAAGGTCCAGCCCGCTGCGCAGCCGGGTCTGGGCAGTGGCGGGAGAGGCTAGGCCGCAGGCTGGGAGTTCCGGAGCAGCAAGGCGCTGCCAAGGTCCAGCCCGCCCCAAAACAGAGACGCCTGTTCCCCTGAAGCCGATCTAAGGAACTCCTCAGTCTTACTGTGCAGGGCCCCGTGGGAAAGTCCTCTGCTGCTGAGAGATGCCTCGGAGGCCTGACTCCCACAGCGGCCGCCCTGTGTACCTTTCCGGCACAGGGCCACGGAGCGTCTAGCTCCAAGGACCTTACCTGCTCCACGTCAGGAGTGCAGTGGGGGAAACAGCTGACCCCAGGAAGATGGGCTGCGAGGCTGGACCGGCCCTGTTCACACAGCCCTTCAGCTCCTGGACGCCTGAGAGCAGGAGCTCCGTGAGGATGTGGGAGGGGGGGCGGGGCGAGCGAACTGCCAAACTGCGCATGCGCATCCTGCGACTCGGCATCCGGGCTCTTTCGGATCGGTCCCAGGTCGACGCCTTGTAGGGATGGGCCAGGCCCATCTGGCCGGGGACTCCGGGCAAGATCTCAGGGGAACTCCTTAGTCTTGCCATCCCAGGCAGTACCGGGAAGTCGGCTGGTGAGAGACACGTGGGAGGCCTGACTCTGGGTCTGTGTACCTTCACGGCGCAGAGCCTTGAGTCTGGCTGCAAGGAAGTTCCTCGCTCCTCTTCTAGAGTGCAGTTGGGGGAGCCGCTAGCCCTAGGAAGATGGCCGCTGGGCAAGGTCGGCCCAGGTTCACAAATGTTCATAGGATCCCCTGGAATGTTTGCTTAATACCAGCCTGACTCAAAAAAGAGCAATGAGAGAAGAATAAATGGAACCTTTTCCAGAGCTCACCAGGACCCAGGAAACAAGTTCTGAGCATCCGGAGTGGCTATTCCTTGCGTAACAGTGGGAGCACTTCATAGAGACCCCAAAAACATTAGACCTCAGTATGAGACTAAACAATCTCTACATAGTGATAAAGAGAAAATCTTGAAAGCTGCCAGAGGAAAAAGAACCATTATGTAGAGACGGATACAAATAGAATGATTGCAAAGCTCTCTTCAGAAAATACATAAGCCAGAAGGCAATGACGTGACATCTTTAAGATGCTAAAAGCAAACAACTGTCAACACAGAATCTTATATCCAGTGAAAATAGTTTTTAAAAATTAAAGCAAAATTAGGACTTTTGAAGAACACTTGTAATAAAACACAAAACAAAACAAAAATTAAGCTGCACTCCATCAAATTTAAATTTTCTGCTCTCCAAAAAACATCATTAAAGTAGCAAATACATATTTACATATATACTGCTTAAAATACATATCATTATATGTATATGGATGTATATGACAAAAGCCTTATATCCAGGATATATAAAAAACTTACTATTATAATTCAATAATAAAAAGACAACCAATCATTTAAAAATGGGCAAAGGGTTTGAATAGACACTTCACAGAGTAGATATATAAATGGCACATGAAAAAATGCTCAACATTATTATTCATGAGGTAAATGCAAAGTAAAACCACCATAAATGAGAGAGGATTACACATGTATTGAACAGCTAAAATTAGAAAGATTAAATGTAATCAAGTTTGCCAAACATGTAGCGCAACCAAGAGCTCTCCTACATTACTTGTGGGACTGTAAGATGGTACAACCACTTTGAAAAAAAGGTGAGCAAAAATATTTTAAACACATATTTGCTATATAACTCAGCAATTCTACCTATGTATCTAAAAGAAATGAAAATATGTGTATAGGCAAAGCCTTGTACATGAATATTCGAAGCAGCTTTATTCAATATTACCTAAAACATGGAACATTCATCTGCAATAGATGAATGGATGAGTAAATTGATGGAAATTCATAAAACAGAATACTATTCAATGTTTAAAAAAGAAAAATTACTAATAAATATAACAACATGAGTAAATCGTAAAAACATTAAACATTATGCAGAGCAAAAGAAGCAAGGCACAAAGCAGTACATACTATACAGATAATTATATTTATATGAACCCCTAGAGGTGTTCAATCTAATACTGATAAAAAGCACAACAGTGATAGCCAAATCTGAGGGCATTTGGAGGATTGACTGGAAATAAGCAACACAAAATTGGGGGGAAAAAAAATTGGGGGGGTTTATGGAAATGTTTTATATCTCCTTATAATGGTAGTAAATACAAATGTATAAATTTGTCAACACTAATGTAGTTGAATTGTGTTCTCCAAAATTCACATGTTTAAATCCCAATCCCCAGTACCTCAGAATGTGACCTTATTTGGAAATAGAGTCATTGCTGATGTAATCAGTTAAGATGAGGTCATATTGGATGACTTGTGTACTTAGAGGGAGCCTGGCTGTGCCAACACCTTGATCTGGGACTTCTAGCCTCCAGAACTGTGAGACAATAAATTCCTGTTGTTTAAACCACTCATTTTGTGCTACTTCATTAGAGCAGGACTAGGAAACTAATACAACTCATCGAAGTATATAATAAATGCATACATATTCTTGAATGTAAATTATACCTTAATAAATTTGATTTAAAGTGATTGAATCTAGTTCATTAATATCTGAAATAAAGTCTGTAACCTTATTTAAATAACTTCTGAGAGTTCACATGGAGATAAGTTACTTAATCTTTTAGAATCTACACTCTAATACATAAATTTGGGAAAATAATCTTGCCTCACAAGTTGTGAGAAATCAAATAATATACATGAAATCTAAAGCAGTGTTTCTAACACATTGTTGGTGCTCAATACATGTCATCCTTTCTCCTAGAATAAATGAAAGCAGAAAGCTTCAGGAGGGGCTATTATCTGTTCATTTATTCATGTTTTTCATTGTATTGTTCCTAACCAAGTTGTTCCCATACGGCTTTAAAAAAAAAAAATCTTGGTTTTAGCATAAGTTAAGAGCTCAGTCAGGCTGGGATTTTTAACACTCCTAATGTTATTTTAAATCAATCCATACACTTTTAAATATTTATTCCTGATTTCTATTTCATCTTACATACACATCCCTTTTTAAAAGTGAGCTTATCAGATACAGCCCTGTGTAGGCCCTCTGTTTTCATCTTCATCAGCATAGTCATAAATATAGTCGACAATTAGAGTTTTAATTAGAAGATATTTTTTAGTAGTCGCTGAAAAATTAGTTTTCACAATTTAATGATCTAGTACAAAGATATTTGCTTATCAGCATTGTTTTACACTCATTATTTTGCAGAACATGACAGGGATCGGACAACGAGAATATCTAACTGGTAGGCATAATAGTAGAGTTCTAAAAAGTTTGTCTTTTAAAAATCTCAAAAGTATAATTTAGCCTTTAATTCCAGCAAATTAGTGAAAGAGGTTCAGGTAATTTGACTAAACTATTTCTTCAACTCCTAAATATTATGGTGCCAGGGTTGAAATACCACATCACATAAGTGTTTTAAATCCACCTAAACAATGTAATTCTTTGTGCAATAAATTAGCTTAAACCCTAAATCTTGAAGTTTGGTATGTTTGCAAAAATCATTGCTTTGTTTCTTTGCTTAGCTCACCATGTTCTTCAAGTGAGTTTATATTTAAGAACATAGTAGAAATGCTAGAGAAAAGTCAAGACTTCAAGTTACAATATTGAATAGAAAAATAGACACTATAGCATGTAAATTATCAACAGATTTAGGAAAGAAAAAAATTTTGATTACTCTGCTTTACTTGAAATGTTATTTTTATTAGATGCATAACATTAAAATAATAGTTAACATGTGGTCCGTTAACCTTTGAAAGCTAAAATAATGATGTTAATATTGATACTATTATATAAGCATTGAACTCTGTTTTAAGTCCACAGTTAGAATGTTTATCAATAAACTATTTTAACTAGCTATAATATTTTATTTCTGCTGTGACAACATGCACAATGTTTACTTATGTCATCAAGAATAAAATTAGGAATTGTTGGACTATTCATTCAACAATACTGACCCACTATTTATAGAGGATAAAAATTACTGTGTCTCTGGGGTACAGAGATAGATAAGAGTATTACCATTATCCAGGAGCTTATCCTTAAATTTAAAGAACTAAATATAAGGCAAAATTTAAAAATTAATATGGTTAAGTTAAAAAGGCATATTAGAGAGCATTATTTTATTCTTACCAGGAGAGTTGCAGAAAAATTCCTGGAGGATTTCACATTTAGTTAAATGCTGAAGGATCAGTAGTGTATTATGACAGATGCATAGTTTCCCCATGGTAAATAACAACAAAAATGATTATAAAGATATTAGTAATAAAAACTAACGTATATTGACCATATATTGTGTGTTTAATGTTCTTTTAAGTAGGTTATACATAATATCTCAATTAATTCTTAGAGCAATCCCTATGAGGTATTATTTGTCCCATTTTTCAGGTGAGGTAATTGAAGCATAGAAAGTTATATAACTTACTCCAGGCCACACCCTGTAGAACAGCAGAGATAAGCAATATGGAGCAAGACTATGCAGGGTCTTAAATGCTTTTATAAGATGATTTGGTTTTCTTAAATAACGGACTTATGGAAGAGAGTAATTCCAGTAAAAATTAATGATGCACTGAAAAAGAATGGAGAGGAACAAAATGAAAAGGCTCCACTTGGAGACATGGCAATAGTACAGAAAACTGATGATGAATAGCTAAACGAGAGACAAATATAACAATTCTTATACTGACAGAATTAATGAGGCGTCCCTACTCGGGGTGGGGGGGAGGAGTGAGGAACAGAAGATGAATCTCACTATATGTGTTTACATTTCAATCACAGTATTTAGGAAGGTGTCTGTGTCTTTTGGAAAAAAATATGATCCCACAAAATTTGCTTTAAGTTTTGACATTTTTAATATATAAATGGTTACTTTTTGATTACCTACATTTTGAACCAATTCCCAGCCAATACTTGATAACTGATCATGATGTTAGTTTCTTCACCAATTGCCTCTCCAGCAGCTGTTTATGTGAGCCCCTGTTTTCTTTCCTTTTTTAGTATGATCCAGATCTCTTGCTTTCTCTGATCCCTCCTGTAATTTATCTCTCTTTTATCTGTTCCTAAACACCTACTCATTTCGTTTCTAAAAATATTTGAAGTATTTGTTGCCAATTTTTCATAATCACTCTGTATCTTTCAGATTCCTTCCTTCTAGTTTATAAATAAATCTTTTTCGAAATTTCCCTTAATATAATGTTTCTAAATATATATTGTCTGTCTCGTCTTTCACAAACAAATAACTAAATAATCAGGGTGACTCTGAAACATCTGATATAAGGGGTGTTGTTTAGATTAATGTCAAAACCCAAATTCAAAAGGCTTACAATAATTTTGTTAACTGAAAATGATTTCTAAATCAAAATAAGGATACAAAGGGGACTAAAAAAAATACTTTGAAACATGATTAATTTTAATATGTTTACAAGGAAAGAGTAAATTCACCAGCAGAAAAAAAATTACCAAAATTAACATTTTACAGTTTTTTAGTCTTAAAAGCACAATACGTTTTTCATACAAACAAATATATCACCATTATAGATACCATAATATGGCAACATTTATACACAAGGCCATTTACCATTAAGAAAATCAGTGGCAATGGTGATGCAATATATCAGTTCATGTTTGTTAAACTTTTTGCTATTATACTTCCTGGCCCGCAGGAGTATTTGCCAGGATACAATATAAATGTGTGACCCCAGTTTGAACAATACATAGAAAGCTCTGGTTGCCCATGCTTAATCCTACATTTATTATATGATCACTACAAATGTTTTCGTACCACTACTCTGACGTAATTCCATTTACTGTTAAGACCGTTCCCAAGAAATCAAACATTTTAACAGATTCACTTGGATATTAAGGAATTATTTTATACAAAATAAGTGCAATATCAGGACTTAATATTCTATATGCCTAAACTTAATAAAAGAGAAAAACTATACAGGTATTATGTGGAAAATAATTTGATATTATATGGAGTAGGTAATCATAGCATTGAACTTGGGAAAATGCAGTATGTGTTTTTTTCATTTTTAGAGTTACTATTTTTATTATTGTTTTTAAATGCACCAGATGATTTTCTGAGGAACATTCACATTCAATGTTTAGTTTCATTTTACTAGTGGCATATACAAAGCACCATATAATATAACATATGAAATGTAGAACAATTATGACTATGTAATACTGTAGAAATAACTGCTAAGAAAATATAGCAATATTTAACACAGGATTTCTAAAACCATTACATATTCATTACTTTTCCCTAAACTAATAATGTCCCATGTTTTATTTTATAGACGTAGTCTATCACAATTTATATGCATTTGACACTCATGGGGGGTTGAAAATAGTTGATATCTTCTGTACAGTAATGTTACAGTTTTATACAAACTTCAGAAATATGGCATTTGGAATAGTGTTCCTCCTCCAAGTGTTCCATTTCACACAACAGCAAATACTCTGAATGCCTTTCCTCCTGGAGGATTCTGTAAACTGCAAAAAATACACAGAGTGTATTGATGTCATCTCCATATATAATCCTTCAAACAAATCATGCTTTCTTATGACAGTCAAGAAAGCAGCTCTATGAATCCAGATGGTCAACTTTCTTAGACTACTATAATTTATAGTTATTGGAAAGCTTGAGTGAGGATGACATAATTCTTAAAATCTTGGCTGTACACAAGTTTGCTAAAAAAATGTAAGGTGCATAGTGGTAATAATAGTACTTTATATAGAACGTTATAGATTCCAGGTCATGTTTTCATATATTACCACCTTTAGTTCCAATAAAGTACAGTTAAGTGGCTCTTATGCCATTTTACTGGGGAAATTCTAAGATACAGGTTTACAACTGACCGGCATGGTTAAAAGCTAACTGCAAGTTAAAGAGACGGAGATACTTAAGAGATACTCTGGAATACTAACTTATTATTCCCTAAGTCTGACAAAATTTAAATTATATAGCTAGCATACTTATTACTATTTTAACATCTGTGGTTTCAAAAAAATCTTAGTGAGGAAATTTAATGGTCAAATCTGGAAGGTCCTAAGTATTTCTTCACTGAAATGGAAACATACACACACACAGAGCACTCAATCTCATTTCAGAAGTATTTTAAAACAGGACTTTAAAGCAATGCAAAACCATTCCTTTTACTCTTAATTAAATTATTTATATTTTATTTGACAATATTAATCAAGGTATGTTTTGCTTAAATGCCTCAAGTTAAAACTGGTTGATAATGGCATTAATCATTATTTATTCTAATCAAATGTAAGCTTTTGAAGTCCATATTTTTTCCATAAAGTATTATTCTCTTAATAATACAAAAAAGCTTTTAGAGATACACACAAATGCTAAGAGAGAGACAAAGTGCAATTTCTTTTACATATTTATTCATGTGTAAGGAAAGGGGAGAATCTTAGAAGAAGAGATGAGAATGTCACAAGTGTGCACACACAACATTACACAATAAACACACACACATACACAAGCCAGGTTTTTCATACAAGTAGACGGCTAATTGAAAGCCATTTTTATTTGTAGGAAACAAACTGACAAAGTGCCCTGGAAAGTGTCTTTTTACACAGTGATACACCGGAAAAATACACATATTTGAACTTAACAGAACTAGTTCTGAATCTGAGCTCTGAGACTGACTAGTTATATGACGTTGGGCGTATCATTTAACCTTTCTGAGCCTCAGTTAACATGTCTGTAAATTAGGGTTTAGAGAACCGACTTTGTAAGGCTACTGGTAGAGCTAAGTCAATATACTTAAAGGGCCCTCAAGCATCTGGAAAATTCATAGTAGATGTTCATAAATAATTATTATTCTCAGTTTTCTTAGGATATCATCTACCTTATAGGTTTACAATAAATTTAAGAAATATGACAGGTAAATGAAGCCACATTACTCAGTTTAGCTTATAAAACTGCATATCATACTCTATAACTCCATCTACTTTATATATTGTGTCTTTCACATATATAGACAGAGAGACAGAAGGAGAGAGATGGGGGAAGGGTGTGGGGAGTGAGCTCTGTGTGTTTGTTTACATTTCAGTGAAGAACTTCTTAGGATCTTACAGGTTTGACCATTAAATTTCCTCACTAAATTTTTTTTAGATGTTAAAAATATGACTAAGTATGATGGCAATACAATTTAAATTTTTTCAGACTTAAGAAACGGTAAGTTAGTACTCTAGGGCATTGATATGAGCCAGCTAAGTCAGGTTGTGGAGAAGCCACCTCCTTAACAATGGCCTCCTGATACAGTCTCATCTGAAAATAGATGCTAAATACAAAGCTGTCATTTTATGAGGATGACACCCAGATGCTTATGTGGAAGGCAATCTAGGTATCCTGCACGGCACATCCTTTTGTGTCCTTTACAGAAACTTTACCATATGTGCAAACCCTCCACTGGCAATTTTGAAGAACCTAGTAAATGTTTAAAAGTTAGGGATTTATCTGTATCTATACAAAATACATGGGACTTAATATTACTTCCCCAAGTACCAATGATTTAAAAAAAAATCACTACAGGGTTTTTTTCTGTTAACTTTTATTATTACTCAATAAAGTAAGTCACATGAATTTTCTCAAACCACTGAAATATATAATACTAATGAGCCAAATACCAGATGACCTGAAAGAGTTCATTTACATCATACTAGGCATCGAACTTCCAATCAAAAAGAGAATTTGGTTCCGGGGAAAATCAGACTCATTGTTTTGGTCAAATACTTTGTCAGATAACTGGAGTAGAGAAATATTCAGTGCCTCGCTCACCTAGAAAGAGTTACATGTAAAAACTAACCTAGAAAATCCAAAAGAGGATGAAAGAAATTTCCTTATTATAAGATCAATTAACAAAAGAGTGGTTCTGACTCATAATCCGATTTTCATGTTGATTTTTATAAGCCTGCAGGAGACAGGCATCTCTGGTACTGCAGCTTCTCCCATCCCCGGAAGATCTACTATTACACAGCGTGCAAAGGAAGCACCCTGGCTCAGTCACGAAACCTCAAAGCCATGCTAAGGAGAGTTGGTTGTAAAGCCAGCATAATGGGAAAGATGATATATCTAAATACATATATGTTTATAAACATATATATCAATTTATTTACCTTTCTGAGAAGATTCCATTTTGAAAAGAAGCAGTGTAAGTCTTTCTTTTGTCCACAGGCATCACGTCAACATAACCCCCGTGATTTTGAACCACGCCAGCATGTACAGCTGCTCTGCAGATACTGGACAGCTGAAGAAGAAAGGAAAAAACCACCATCATTAGAAAACGTCTGCTGAACTTGTCCAGCCTACTCTCCTATTGGACACAAGGTCGCTGACATCTGTCTCTGTGTGGATACCCAGTGAGCAGTTACAGGATGATGTTTTGTGCATAAAGGAACGTTTTAAAAGACACAAAGTTAGAAAGAAGCAAGTCGCACCTGAAGGTAGATCTTAAGGGTGGCTGCAAGGATAAGATCTTTCACCAGCTAATCTGTCCAAACAGCAAGCTTTTACTACTGTCCAAGCAATAAAATGCAAATTAGCTCCTTTTATCTCTTCAAGGGCCTACTTATCACTCTTAAATTTCAGGCTTTGCTAGTTCCTACTCAGGTCACTCTGACCAAACGTTCACAGGGGGGATTATCTGGACCTCATTTATATTCAGTTTTGACTTTGAGCAACTCAAACATAGTTCTGTACATCTCTACAGTCCCTTTTCCAAAATACAGGCATATATTAAATGAGGAGGTTTTTCCTATTAGATAATATAACCTATGTAGAGAAAACTTGCCCAAAAGAATAAGCCCAAGAAGAAAAAAAGATGAAGAATAACCATCGCTCCTACCTAGATTTGCAATGTACATCACTCTGGTTTGAATGGTCTGATGTGAGGTACTAAGGAAGTTCTATTTTTGCATTGTACCAGTTATATAATCTGAATTGAACGGAATTTCTATAAAGGAGAAAATTGTTTCAGGTCCAACAAACGCTTTCCATTTTTTTAACACGACTGAGTTCTAGAAGTCAATGCTTTTCTTTTGGCCAATTAAAGTCTTCTGTAGATTTTGACAATTGCTTTCATCCAAATGTTCTACCAAAATTTGTCAATAGCTGAGCATAGCCTGACAAAATCCTACAAAATGAAACGCTTGAACTGTTTCAGTATAAAGCAATCTACCCCATATCCCGATGGGTCTTTTCTGAACCCACTGGTGTATTCTTTTCTTATCTCTATGCACATGTGAGTGACCTAATGTGCTTTTCTAAGTTCACATAAGCATGTGCATCTTACGTGACCTTGCTTTATTACTGTGCTCTGAACTCTGTGGCATCAGTCAGTATTTATTAGATCAGAGAGACCGAATGCCAAGCTGTCTAATACTTTTCATGTTTTTGCTATATCACAAAATACCACACATCCAAAACCCCATATCCTTACTCTGAGGACACATTTTATTCACCATTTAAAGTCCCTCACTGAATTAATATTTGTGTCCGATATGGTTCATAACAGATGGAATTAAAAATAACTGTACACTTTTCAGTATTTATCCTGTTCTGTTAAAAGGTTATCATCAGCACTTTTCCCAAGGCAATAAAAGTGCTTAGATATAACATTCACTAAATCCAAGCACTTAATATGGTTTGAAACTATTGTTTTGCCCATAACTATGCAGTCAGCAGGCATTACGATTTGAGTTCAAAGGTCAGAAGAGATTTTCTTTTCCTACGCACACATTATAAGAACTAATATACCACGAAAAGAAAAAACTATATCTGTGAAAACAGTGGAACATTTTTAATGAATGCAGAAATTAATTTCATCTGTCATCAATGAGAAATAAACGCTCAAAGCAATAGAATGTACAAGTTGTAACTCTATAAATGGAAAGAGAGAAAGAGAGAAAGATGGGGGAGAGAGGGAGATTGATAGATTGTTTCTCATTTTTCCATATCTTGTATTTAAATGGATAATGTATTTTGTAAGGGATGGGAAGATTGCTTAATTAATAGCTGAATCTCTGATTCTGTACTTAGCACATAAAAAATATACATTTCCAACTTGTTCTGCATAGTAATACAAAATTTCTTACCCCATTTCACTGAGATAGAAAGATAAAATGATCTCAGGATATAAGTTCAAATAAAAACCTGAACTCTAACAAAGAGATGGCTTATAGGTACAGAAGTGTATAGGGTATTTTGAAAGATTTTCACCAGACATGAGTAAAATTAAAGGTTTTTTTACTTAAGGGGACAACCTGGGAAGAATGATTTCTTTGGAAATCTCTGATGATTCTAGATTTCCTCATTCATATATATTTATTAATTTTTTTAAAACAAACATTTATGTTTCAAGGTGTTTGCCAAATGTCTGATATCACTGCGTACTCTAAGTTCTGTTAAAGCAGGAACTAGGCCTGTCTTGTTCACAGTTTGGCACATGTAAAATTGTTGATGAAAAAATAATGCATAATTTGCCCAGCTGCTGCCTTCAAGAAACTTAAAAATTAATAAAAGAGGTGGGGAAACAATCATAATGCCTAACAGAATCAGTTAAGGGCTAAATAAAAGGAAAAAACAAAGTAATAGGGTTAAAGAAAAGCAACACCGGGCTTCCCTGGTGGTCCAGTGGTATAAGAATCCACCTGCCAATGCAGGGGACACGGGTTCGAGCCCTGGTCCGGGAAGATCCCACATGCCATGGAGCAACTAAGCCCATGCGCCACAACTACTGAGCCTGAGCTCTAGAGCCCGTGAGCCACAACTACTGACCCCACGTGCCACAACCACTGAAGCCCGCGTGCCTAGAGCCCGCACTCCGCAACAAGAGGAGCCACAACAGTGAGAAGCCCGCGCACCGCAACAAAGAGTAGCCCCCGCTCGCCACAACAAGAGAAAGACCGCGCACAGCAACAAAGACCCAACACAGCCAAAAACTTTAAAAAGTAAATAAATATATATATATATTAAAAAAAAAAGAAAAGCAACACCATACTTGAGTTAGGAGAACCAGCAATACACTTCACAGAGCAAGTGGCAATAACTCAGAAGGTAAAGAATGAGCATGATGTTCACAGAAAAATTAGAAAAAGCATGTTTTCAGAGACAAGAACATAAGCACAAATTGTGAGGACTACCAAATTAAGATACCAACAGGACATTGAAATTGCAGATAAGAATACTGCAAACCTGGAGCTGGGAGAGAGACTTAGATTCGGAGAATAATTTTAACGGTAAAGCTGAACTGAAAAACAAAAAACAAAAAAACCTGAACCCGAAATGAATTCACCAAGTGGTGGTAATACTCACATTTCGGGACTCTTCACAATTGTATTTCCATAGTATTCTACTGAATAAGTACATCAAGAATATATTTCTTTTGGAACTCTTTGGATTAGATATTGGTAGTGGTTTCCAAATGTCTGCCACATAAAATCTAAACTTATCAGCATGTATTTAGACTCTCCAATTACATGTTTCAAGAGCTGGATCCCTCCCTCCATCCCTCACACTAAGTTGGCTGCAGCCCCTTTTAGCTTCAAATCTCACCAGCTCAGATACAAGCAAACCTACAAGTCATGCCCACTTTCAGCTCACTTGCTCTCACCTCATCTCCATGTCTTTGTAAGTGCCATTCACCCCACCTAAAATGTGCGCTAATCCTCTTTACCAACCCACACTTGAAACCTGGATCAGAAAGCACTTATCGGCCCTGAAGCCATCACAGCTAATCTTCCTCGTCCAACCCCAGTCCTGGCATCCATAACAATACACCCTCAACTGGTTTCCTTTTGTATGTATTTTAATGATCACCTGGTTTTGATTCTATGCTACTTGCTAAATGCCCATTTGGCAGTGGAGATATTGTTCATACATTTGACAAACTCTTAATTACCCAGTCTATACTTCAAGTACTGAAGAACCAAAAGGAAGGTTAAAGAAAAGTAAAATGCTTTTTCCTTCCCAAGGATGCATCCAAGCTATTTCATTTAGTATCTGATATAAGAGATATAGATAGGATATGAAGAAAAATTTAGTTAAGATAAATGATTATGCATGCATATTTGCATATAGATATTTAGTTTTTAGTGTGACTGATGATTGACCTTTCCGAGAATATGTATATCAACACAGAATCTGTTCCTTTTTCTGTATATAAATGTACATATATACATTTAAACACGTGTGCATGCATATAGATAGATACTGAGAGCTGCATAAATTAGGGTACTTACATCAGAATAAATTCGAGTTCCAATTACACGAGCATAATGTGGATTTGCCTGCATACAGTTCCGAGGACAATATACTCTAAAAAATAAATATATACTTACAAATATTAAGTAGCTGGTTATTTCAGTCTTTCTTATTAGTAAGATCATAGACATGCATACACAAAAGTAAACTCAGCATTCTAAATCTCACTCATTATTTTTTATTGAAGTATAGCTGATGTACAATATTATATGTTACAGGTATACAATATGGTGATTCAGTTTTTAAAAGGTTATACTCCATTTATAGTTAGTATAAAATATTGGCTATATTCTGTGTTTTACAATCTATCCTTGCAGCTTATTTTATACCTAATAGTTTGTACCTCTTAATCCTCTACCCCTACACTGTACCTCCCCACTGGTAACCACCAGTTTGTTCTCTGTACCTGTGAGCCTGTTTCTTTCTTGTTATATTCACTAGTTTGTTGTATTTTTTTTTTTAGATTTCATATATAAGCGATACCATAAAGTATTTGTGTTACTCTATCTTATTTCACTTAGCATAATGCCCTCCAAGTCCATCCATGTTGTTGCAAATGGCAAAATTGCATTCATTTTTATGATTGAGTAGCATATATATATATGTATATCTACACATGTTTTCCTTCTGAAATAGGTCAGTTGTACAATCCCGGCAGTAAGCACAATTGCTTCTGCTTACTTTACCTACTTCCAGCTTTTGGCACAGATGTGTTTCTTTTCTCTTGCTTTTTCTTTAAAAAAAAAAAAAGCTTAGCCAGGAAGCTTTCTAATTTGGGGATCCAAAGCAGAAAGAAACATCAGGAAGTATCTCTCTCTCAGTATCTGGGAATTTGGTACCCAATATGACTGCAGAATTTAGTAAACATATAACTTGGAAAAACTGAATCATTGTCTGCCACAGACATCTCATAGTTTCTTTTCTCTATGTTCACATCTTTGGTATCTCATCCAATTTCATGGCTTTGATTATCATCTATAAACTATTGATTTCCAAATTTGTATCTCTAGTTGGGACCTCTTCTCTTAATTCTAAATTTGTATGTCCTATTGCTTACTGAATATCTCCACGTAGACCTAATAAATATCTCAAATTTAGCATATTTGAAACCAAATTCCTAATCTTCTCATCCAGTCCGCAAATATCTTCTTTCTGTAGGCTTCCGACAATAAATGTCAACTCTGTTATTCAGGTGCTCAGGCCAAAAAAAACCTTTATTCTATCCTTAACTCCCTTCCTTACCTCAACCTTATATTCAACCCAATTTCTATTCGTTGTACACTGAAATAAAATCAGAGCATCCTTAAGCACCTCAATCACTGTAACTCTGGGCTCTATCTTCCAATATCTAGCTCACTGCAATAGGCTCCACTATGGTCTCCCTGCTTCCGATTTTGTCCCCTCCAATCTATTTTGCCACACACTTACACTGAAGAATACAAGTCTAATCATATCATTCTTCTGCTCCAAATATTCTAGTGGCTTTCCATCTAATTCAGAACAAGTGACAGGATCCTTATAATAGCCAATAAGCCCTGAGTATTCTGTCTTCCCATTTCCTCTCTGACATTATATCCTACCCCTCTTTCACTTTCTCACCCAGCTCCTGTCACACTGGCCTAATAGTTATTCTTCAAACATACAGAATAATCTCATCCTCAGGGCCTTTGAGTTTATCTTTCCCTCTGAATGGAATGTTCTTTCTCCAGATATCCTACTCCCTTCCTGATACTTTAGCTCCTTTTTTCAAAGTTTCCAAAAGTTCTTTTATTTAAACATAGGGTCCAATTATCAGTGTTCAGTCAGTCACATGATATTTTTAAAAATTTACTCCCAGAGTTTAAGAAACTGCCAAGTGGCACTTATTTAAATTGATTGGCTCTTCTGGATTCACATACACACACACAAGTACACACACTAAACGGAAATCAAAGCTAAGACTGGAAAAAACATAATTCATTCTACATAGTAAATCAGAGTCTCAACAAAATGACTATATGAAAATCATTGTTTGATAAAAGTATCAATTAGTGTCCTAAAAGTATTCTTAAAAAAAAAAAACAGGGCTTCCCTGGTGGCGCAGTGGTTGAGAGTCCGCCTGCTGATGCAGGGGACACGGGTTCGTGCCCCGGTCCGGGAAGATCCCACATGCCGCAGAGCGGCTGGGCCCGTGAGCCATGGCCGCTGAGCCTGCGCGTCCGGAGCCTGTGCTCCGCAACGGGAGAGGCCACAACAGTGAGAGGCCCGCGTACCGCCAAAAAAAAAAAAAACTTCATTGCAACTACCTTTACCAATTGAAGCCGATCTTCCTCAATACAGTTTTTAAGAAATGGCTACATTTCTTATTTAAATTTCATGTTCCTAAAATTTGTATAACACAGTACACTTTAGCATCTAAACCAGAACCACTCAAATATAAGTAATAAATGAATGAGTTTTTATAACTTTGAATTAAAGGTTGATTTTTATAAAAAATGTCTTCTGTAGGAGGAAGGGTGTCCCCATTGACTATAAAAATTTATTTTTGCATTTGAGAACTGCTGCGCATTCATTGCCCACCCTATGGCGATAAAACCAGCTGTTCTGCCCTTAGGATCATGCTGTGCACGCTCTACCTCAACCATATTTAGCACTTGGTCTGTGGAAGGCCAAGATCAATAGATTCAAACTGAGTTCATTTCTTCGTAGGTAAGTTCAGGTCAAAGAAAGACTGCAGGAGCTTTTTGCTTGTCTGAGTTCTAGTCTCTGGCTTTAACACCTTGTTATATATTTGTGAGAATGTAGATAGTGATCTAGTAAACATTCCTTCGTCTACAACTTCCGTTATGCTTTGAATAAAAATGCTGACACATTTTAACAGTACCTGCCTTTACACCTAATCATAGGGAAAGGGGCTGTTTGGCCCTGATGTGATCCATTAAAGAGTCATGCAATGAACAGACAAGTGCCTGAAGTGTGTAACTTGTAACTTACTGAGTGGCCAAGCCTCATAAAGCTGTAGGGGAATGAACATGTGATTCTTTCTTTTAAATGCTAAAATAAAGATTTTTGTGGAGACAAAAAAAAAAAAACCACACACACACACACACACACACACATTTTTTGGAGAAACTACACTAGGAGTGCCTAGAGTGCATGCAGTTTGTGGTGTCCATTGCTCCCTGCTGCTAGCAGTTCAAGATGATACATCTTCTGAGTCCTAGAGACACCAGAATCTCAGGCAAAAGCAGTTATCCAGGGTAAAAGGCCCCCTGTTTACAGGTTAAAAACGGAGAAAATCTAGAAAACAGTACCTTGGGCAATGTGAAGCAGGCTTATGAAAAGGACAGAGCTGTTCCACAGTTGTTTCACAAGTGACAGCCTGAACTGAAGAATTCAAACACAGAACAATAAGCAAATCCTTTAGAAAGAATAATGTGCAACAGAGTGGTAAGAAAATAAGACGAAAAAAGTGCTAACCTGTTACTTTAGAGACTGTGAAGGAATTAGCAGACTGATACTTGCTGAAGATAAAAACATAAAAATTTTAATCATCAACATCTTACATGCATCAACATAAATTCTTATATTTTTTAAGTCTATGAATGTTTGATTTTTTCTTAAATGTTCTTATTTAATGTATTGCTTCACAATGGGAAAAACTATAAATTTGTACATTCTTAATGAAACTAGAAAATTTAGAGTGTTAGCATGATCTTTATAAGCAAAAGGGTTCAACTTTGAATTCTATATCTAGACATGTAGCAGTATAAGAATTAATCATCTGTTTTATGCTAAATTCATATTACGTTCAAGTATGAGCCAAATAAATACCATTCTTGATATCAAAGAAAGATCTCTTTTCATTATCAATCTCAAAAACTTATACATAATAGCATAAAATAATACACATTTGTATCTATATATTTTTTCCTATTAAAATTAAAACTCTCAATACACTCATTCCCTGTTACCACGGAAACAAACAATTTAATCTTTCAAAATAGTCAATACAAGGGCTACTAAATAATAAGTACCTTAAAGGAATATGCATCACTCATTTTTTTGTTCCCTCTAGTATCTAGTAAAATGTCTACAATAAATGAATGAATTCCTCCTTACATGTTTTATTAAAAAGCAAGAATATAAGAATAGGTATTTTAATTGGTTTATCTATACCCAGGCTTTCATAAAAAACATCTATTGCAAAAGGTAATGCTTATTTGTGATGGTACTTTAATATGACACACACACATTTCAAGAGAGTTTATATAATAAACAATTAAAAATACAAGTTAAAAGAAAAAGGTAAATAATAGGAAGTAAATGTTCTTTAATGCAACACCCAATGTTTGGCTTACCAAAGCTAAAAACTAATATTTATTATTTATTTAAGATAAGTATCTGCTGAGTGAATAAATTAATCAATAAGTGTTTCTGTAAAGCTTTTACTTAAGAGATTAATCACTAATGGCTAAAAACCACACATCAGGCCTTTGAATAAAATTGTATACAGAGGGCATCATTCCACCAATTTACAAGGATTCTTAAGAAATTCTTTCTTATCATTATGAATTCTATACTGTGGAGTTTCATGCAACTGTTCAGTTACAAAGGAAGGGAGACTATCGTATTTCCTAAGAAAAGGCATTCCATTATGAGGTTCAATAATGTCTATTATTTTACATACGAGAAAGAGAAACTACAAAGATATTTCAAAAGCCTAGATTTTTCTACTTTCTATAGATTATATATGAAAATATGTTGTTTTATAATAATACATTTAGTATATTTAATATGACAAACATTTCAAAAGTTAATCAATGCTTTTATACTGGGTCAAATTACATTTTAACAGACAAAAGAAAGGTGACATAGTGTATTACATATTTAGAGACTTTGCAAAATGCTCTGTTACCTAGTAATCTATCTTATTAACAAAGTTACTGTTGCATGAAATAAATAATTCTCCCAAACAGGGCAGGAAGAATATGCAAATCAATTAGCCTTCTCAGGCACTTTTTATCATAGCTGAAAAATGTATTGCTTCACAATGGGAAAAACTAAATTTGTACATTCTTAATGAAACTAGAAAATTTAGAGTGTTAGCATGATCTTTATAAGCAAAAGGGTTCAACTTTGAATTCAGGTACTTTTCCTTACTTTTGCCCATGGAAACTGTGTAGTTGAAATGAACCTTGAAAATTACCTTCTCTCTTTATAAACTAAATTCTTCTATGCTTTGCTCTGAATGAATGTAACTTATTGTTACAACTTAAAATCTCTGGTCCAAAAGATTATTTAGGTACTTACCCAATTGTTTGAACACCATTTCTATTGGATTTGATGAAATAATGTTTTCTTCCTTGTCTAGTGATATCCACCCAACCACCATCATTGTCTATTATACCATAATGAATTGCAGCTCTACAGATGCTGGATTGCTGGGAGAAAAGGAAGGGATAAAAGGATGTTAAAATGATAAGAATTCTACATAGGATACAACTTGTTACTATGTATGACTTTAAACAATTCTGAGCAAAATAGCTATACATATATAAATTGTTATTTTTCCCATTAAAAAACCAAAATATTATATGAAAGGATCCTATCCTCAAATAATGACATTTATAATACCTACCATTTCATAATGTACACTGCCAATAACTTTAGCTTTACTATCCAAACAGCCAGCAGGGCATTCATATCTAAATAAAAGAAATGGGGAACAAAATTTAGCTTCTCTGAATGTCCATATAAAATGAAAATATTTTTTATATCTTGCCAGTTAATTTTGAGAGTAATAATAAATATTACCTATTGCAGGTTGTGCCTTTGCACTGGTCTCTTAATCTTACTTCGCAAGAAACAATTTGAGCTAAAATTTAGAGAATAATAATAATTTAGATGATGCAACAGCTGCTCTAATTCATCCCATACAGTCTAATGCCAAGTTTTTGCCATTCTAAAAATGTTCAGATTAATAAATTATAGTTGAATATGCCAGCAATGTAAACTTTAAAATGTAAATAATGCGGAGATCTTACACATTTGCTGTGTGCTTATGACTTCGTTTCTGTTACTATCATCTGCTATTGTCCGGATGTGGGTGTCATGGACTTGTGATTGCTGCCGTTCAATTTCATTTGTTTCTTCTTCTTGAGGAGGGTAATAGCTATCTGATCCTTCTGTTAGAGAGAATGGATTTAGGAAATACGAATCCATCTTAAATGTGCACAAATTACCCATGATACACCTTTATATGCCTGTTTAACACTGAAAGCTACTAGAAAAATCAGTACTGTATATTGGCACAAGTTTTGGCTTAAGGTGGTGATCTTACATACTGCATTGGAATAAATAAAACAGACGCATAAACCTTTGAGCCCTTGACTCATTTATGCTAACATTAAATGGAATCAGTTCTAAACTTTGCTTATATTTTAAAGTGGTATCAGTGATTACCTTTCATGATGACATCATGAGGTCTACACAGTGATCTAATGAAGTCGGGCTTAGTGAATTTGAATTTGTTTTCTCAAATGAAATCATATTTTCAGGAGGATAACACTTAAAATTTTCCAAAGGATCACATTTAAAATTCTTCTGAAAGGAAATTCAGCCTAAGAAGGATTGACATGCCCTTGCTATTTACCACAATATCAGTTTCCATGGAAAGGTTTCTACTGCAGAAGGAAATTCAATGTGCAGAAATTTAAATTTAACAATGGAAAATATGCAAACTTTGAATTTAATATTTTTTCCAAGTTGGCTTGTATTAAGGGCTTGACAGGGGCACATTTTGGAAATGTGGTTATTTGCATGTATGTCTAAGAATTCAGAATCTAGAAAAAGGAAGTATGAATTCAGAGGAAAGTCAGCTTTAGTAAGACACTGTGGTCATTGACAATGGAGCAAGCAGGTTGGAGGTTTGGGGGATGGAAAACAGACTCAGGCACAATGAAAAAAGCTTTCAGGAATTAAAAATGGCTCATATTACACAGTGAACTATATGCTTACTTCTTGTTTACTTATTATAGCTAGTGAGCACTCAATCATTAAGGAAAAAAGATATCTCTTTATAAGTACTGAAAAGTGGCTGCATTTACACATATTTTCAAATACACCTGGTCTACATTATTCTTCATTTAGTCATCATTAAGAACAAAGTAGTACAAGAGTGTAAAAATGTTCACTTGGATGCCCAATAAAAAGCATGACTTTCACAAAGCTTTGTCAGGTAAGTTTTATCTTCATGTGTTACAAAAAGGACATCATATTTATATTTATTTTTGAGGACATCCAGTACATTTGAGACAGTATTTTTTACAACAGTTTTATAATACTATTACATATATATATTTTTGTTGTTGTTGTTATTTTGGCATGACAAATTGTATACTCTGCAGTAAGAAGCAGAGAATTAGTATAATTCATTGGGCATGGTTCAGTAAGATTCATGGATAGGTATTTAGGCAAAAACTCTTAAAGTGCTTAAAATAGTGTTGAACTGCTAAATTCTTCAGAAATCATGACATTTATGGAAATAATTCTAGTCAACACTATATCAAGATGGCTTTTAAGAATGAAAATATACTTGTCACTCTGGGATAATTTCAAAGTAGAATTAAGTGGTTATCTGGAATAATCATGAAACTTTCCTTTAAATACATGTTGGTATAATAGACTTATTAATATTATAAATTTTAAAAAAATATTTTAAATGACTTCTAAATATTTGAAATAGAGTTCTAGAAACTTTTCATGTAATAATTAAATGTGCTTTGGGCTTTCAAACACAAATTAATGCAGAAGTTGGATGAAAATATAAATCAAACTGAATATTACAACACAGTATCACATACCTTGGTAGCACAGATTTTCTCTACAGCCTCCTCCAAAACTAGGTGGGCAAGCAGAACAGGGCCGGCCATGTTTGTAGGGGGCGTGGCCCCACCAGTTTCCCCTTCAAAAGATAATCCACTCCATTAAGAGGTGGTCTATTTTTAGTTTTTTGAGAAACCTCCACACTGTTTTTCTACAGTGGCTGCACTAATTTACATTCCCACCAACAGTGGACAAGGGTTCCCTTTTCTCTACATCGTCACTAACACTTTGTTATTTGTGTTCTTTTTAATGATAGCCATTCTGACAGATGGGAAGTGATGTCTCATTGTTACTAAGTTTAAACATACACTGCTACCTCATTCTTTTGAAAATATTCTAAAAAATGCGTTATGTATATTGCTAAAAACTGAAAAACCAAACTTCTGCAAAACACTAGCCTCTGCTATGGAATATTCATCTATATCCCATTTGTTTTAATAAAAACAGATTTTAGACATAGATTTGACCCTAAGTTCAGTTGTACAATATTTTCAATGTAATTATTTGAAGGGTCTTTACATAGGTGAAAATACATTTCTCAGTCTATAGTTTCTCATCTCTAATAAACCAAAATTATTAAACATTTACACAATATAGTAGTGCAATAAATAAAACTGAAGCCCTAAAAATATGACTCCTATCTTTACAAAGATTATATTTTCAATTTTCATATTCCTTTTAAGCACCAATTTTACACATCAGGCAACCATAATTGTTGCCATATGACATAAACTCAGTTAAAACAATGCAGTTTACTCAATAATACACACTGAAAATAAGGGAAAAAATCAAGAATATAAAGTTATTTTTATGTTGCTAAGAAATACTTATGAAAGTAGTGTTTTGTTTACTTACTTTGGGGAATAATTGCACACCAAGTAGACAGCTTTGGGCCATATCTGCCCCCAGATGTTCATGTTATGGCACAAATTAATGGCACAGCCTATTCTGCTACTTGTTGCCCACACCACCTACATTAGAGAAAAGAAAGTCTTAGAAAAAGTAGGCTGAGATGAAGTAAGACAGCAACATATCTGAGAGAAAATGCATAAAAGTGAACTGGAGAACCCACAGTTACTATTCAAAATGAAATGAGGCAATGTCAGAAACAATATTTTTCCTGACACTTGGGGAAATACTTAATTTAACTTAAAAAAAAAAAGAGATACACAGGTATATAACTCTATCCAGATATAAGACATAAACATCTTAGTTATTACTAAATAATTCAAATGTTACATCCTCACAGTCCTAAATGCCGTATTAATTTTCCTGTGAAGAAACTTACCTACCAAATGAACAGAATTTCTCATCTTAAAGCAGAAAGTACTGGAGCAAAAGTTTAGGTGTTCAAATTTCTTATACAATGTGACATTTTCACTGTGCCACTGGCTATCAGGGAGTCCAATACTGATCTTAATCTTGTCCCATGCAAAGGCATACAGAACCATTTGCTTTATAGTCACTAATAATCAGTCATAGAAATTCTAGAAACTCAGATCTGCAGTGAGCTTTATCTAGTCAAATCTGCCATTTGTTGTTTGATTTAGAAGTTTTAGAACATGTCCAGTACCCAATCCAAACACTGAAAATTTAAAAACATGATAAATGCTGCACACATGTGAATATTGAATGCCATGGTAAATAAAACCATATTTTTATTTTTTGAAAATAAAAAAATTGACATCTGAATTTGAAGATGGTAAATTTCTTCCCTTTTGCATTTACTGGGGTCATATTAAAGTATATTATATGTAAAATCATTGAAATAATATTTTTAAGGAAATGTCTGTACTTTTTTTGATAATTATTCTTGTTTATAAAAATTTATAAGCTTGTTCTACATAAATCAATATTAATATATTTTTAATAACCATATAAACGACATAAGGAAGGCAAATGTTCAGTATCCTAAGTTCTCCCACACACACACACAAAAAAACTTTGTTAGTTTACACGAACTCAAATTAAACGAATAAAGTGTAATATACCCAAAACATACCTGTGTATAATGAGTACATACAGGACCAGAACATCTGAATGGACAATACGGGTTGCACTCATGTTCATATGGGTAGCTAAAGTCTTTGACTTCATCATACCATGCTTGTACATGAAATGTTGGGGGTCTATATCTATTTGAAAGAAAATAACCACAAAAATCAAGTAAGGCTGGAGAAAATATAAAACCAAATATTGCCAAAAAGATTGATGAAGTTGGGTAGAGAGGCAGTTTTGGGTAACTTATTAATATTAAATACTTTTGCACTTTACATCACTAATATATCAATTACTTGAAACAAAAATAAGTTTAAAATACTACTGATCATTCTGGCAGGATATTTATTTTTTATTTGTCTTGGTGTGACTGCTTGTTTTCCTTTTAGGCACTAAGCCTTTGAAAACTTACAATGATGAATTAGTAAGTATTTCATTTCAAGCTCTTATGTTTTCAGAAACAAGAAGTTGTATTTTAAGCTACCTTCCCCAATGTGCTCCCAAATTCTGTCCAATTGATGGAAGCATGCTTGCAGGTCCATGTTCCCACAAACAAGTTTCAGCCCAGGATTCTGCAGATCTTTCCAGTTCTACATCCCATGTCTACAATTCAAAACAAAAACAAAATACAGACACGAACAGATAATGTATATATACAGTTTGGATATTTCTTTAGAATATAGTGTTACTCGGTTCTTATGTTTTCTCCCTTCTTCTTAGCAAAGTCAGCATCTTAGTCTGGGTTCTCTCCATCTCTCATATAGATTTTTGCACTAGCCTCCTAATTAATCTCCTTTCATCCACCTCTCATCCCTCCAATCTGCTCTACAAGTGATTAGAATTACCTAAGTGGACACAAATACGCTTAAGTGATTCCTCTAACCGCATCCAACAAATCTCTGTATACTGTTCCCTGTCATAAAACATGTTATTCCTTGCTTTTGCTGGCATCGTTTCCTCTGCCTAAGACTTCCTTCTCCCAATTATTTGTCAAACAGCCTCTAACTCTTACTTCACAATACAGCTTTATGTAATACATTCTTGACACATTTTCAGTTCTCTTAGAAGTAAGCTATTCCCTACTTTGGGCTCTTAAAGCTTTGTTATGCTCCTTTGTTTAGCAGCTATTACACAGCAGTGTTAGTATTCGTCTATATGTCTCTTTCATGGGACTGTGAGTTGCTTGGGGGCAGTTATTTAACTCACGCTGGTACCTTCAGCCTATTATCTGTGTCTGCCATATGGCAAGGTGGTTAATAAACATTTGCTCAATACATGAATGGTTAATGAATCTGTATCCTATAAAATATAAATGCATTTTTGTGTACAAAATTCAATAATATTAATTCATATCTTAAAAATAATTTATAAAGTGATATTTAAAATTATATTACTGAAATAATTTCATACGTCCTGGGTTTAATATTCAATTTGTTAATTTGAAAATCAGGCAGTATAGTGAGTGTGGTGGTAAAAACAAAGAGCTGGATAGAACTGGACTCAATATTGGCACAATTACAGGATTCTGGGCATGTTAAGAGGGTAGAAAAATAGTCCTGGAACTAGAAAATGAGGACACAACCTAAGGTGATAGCAGTGAGACTGGAGAAAAGCAGACAGTCTGAAATAATGTTTAGGAATTTAAATTCGTAGAAGTTGATGGATGACTGAAGGAAGGTGGTGAGGGGGAAAAAAAAAAGGGTGAAGACTGATGAGGTTACCAAACTGTGAGAAAGAAAAACAGAAAGAGAAATAGATTGTTGTAATAGAAGTGTATGTCTATTCACTTCAATGCATATTTCAAGGATGATGTGTGAGGTGTCTGTGATACATGCAGTATGTATGTTAAGTAGAAAGTGGAATTAGATGACTGGGGTTCTGGGGAAAGAAATACACTCTGAAGATATGGATTTTGAAGTTATTCACTCAGAGATGAATTTCTTCAGGAAGATGATACAGAATGAGAAAAGAAATGAAAAGAAAATTCTGGGGTTATCAAAATTGAAGGGGAGAAAAAAACAATGAGTTAGTAAGATGAACTAGGGAAAATGGAATCAGAAAGGTTAAGGGAAAACTGAAAGAGAATTAAATTATAAAAGTGACAGGACAAGAGATTCCAGGAGAAGAGAGTGGGCAATTAAGGTCAAATGTTACAGAGAAGTCAAGGAAGATGAGGTCTGCTAGGTGCTAATGCATTGTTAAGAGCAATTTCAGATCTGTCCTAGGAAGAAAATCACAGCACATAAGGCTAATAAGTGACTGGAAAGAGAAAGTGGAGAAGGCAAGTGGGAGTTACTTTGTTAATACTTTAGAGAGGAAGAAGAAAGATGGGCAGAAGCCAAAAAAGATTTGATGCCAGGCTCTAGAGAGAATTTTACTTTCTTTGATTTTTAAAGGATGGAAGAAACCTAATCATGACTATAGGCCAAATGGACAAGACACTAGAAAGAAGCACCAAAAAAAAAGTATGTGTGGGGAAGGGACGTTTCTTCACTCTTCATATTATCTTTTTATATTAAACATTCCTCCTCATTCACTTGTGGATCTGAAATACATAAAATCATGCTTTCAAAGCCAAAAAGTAAAATGTATACAAAATTAGGGTAAGTATATTTTCGTTATAGTGCATCTTTATTATCTAGCAAAAACACACACACAAAAAAGGGTATTTACATGCCACTAAAAAATTAACAGCAGCAGAAGTATCCGGTTTTCATAAAAACTTGAATTTCACTTTGAATTAATATCAAATGTTCAAGATGACTGATTTTGTGATACAGACATCAGTAAGTATTTATCAGGCAAGCACTTTATTCGCCAAATACAAGCATACTATTAATTAAATTCATTATTTAAGTTAGACCTAATTTTTATAATTACATATTATGTAATACGCAAAGGCATAATTCAACTTGCTGTCATTATATCCCCAGACAAATTAGGTAAGAAACAAAGAATTTGGCTGAAGTCCCAGAAAATGAGTAAGATGCTGATTTCCTTTTGTTTTCAGAAGGTTGGAGAGATGGTCATCTCTCAAAAGCAAACATGTTCCAAAGTAGAGTTCCCTGGAAAGTAAGTTGTCCTTAAGAGACAATCAAATTTTTGTTTTCAATCTTGGAAATCAGGTTCTCATATAATACTTTAGTCCTAAGCATAGTGAAACTATACTTATCCACAGGTTTCTAATCTAGCAACACAGCAATCTCATAGTCAAAGAGCAGCCAGGAACCAGAAGAAAAACGTAAACGTTCCTAGATGGAAAAAAAAAAAAAAGCCTTGAAACAACTGGGATGGTTTTAAAACACTCTTCCCACAAAGGGTGGAGTTGAATTCCCTCCCCTTCACTTCAATTTAAGCTAGTGATTCCCTTGCAACAAACAGAATGGCGCTGTGAGACTTCCCAAGCTAGGTTAGGAAATACAGACTCTATCTGATTCTTTCTCTTTTAAAGACACACATCTTAAAAGACCTGAGTCCACAAATTAGGAGTTCCGCTACCCTAAATAGGTAGCTGAAAAAAATAAGATGGAGAGACCACACAGAGACAGACAGAGATGCAAGAGGAGTTCCCACTGTCTGAGTTTTCCTAGCCCAGTCAAGAGATCTGTGAGTTTGCACGTCCAGGTCACTGCAAACAAGTGAGAGACCCAGAGCAAGAAACCCCACCAAGGGAGTCCTTAAGACCCTTATTCAAGGTCAATTTAGTCTTGTTTTACACACAATTCTACAACTTTAGATGTCAGTTTTTCATACGAAATTGAAGATGGATCGTTTTTAGAGAAGATATACAACCATTTCCAAATTCACAAATATGCTGTATTTCCAAAGTTTGTTTATATATCTGTTGTGCAGAAACTGGAAAAAAAATCTAAGACATATCATTAAAATGCTTTAAGCTATGTTTTCTTATTTGTAAAATGTGTCAGTTGAGATAGACGATAACTCAGGTCCCTCTGAGTTATCAATTGTTGAGTATATATTATGGATAAGTTGTTTTATAGCATAACTTGTCTTCTATTTAATCCATTAAAAATGGGGGGTGGAGCATATAAAATTAACTATTATAATATTAAAATAGGGACATACATTATTTTAATATAAGAACTGAGGCAGAGGGCATGCAACTAAAATTTGCTATCAATATTTAATAAATATTAGTTAGTGACAATTTTAAAAGTAATTACTTGAAAAATCTAATCAAGCATTGGTGTTTAGGGCAAGTTCAATAATACAAATCAAGGACATTCTTTTTAAACAAATCACTGAAAATATAGCTGTCCTGTAAGAAATACTATCATTTAACATGACAACAGCATGGAATGTATATTTTTATGCTACAACATAATGTTTTAAGACTGGCAATAATTCATACCCATCCCATTTAAATGCAGGTTACTCTCTATACATTTCTATTTAAATTCTAGATTGCAAATTAAGTCAAGATGGCCGAACCGGCTTCATTTTTTCTCTCTGAACTATTCACCCAGGACTAATTTAAAGCCAAGCCACACTTAAAATTACCATTTCTTTATAGAATGGGTACTTGAGGTGTGCAGAAATAAAAACCACTCTATTTTCCATCTACATAAGTAAGCTGTTCCTTCCGAGAACATAGTAAAGTCTTCAACTGAAGTTTTATTACTAAAAGAAACATTTAGAATACTATTAACATACTTTGTCTCCAGTGACATTTTTCAACCAGTTCACCATAGTGGCCCTATCGTTTCCTGTGTGTGTGTGTACATAAGAAACCTTAAACCTTGACAAAGGACTTTCAAAAGTAAACCTAGAAACATATAGTCGTTTCAGCACTAAAATACTGTTTGTAAAAATCAAAAATTATGCAGCTAGACGTGTACAGAAAATTCCATTGACTGCTATCGTTTGTGAAATATGGTG
The DNA here is from genome assembly GCF_003031525.2 of Neophocaena asiaeorientalis asiaeorientalis. Lineage (NCBI taxonomy): Eukaryota > Metazoa > Chordata > Mammalia > Artiodactyla > Phocoenidae > Neophocaena > Neophocaena asiaeorientalis. The sequence continues at coordinate 2,259,084 of NW_020175387.1, read as the reverse complement.
GGCATAAACAATTCATATTCCTATCAGAATACTTGTTATCCTATTATAATAACAATGACAGTTGCAAATCACTCAGGATTGTAGTTTTTAATAGGGTTAATATTGCTAGCTTACCAGAAGTTGTATCCCTATACATTAGGCAAAAACAGTCATTAGTAATATGACTCTTTCTTTCTCTTTGATATTGAGAATAGCTTCTCTCTTACAAAGTATTAAGTATTTTCAAATATATTCTTTGATTATTGTAAATGTATAGCTCTTTCCAGATTTACATAATTCTAAAATTCATGTCCTGGAAATCACTGACTCTTTATAGCGTCAAAATTATTATTGTAGTACATTAAACAAGAGTTGAAAGCCAATGTTAATTAGTCACTATGAATTTGTCTGAAGACCATTTTCTTCAAACTGAGGCTTCAAAAATATTAGTATACAAAACTAAAGTGAACAGTAGACTCTTTTTCAAATATGTCAAACATTAATCTGAACTTTTTAATTAATTATTATTATTTTAGATTGCATTAAAGCATATGAAGTAAAGTTTTGTGATATTATCTGCTTGATGCAAATTTGTGTAATTAGACTCTTCATACATAAATCCTCAAAGATCAGAGGTAGGGATGGAGATAATGGAAATCCCTTTATCCACAAAGGTACTGATAAGCACTTCTTGGTGAAGGTATCATGATAGCCTACCAAAGGAAATACGCTAGGTGACATTGAAGCTGTGAAGTAGTTTATTTTATATAGTTAAGTTCAGCAATGAAAAAATATATGAGTAAACAAAGAAATTTTAACAAGAAATTGACCAGCATGATCTGATACCTTTAAATGCACAGAGAAATAATCTCCTGCCTGGGAACTCTCACATAATTTAATAACTGTTCAGTGTCATTCTAAGCAGGGAGAAATAGGATTGCAAGATTTTCTACCATTCTCTAGAAATAATGTTTTAATTCGTTATAACTTTTTGCAGAATTGATACAGCTTTACTGGATTTCCAAGATAAATGCAAAAAAAAAAAAAGGTCTTTGACTATCTTACTATTAGGTATCTTAATTAAATGGCAATTAACACCAGTCCATGACACAATTTGCAATTTAATATGGACTTTTAAAATATGCATTGCTCTCTGGCAAAGTAATAACATCAAAGCACAGTGGTGTTGAAAATGCAGTTACACTGGAAATCCAGATCTAGGCTGAAAGCTCTGGTCTTACCTTCCTACTAAAAACGATAAATAACAATGAAATTATTTTTAAAAAACTATATAAGCATTTGCAATAAAATCTGAAAATGAATCCCACAAAGATTTGTCTTTTTAGACATATACATATGCATACAGAAAACCACCCTCATGTCTCTAAACCTACCTCAGTTCCGAGCAGTCACTGGCTGTCAGAAGTAATGATACCATTCCAGCTTTCCATATATTGAAAATACCTTTGAGTATTGAAAATACTCTTTCCTTAGGGCCATGTCTTCTAGACATATGCAAGCAAGGTCATTAATAATAAGTGTTTCTTTCCTTTTTTTATATAGACAGAGATAAAACTAAGCTTGCACTTGTTCCAATTATTCAAACTAAGGTTAATTAAAATACATGATACACCCTGGAAGAGTCTTCTTTCCCATTTAAATTGTGTACTTTCAAATTTATCTCTTTGATTATGTCAAGTTTGGCTTCTGTTTCCTTGTCTCTGACATTAGTAAGCTGGAGTAAGTCTCTTCAATTCCTTTTAGCTTTAAAATTCTATTATTTTGTACTTATAGTCTCTTCTAGAGTGCCCCATATTGCTTGTAGAGTCCCATGAAAACTTTCAAACATAAAATAATATTTCTGATGACAATAGAGGCTATTTCTTAGCTAAGAAGAAAAAGTTGATTTGTGATTTTCAAGACTGCAAAGCCAAGAAGGTTTCATATCTTCTAATTATGAGTCTAGAGGAGAACTGTTTCCGAATCACCTCTACTGGAGAAAGTTTTAATACTGTCCAAAACAGAGAAATACAACTGAAAACCTTCCATAAAACTTCCCAGTAAAACTTCAACATAATTGAATACGACAAGAAGACATTCTCAGTAAAATGTTCAAAATGGGTCTCTCTTCAGCTTAGTCCTGAAAACCAAATGGTAAAATCTTTGAAATAAGGCACAGACTTCCACACATAATTTTTCTACACAGCTAAAAGGAACACCAGGATTTTTCAACCAGCTCATGAATATAGAAACAGTTGAAGAAAATCAAAGACATATAGAGCTCTCTCTTTCTAAACACAACCTTTAAAAGATAATTCTTAGAGTCCGCCTGCCGATGCAGGGGACATGGGTTCGTACCCCGGTCCGGGAAGGTCCCACATGCCACGGAGCGGCTGGGCCCGTGAGCCATGGCCGCTGAGCCTGCGCGTCCGGAGCCTGTGCTCCGCAACGGGAGAGGCCACAACAGCTAGAGGCCCGCGTACCGAAAAAAAAAAAAAGATAATTCTTGTCCTGTCATATCTTCTGGAAAAACAGGTTTGTAAATATCCATCATATGTCACAACATAAATCCCTCCCAAACCACTGTTGTTTTCCTACTTAAACCAGAAAGTGCAATCCCAAAATCTTATGGAATAAGCTGTCAGTGTTATCCTCTCAATAGCAATAACTTGATCTCCAGGAAAGAATTTGTTTTTCTATGGAAGTAACACATTTGACGGTTCACAAAACTTCAAATTCCAAAAATAATGCCTCATTATAAAATCTTAGCCACCTTCTTTTCTCCCCGATGGTGGAATTATCAGAACTATAACAAAGAAATAGACGTCAATGAAATCAATTAATCAATCATTCAATCTACGCTGAAAGAGTGTATGAGGTTTCTGTGACAAAGTCATCTGGTATAAAAAGCACTACGGAAAACAGTAGTAGTACATTCCTTACAACTCAGATATTACCTCAGGTGTTTAACTTCTGTGCTTCACCTGCTTTGAAAAGACTGTAGTTACAGGGAAAATGCACGAGGCTCAGATTTCAAAGGGAACACCTGTGTTTCAGGACATAGAGGCTTTGCCAGGTACTGAGAAAGTAGCAGTGTTACCTCAGGGCAATGCACATATTAGGGTCTCCTGTAAATTACAGAGATGTGAGGCAGATGCGGCAGAGTTTTACTTAAAATCTACTTCAAAACAAAGCCTTAAAAGTCTTTAAAAAGATAATTTAGGGAATTGCCACTTCCTTTTACTAAAATTAAAATAAGTTTTGGAATGAAAATTTAATGTGTGGATAAACTGACAAGATCATTTTCATTAAACCCATTGTTTCAATATTATACAGATAGACCGAATGCATGGTGTAGGGCGGATTGTCTTTGTGAGGCAGCCTAGACATTAATTCAAAAAAATCCTTACATTTCTACAGAATATCTGCTGATTCATCTCTCATCTCCCTGCCAAGGCTCTCTCAAGTCTGGCAATAACTTACCTACCTCACTTATAACCCACTCCTCAACATGGGTCCTCTACTGCTGGCTCTCTGGAACGTTAAAGTGCTGGTAAATCATCAGGAGATCTGATTTTGACTTGGTAGGTCAGGAGAGAAATCAAAAAGTTATGACATTTCTAACACTGGTGCCAGAACCATACACTGAATACTTCAAGAAGCAAGGTTCTAGTACCTGTCTGTTCATATTTCTCGGCCATTGAATCCGTCAGAAATTTTCCCCTACAGGACTGTTCTTTCTTTCCCCCCGCTCCTTAGTCACTTAAACTTTATCCTTTCACCAAAGTCCTGTTCACAATCACTCTCCTCCTGGAAGTCATTCCAACCACAATACATACTCCGTTTACCTCACCCTTCTCTGAACCTTCTTAAACATATAATTTACCAATTACTGCATGTTCTCCTAGATCTGTTTCTACTACTTTCGGTCTTAATTCTCAAACTAGAACTTTAAATCAAAAACTGTCCCATACTCTATCTGTGTTTTCTTAATGTCACCTAATATACTTGGCATATAATATGTTGCCAATATGTACTCATCGATTATCTCTAGCCTCAGCTGGCCTGTCCTGGGCAATAACTTGGATCAGAGATACAGGAACCTAAATTCCCTGCGTCAAACATACATGTGTGATATAAACTCGGGTGAAAGGGTGTTCATGATGTACCTAGGCTAAACAAAAGGTAATTCTTGAAAAGCTGAACTTGGATTATTCTTGTAAAGGTCATATATATCTATCTTTGTATTGACTTTGTGATAAATTCAACACTATAATGCTTTCATTATTTTTGTTGTCATTTAGGAGAGAAGCAGTTAATCTTCAAGACTATATTTTGAATGTTTAAGGAGACCTCAAAGGAGACTTGAGAAAGTACAGTACCACCTATGTTATTTAAGTCTTCATCTACAAACATTGAGCCAATTTATAAAAATGAGGACCTATGTTTTAGTTTATTTATAGCTCATAAATTTAGATAGATATATGATTAATCTAAAACTCAAGCCTAAAATATGCATGCTAGGAAAGATAAACTTTCATAATAAATCACTCTGCATGCATCAGTTCATATAGTTAAATAGCAAACTGAAAGTAACAAGTTTTGCAAGTAAATAAAATATTAATTGCTTTTATTTATTGTACTTGGGGATGTCTTTTTAATTTTCAAAAAGAAAAAACAGATGGGTTAACAAATGAAAACTTCTTTTTGAAAAAATCAGTAAAAGATAAAGTTTATGGACAAATAGCAACCGAAACCTAAAATTTAACACCATTACTTCAACTTAAACCAAAGGCTAATATAAGAAACATTTAAATGCATATGTTTACATACTTTTAATGAAACTGCTATAGTAAGTTGCTCATTGTTCCTATATTGGGAATTCTGTGTTAAGTTTTCACTAATTCCTGCTTCAAGAACGATAAATTATTATGCTTCCAAACAGTCATTGAGAGCTATGTAAACCATATGGTCTCCTGTTTTCCTTGGCTGCTAGGAAACTCAAAGCTGGTTTAGTAACCATAGCATGGTCAATCAGATGTTTAGGTGTCCCTTAGGAACTTGCCTATACATTTTTCTTCAACAACTAAACAATGACTAAGAAGATGATGTAAAAAAAATACAGTTTACCAAAGTCTTTATTTGAAAATTTGAGAAAGAATATTGTGTTAAATATTCTTCATTTTTTCCCACATAGTCACTCTCACCCACTTGCTGCCATACTCTATGTTCCAAAACGCTCAACTCTACATCCTGAGTTACTTCATGCTCTCTTGGCTCCTGGGTTCTAGTTGAATTTGGCCAGTAGAAGACATGGACAGGAAGTAAGAGGGTGAGAGGTGAATTTAAGAATGTATTACCCCTTCTTCAACCCCACTCATCCCCTGAGTACTCTGCCTCACAGTGATGGCGCCTGTGTCCTTTCATACAGCCCTACTACCAGGCTCTGGTCCTCGCCAGGCTGTGGTACCACGATTCATGCCTGGGTGTCCCCCATCCTTGTGGCTCGCCTAAGCTCTGCCCACAACTCTGCATACAGAGCCTTCATCAATTTTTTCCTGTTAAATCCTTGTTATTGTGGCATTTGTTTTCCTAATGAGAAATAATATCTGAGAATAAAAACATCTCACAGAATGTGTATTAGTAAGCTGCCTAACATATTACCCGATACCTAATATATCTTAATAAATGTTCTCTTATTCCTCTAAGAATCTGCTTCATTTGCTGTGATTCACATAATCTTTTTATGGCACATTGTTAATATTCACGAGACTAAGGAAGAAATTTAAATCCCAAATTTTGAATGATTAAAAAAAGATAATCACTGCCACCTAAATTTCCAGTGAAAAAGTAAATTTCTTAGAATTCAAATTTAACACACTGTTAGTTATAAAACGAAGTTTACAGTAAGTTATGCCTAGCTTTGCTTTGAATCTATTGACAATCAACTCTATAAGTCAGGACCTTTGTTCATATTAAATTTCCAGGATGATATTTCCACTGAAGCCTCCAAGTAAGTACCTGTGTAGTTTAGGTTTAGTTTAGTGTACATACACACACACACACACACACACACACACAGAGGAATAGTTTAAAAAGTGTTAATAAAATCAAAGTTTGGAAATCCTTTGTAATAACTGTATAACTTACAAAAGTCAAACTAATACCAAATTATGTCAAATAAAATGCTTCTTCATAGGTATGCAGAGAAGGAAAATGTATAGGGCTATGTTGCTCAAGTCTGCCATGAGTCGCGCTTGATAGAGCAAGATTATTTTCATCTTTTCAGCTGTTCTCACAGATCATGACTGCCATGCCCTCTTCTTTGAATCAACTGTACACATATTCTCATATCAACATCTTATCAGTTAAGGTTCTCATCATCCAATGCCCTCAACCACGGTCCCTACCACACGTTGACTATAACGTCTTCCAAACACTATTTCAAAACGTACCTCTTCTGAGAAGACTTTCCTGGTTACTGCTTTATTCTGAAATACTTTTAGATTTATATACAGTTTAAAATATATTCATTTGTACTTCTTATCACACTCTGATTTACATTTTGAAAACAGTTCTCCAGCAAAAGCCATGGCATTCTGATCATTGTATCTCCTGGAAGACTCCATCCCTACTTGCTGAAGGGTCTGGCCATCCCCACTTCATGAGACAGAGGTGTCCATAACCCAGTATAACTCTGAAAAGTCACTAAAATCCAATGCTAATTTAGCCACTTGTCATACTTATTAGAATGATTTTACCCTAACCAAAAAGCTAATGTACTTAAAAATAAAACATAAACACTTTGAAATGAATGCTTTTGCAAATTTCTAATAGCATTTTCTTGTCGAAACAAATCAAATCCTCTTTCATTCTGCCCATTTTAGAATCACTGTTGAAAATCCAATCATCTTTTTATTTTTTCATTCATTCATTCCATTGTTTCCCTTTCAACTAGCATAAACTGAGCTTAGAGCATGTGTCAGCCTCTCAGCTGGGGAAATGCAAAAGTTATGAAAGCACAGTTCCTTCCCACAAAGGAAAGTAAGGCTAGAGAAAGAGACGAGGATGTAAATAACAGAGGCAAAGGCAGGTAGGAAACGCTGTGGAAGCCAGGGAACTGGGGTGAAGTGCACCTAACTCCGTACAGGAGGGTTTAGACAAGAGAAGATTCGTCATTAGAGGTGAGTCTTGAAGGAAGAGCAGAAATTCACTAGAGAGAAAACAAGATGCACATAAGTCATTCTAACATCTGCAAAAGCAACAGGGCTTGGCAAGATCCCTACAGCATAAAAAAATCCAAGGTATATGGAATAACGGTACAGATGTTCCTGTGAAATAGCACTGCTTTTTATTTGTTTAGATGTACGCACTATGTTCACGGAATTCAGTTCACAAAGCTCTTCTCTCAGCCCTTTCTTTCTAGACAGGAGTTCTGATGCTCTTTATTCCATCTTCATTCAAAAGCCTCCCTCATGCCCCCCCCCCTTTTTAAATCTCTTTGGTTTCCTGCCTCTGGACAACATCTGATCTCACTGTAGCTTCTTTTGAGCATATCAGTCAATCTTTCAGTATTTCAGAGTTGGATTTGCCATGTCTTCAGCAAACATAAGATATAGTTTTATATTTTATTCCCCTGTTTAGATGGTTACTTTGTACTGTTTGCTTACTTTGTACTGTTTGAGTTGCAACAATAACGCAAAGGGGAGAGTTATAAAGAGTAACTCCCATGCTCATTCTTGGGTCTTATCTAATAGCTCATTATCTGATCTAGCCGACCCTTCCCAGCCCCACACTGCCACCTCCTTTCTTGCTCGCTTTGGAATTCTACTTCCTTCTCACTCATATGGCCTTTAGAGTCTCTCCTGTCACTGACTGCACTTCACTTTCCACCATCCTGCAGAACTGTGCCATCAACTAAATTTGACATTTCATTTTCTACCCCTCCTCCAAGCTGATTTAAACACTGAGTGTTGGGGACTCTTACTGTTCAAGCTTCTTTATCTTTTTGGTTTCTAAGCACTTCATGAAAGGGAATGAAAAGGAGTTTCTATTTTCCTGCACTAATAGCTAGAGTTGCTACCTTATAAAAAGGAGAAGGTGAATGTGAGAGTTGAGATGAAAAAGAAAGTATCTGGATCCTCGCGTCAACTTTTAATGTCTTAATTTAGACCTCGCTTTCTCCAGAGAGCCTAAAGCTTTCTACTCAAAGTTCCATTCCCAGACAGCAGCTGCCTCTTCACCTGGGAGCTGGTTAGGAATGCAGAATACTGGGGCCCACCCAGACCTACTGAATCAAAATCTGTATGTTAACAAGGTTCCAGGGAATTCGTATGCACAGTAAAGTTTGAGTGGCACTAGACTAAAGCACCCCTCATTTCTATTCCCCAAATCATACCTAGCTGCTTTCCCATGAAAAACACTTGCTACTCAATTTCCTGACGTTTGACTTCAAATTTTTCTTTGATTAAAAACAAAATATAAAGCATTTAATATAGACTATTAAGTAGATTGTATCCATATTCATATATTGCCTTTAGGTTAATGAGTTTCTAATAGAGAAAATCTGTTGCCTTTTTCCCAATAAGTTATATCTAAGCAGTTGACTTAATTGTACCTCATTGATTCTGTTAACTAGTTAAAAGAAAAAAAAAAAAAAGTAAGCTTCACTGGATCATAGTTCCAGGTTCCTACATTTGGTGAGTTTAATAACCCACTAATCCAAGTCACATATTTGGGTCATTCCCATAATTTAATTTTTAGAGTTCCCATCCAACTATGTGTATTTAACCTCACTCTGCAATTTGAACCTCAAAAACATTACTTTGTCTATATCTGTATCTGTACTTGATCTGTATTATGTACTATCTGAATACTTAAAAAATCCACCGCCCTCCCCCTACCCGGGCTAACGTGCCTTTAATGTCTTTCACATCTCCAGGAGCTGCCTAGTCAAATGTCTTCAGAGGTCAAGCAAGTGACACCACATGATGTGGCTGGAAAGAGTGGGGTGACCTACGGCAAACCAGAGAAATCATTACTTTAAATCTTCCTGCTTTTTGGAAATAGTTTACTACTACATACTCTAGTAACACATAACCTAGTAAACCTCTTCCCTATCTATTAGATTTTGTAACCTAAAGCATGGTGAACCAAATGAACTTAAAGTACTTCCAAACATCTCATACATTTGACTCCACAGAGATCTTTAGATAGTAACTCCAAAATTACCATTTCATAAGATCCTATCCTCACACCCCTCCATTCCTGCTTTCTCAATCTCAGCTGACGATCTTGCTACATACTTCACTGGGAAAAACAGAAGCACCCACATGAAAATTCTTTTTCCATTAAATACACCAACCGACCTGCTTGTGTACCTACAACCTCAGCCTTTCCTGTCAAAATAAATGAACTGACTTTGGAGTTATATTTTCTCCCTTCCATGTCAAGTGCTTTCTCAACTTGTGCATTTCCATTAACTTACAAGCATGCTCTTTAAAGAACAAAACCAAGAGCATTGCCATATACCCGCGTAGTGCTAGCTAGTTCCATTTCTCAGATCTTCACAGCAACGGTATCTTGAGGAGTTACTTAGTTCCTTCTCAACCTCCTCACCTTTCGTTCTCTTCCTCCCACTTCAGTAAGACTTCGGGTCATACTCCACCCCTGAAATGACTCATCAAAGTCACTGGCAGCCTCCGTGTCCACAAAACCATTGTTGGCTTTTCTTCCTCTTACTTCACTCCTCAGCAGTATGGAAGCTGTTGAACTCTCTTCTCCTGGCTTCTGGGACACCAGGGTAGCCCATCTTTTCCCCCAACCTCACTGACCACTTGTTCTTAGCTTCCTCTGCTAGCTTCTCCTTTCTGCTCAACCTCCATATGTTGCCGGGCCAGGGCTCAATTCAAGGCATTCAACCTCCGTCCATAAAAATCTTCTCAGATGGTTTTGTTCAGTCAGTTAAGATGGTCCCTAATAGCATCCACATGATTTCCACATTTTTATCTCAAGTCCCACCTCTCCACTGACCATTAAACTCAACTGAGGATGACATGGCATCGCAAGATAAGCTTGGCCAAAAAGAAACGCCTGATTTCATGGCCACCTTCTCCTTTCTGTTTCTCCTCCTATCTCAACGAATGCTTCAACTATTCACCAACGTGCTTGAGTAAAAATCGAAGATCCTTATCCTTCACCCTTCACATTAAAGCTATCAGAAAACTATCAGCAATACCATCTAAACATACCCTGAAACTACCCACTTCTCTCCATCTTTACCACCGTCACCCTGGTCTCAGTCACTATCATCTCTCACTCAGAAGATACCAGTGGCTTCCTAACTATCTCTCTGCTTTCAGCTGTGACCCTCCTGTAGCTCACTCTCCATAACATAGAGTAATTTTATGAAACAGGAAATATGACCGGGTCAATCCCTTGCCAAGAATTTTCCAATGACCTTCCGTTTCACTCGAAATAAAATCCAAATTTCTCTTCACCAATGACCCAAAAGGAATTCTCGCCCCTGCTTATATGTCTACTTAATTTTCTAACACTTTCCTCATTTCTAAATAAAATTCAGCCACCCTAGCCTTCTTTGTGGTCCCTGAAGACTCCTACCTCATTCCTGACTTAAAGACCTTTTGCCCGGTATTCCTTCTGCTTAGATCTCTGGAGCTTTGTTCAGCTGACTCCTTCTTGTAATTCAGCTCTCAGCTCAAAAGCCACTGACTCAGAGAGGTCTTCCGCAACTGTTTAACATGTTAGCTCCACCTTTATCATTCTCTATCATCTCACTTTGCTTATTTTCATTAGCTTGTTGAACCTTTTACACACTGATGTATGCTTCAGCACCAAAAAACAGTGCCTGGCACAAAAATGCTCAATCAGTAGTTGTTGAATTAAATGTTTTTCTAATCACAAATTTATCAATGAGAATAACAAATTGTTTTAATCAATTATAAATGCCTTTCTGTAACTTCTTGAAATTATGAAGACAACAAATACTTAGAAAAATAAGGAAAGGGTTATTAAGCATACTTACTGTAATACCTTCACCAGACAAGTCATTACCACTTGAATTTTCACATTTTCTTCCAATGAACTAAATGTTTTATGTTATATATATATAATATATATATAAAAGACATAATAACATATAAAACGAGCATAGATTTACGCTAGTTTCATAAGCTTTAATTCAATTAGTCAAAATCATCAAAAATACGAGAATTTACATTTTAAATCATGTACAGTTACGTGGTTGTATAAATTCCTAAAAGAAGTATGTGAAAGAACAAAGCTGAACAAGAGCAAAGAATGTTCTCGAACTAAACGTCACTCTTAATTGTGATGATTATAAATGACCACGTTTGCTTTTAATGAAGGCATTCAGTAAAGGTAACTACAAAAACAATTAAGCTAAGAAATTGCATTTTCCTACTGACCGTAATTATAAGTTTGGGATGTGTTCCCTAACTAAACTACCTCTTCTAAAACTAAGTTAAAACTTTTGGTTAGAAGAGAGTTAAGGCTGCAGAGCCCACCTGGCCCATAGGATGTCATTCATGTTTGATGAATGAGTGGGTGAACAAGCTTGCTCATTTTTCCCATCCATTCTTCCTTGAACCATCCTAGGACCACTATGATGCCACCCAAACTGTGTTATCAGACCTCCAGTGTGGCCTCCATATCTCAAAATTCAAGGGTCCTCATTTTACTTGATCTTTGTAAGCAACATTTAACAGAGTTGATAATCCTTTCTGCCTTTCTTCGCTTGGCTTTCAGGACATGTTGCTTCCCTGGTTTTCTTCCTGGTCCTCCATTCCCTTTGCTGCGGCTCCTCTCCTTCCCTACGTCTACACTGTAAAGTATGTCGAGGCCTCACTTCTTGAACATTTCTTCTTTCTGTACTCATTCCCTTGATGATCTCGTCTCTTCTACTGCCTTTAAATACCACCTAAATTCTGATGAATCCTAACTGCAAGGCCCAGATTAGACTATACATATCTAATTGCATACATGACAAATTCACTTGGATATTTAAGGGAAATCTTCAATTTAATCTATCCAAAATTGAGCTCCAGCTTTCTCTACCAAAAGCTGGTCTATCCACATCCTTTCCTGTCTTAAAAAATGGTAACTCCAATATTTCCAGTTCCTCGGGCAAAATCTGTACAGCCACACCCCACATCCAAAATCTGTCTGTGTTACCTCCAAGACGGAATAAAATCCCAACAACACACTCCATGATGGTGCAACTAGTACTTAATGAACAGGAACTGGGCCACTGACCTGTTCTGCTAAAGTTCTCACCTTCTCTTGTTTTGAGGGGGGGGTGGGAGAATAGACTGGAGGTGAGGGCAGACCACGTGGGGAAACAGCAAGCACCTTTATCCTGGGAAGCAAGGAGGCGGAGTTTGCTTCCACCTCCTCTGATCTCTTGGAATTGGGTTGGCAAAATGGGTATCAGTAACCTGCTGATTTCTAGAATCTCTGTAACCACTCTGAAGTCAGTACAAGTTGAAAGTTCCCCATCGATATTTAAACCAGAATGGAAACTGCCACCAGTTTTCAAAAACCGCAGCCAGGGCTTGGGTGGGTTTAGACCTTGCACCAGATGCAGTAACTCCCAGCCTATTGGCTGCCTGGCTGGCCAAGTCAATTGCACTAGTCTTGCAACAAGGCTTCCTTGAATTTATCAATATTGATGTCATGACTACAAAGGAGTTTCAGTGTGGAGTCACACCATGCCACTTCTCTTCACCTTCAAGGCTACCATCCCACTCCTAGCCACCATAAGTTGCTGGAATGATTGTTGCAATAGCCTTGAATCCCTGCTCACACCATTGCCCCACCTCCCACCACTTTAAAGTCTGTTCTCAACAAACCAAATCGATTCTGAGTAAGTATAAGTAAGACCATGATATTCCTCTGTTCAAATGGCTCAAATGGCTTGTCACTCAGACTCAGAGTGAGTCTTTAAAATGACTACAGTGATGTGTATCTGTTCTCCTCAGATAAAGCTCTGACCTCATTTTCTGCATTACTTCCACACTCACTCTGTGTCAGCCACGTGGGCCCCCTTGCTGAGTTGGGATATGAGGATCTTTACACCTGCTCCAGGAAAGGAAGAATGTTTGTTATGTTTACTGCTGGGTCCTAGACAGTGCCTGGCATTTGATAAATTCCTAATACCTGCTGAATGAAGGAATAAACAACAATAACAATTTTAAAATTTTGTGACGCTTTTCTGGCTCTGAGTGTTCCACTCTCCTAAATGAAACTGCTTGTCGTCTCTTGCCTTTCTAAGATCCTAGGTTTGCTGCTTACATTTAATGAGGAATCTTAATCTCCCAGAACTCCAGGGTAGTAGAACTGAGCTACAATGTCACTCTCTTCCTATAGGTACTGCCATCTACAGTGGAACTTCCAAACAGGAAACTACATTAAAGTGTCAATGTCTTTAAAAAAACAAACAAACAAAAAAAACCACACAACTATGTATCAAATTAAGGTTTTGAAAACTTTTAAATTCAGTAGAGGAATAAACAAAACATAGCTTTATTGTATCTAAACAACATTAATGAAGTAAACAACATTAGTGAAGTAAAATAAAAACACTTTAAGAAAATTAAATGTTATTTTAAATATAGAATAAACTTTAAAAACTTTAAATAACATTCTTTGAAGCAAGAAAGATATTTCAGGTACCTCTAAGTGCATATGGATTATACTGTACATCACTAAGAGATGCAAATATTTAACTTTTGAAAGCTACCAGGCAAGTGCCAGTATACAGAGAGAAAAATCATTGTTTTAGGAATCAAGAGTTGCAATAAAACCTTCCTGATAGTGAATTCCTGCCACTTTTAGCAAGATAAGAAATGTGTAGACACTGAGCTTTGGTAAATAAGTTATGATGCCATCATTTCATTCTTTGCATTTATTCTGGATATATGTCATTGGTGGCAAATAATGTCAGAAAATGTGAAGTTATGAGAGTTGTTTTGTGAGAGCAACTCACAAGCTAAAAATCACTTTTTCAGGCTTGGATTCATGCTATAGAGTGTCAGAAACAGGGCAGAACTCAGACTAGCATCACCCTGTTCAGCAAACTAGGTTATCCCCTGTCAAGTTTCTGGAATTATCTGCTGCACTGAAGCACAGAACAGAAATATCTGGATTTCCAGTGTTAAGCATGACCATATAAAGAATATATGTGACAACTGGAACTAAGCCATTGTTTGCATCAATATGTACCATGGACAGCAAGTACCACTGGCTATTTGGCTTGGAGCCTCTGGCTGCCCAGCAAAAGGATAAATATCCAGATATATTTTGTTCTACATTTGGAAAAATGCTGTGCAAAGTTTCTGCCCCTAGTCTCACCATATGTGAAGTGAGAGCAAGCAGGCACAGCCATCAACCCTCCCAGCAGAGTATCTGTCAATGGGGGGATGGTGGCGGTGGGATGAACTGGGAGATTGAGATTGACATATATACACTAATATGTATAAAATAGACAACTAATAAGAACCTGCTGTATAAAAAATAAATAAAATTAAAATTAAAAAACAGTTCTCTAAAAGACATGGAAATAGTTATAATAGTGGAAAATGGCTTATATAATTAGCATGATATAATGACACATGTCATTTTTAGGTGACGTGTCCTTATGTTGCTAAAATACATTCTAGACTTAGGTACGCTTTCTATCACAGTGAGCTATTTTGGATTTTAGCCAATCAATAAGTTTTAGAGGCTCTATTAAAAATTTGTTAGAAGGGGTAAATACTCATTAATTTAATTATGTAATTAAATGATTATTTAAATTAATTTATTATTTAAATTCCAGAGCATTTGAGTATTATCTCAGCAGCTCTATATTACAGGACAATTTTTAGTATAGCATGAATATTTTAAAAAAAAATCCTGGGTTATTTATTCCTTCATCTCTGGTATTTCCAGTTTCCATGTCACTATCTCTGGTGTTGGTGATATCCTACCTTCCAGAACTTTTATTGTTTTAATTCCCCTTTCTCACCTGTCTTTCATATTTATCTCATATATAATCTTACCTATTCTTCCATCCCTCCCTTTATTCAACACATATTTACTATCACTCAGCAATGTTCAGTCAACAAATATTTACTGAGTACTTCTTTGCATCAGGCACAGGGTTATAAATATAAGCAGGGTACATCCTTACCCTTCTAGGAATTCAATCTTGGAAAGGGAAATAGACACGTATATATCCAATTGCATCAGAGGAAGCTTTACAGAAAGACAGAGTCTGCGCACTCTTGAATTTGTCAGGAGGAGACAGGATGCACAGGCATTCCGGGCACAGAGGAAACTGAACTAGCAAAGAGGCACAGAGGCATGAGGAACACCACCATCTCTAAGAACAGTGTATATTTTAAGTGTGAACACAGATTCAGAGATACGCAAGGGAGTTGAGGCTATGGGGCATACTGGGCTAGACCTTTTGTAAGTTATTCAAGGTGGGCTTTAGCTTGCGAGCAGCCAGAAGTTCACAGAAGCTTTGGGCAGCTGAGTGACCACCAGAGATTTGTCTGAGGGAAAAGACAGACTGAGTAACAGAGAGGGAGGCGGACTAAAGTAGAAATAAAGTAGGACTAGACGGTACAGTCCATTGCAGGGGAAGCTGCGGTACCCATCACGGGGGCGGTGGAGGAGGGCGAGACCACGAGCATCCGTTAGGATGAAACAGAAGACATGGATTCAAAGGACATTTCTGAGACAGAATCTAGACAATCTGACAAGTAACTGTGTATTTATGTTTGTGCGTGAATTTTACGTGGAAGTGGGTGGGGGAATGAGAGCAAGGCAGCAGCTGAGGATGTGCCCAGTTTTCTTTTTGTTTGTTTGTCTTCTATTTAGAGAGGACTAAGCCGATGTCCATGACATCCAGGAAGAAAAGTAGGACCCTGGGCAAGGATGGAACAAAAGCAGCTCATTTGCTTTTTAGAAATCTTAAACTTGAAGTAACTGGGGAGTCAAATTGCATGGAGAGGACCCAGTGGGCAGTCGGAAATAGGAAGACAATGCTCAAAGAGGACTGTTGGATGGAGTGTCAACTACAGAGCCATCAATATACGGATGGTATTTAAAGTCAAAGGAGTAGATAAAGTCCTGTAGGAAGGGAGAAGGCCGAAAGTAAAACCGTTGGGGCCAAAAGTAAAGTTTTAAGAGATGAACAGCAAACAAGAATATGCTGAAGAAATAACCAGAAAAATAAAAGAACCAAGTGATGGGGTCAAAACCCATGGAAAGCAAAGGCTTGAAGAAAACTAAGAGTGTGCTCAACAGGGTCAAATCTCTTACCTCATTGCAGCCTGTGGGTTTTATATTCCTACATCGATTTTACCGATGAGAAAAGCAATGCCCAAAATGATTGCTGACCGTCAGACTTCGCATACCAGTAAGCAGCAGAGACAACACGAGAACCTAGGTCCAGCGCCAGTGTTTTTTTCCTCAAAAATCCATTGCCTCTTCAGTAACAGCTTCATTTGATGACCTAAAAGCCCCAATTTTTCAATGTATCCTAAGTTAAATGCTGGTAATCTCTCTCCTTAAGTTCACTGGTTTCTATCATTAACAACTCGTTTCTCCCCTTCCTGATTCTGCCACAGGGCTTTGCTTTCATCAACCTATTCTGCTTCTAGTTTCCTACAACCAGCCTGCCACTTACTCCATGTGTGTTGGTTCCTCTTCTTCTAACTGAGAAATGGCCTCCACTCTTGGCCACAATTTGTGGTCTTGATCACCTTCCAGGAACAACATAAACCTCATCTTCCCCACTGATTAACTCTCTCGCTTAGGAATATTCCTAAATTATTCTCCATTATTCTGTGCTCCCCTGGCATTATTCATACATGTGAACAAAGAACTCTGTGTCCTTGCTCACTTGAAAATTTTCAAATATGTCTATTCTTTCTTCTCAATCAGGCTATAAGCTCTTCAAGGGAAGAGGTGGCCTTGCAGAAGCCATTTTTAACCCTATTAAATGAGCATTAGAGTACGGGTAGCGTTGTGATGTCAATAAACGTGGATGTGACTTGGCTGCCGGAGTTCAAGCACAAAGAGTACACTAAAGTAAGCACCAAATGTAAATAAGGTAACTGGCTATGCAAATTTTTAACGTAATATGACACATAGAGTGTAAGTGGCCAAAAGTGGTGGCACTTATCATAGAGCATTGCAGATTTTATAGGAAGTGGCTCTTTAGTTAGTTTTTAATTTTGTTTTATCAAAATAAATACACTTTAAACAACTATTTGAACAAATTTTGTTTTCACGGGTTGATCTACATCTGTACTTCCATTATTAATATGTAAGATATAAACCAACAGTATTTCAAATAAAACAGTATTGTTCATTTAGACTTTCCCATAAATTTGTTTTCTAGCAAATGTGTTCCAGTACTACCACTGGGAAATAAACTCCTCTGCAGCCCAGTTATTGGCCAGGACATAGTTCCAGTACTAACAGTATCTAAGGGCAACACAACATAAACCCTGGCTGGTTTCTGAATCTACATTTCAAGGACAGAATGAAACCAGTGAAAGTAAAAAGAAACTCATATAAACATCCTAGACCAGACATCATACAACAGGCAGTTATTTTCTTTGGAAGTCAGACATGAAAACAAATCACAGAATGTTCTTTCATTATTCCCATATTACTTAAAACACACACAAATATTCTCAGATTTCTTTTTGTGGGTTTAAACTCTCAAGTTCTTCCTTATTTTAAATAAAAAGCAACTGAATACCTATCCACATGGAATAAGCATACAGTGGCCTACTTGGAAAAGCTCCATAATTGGCTCTTTCTGTTTGAAAGCTCACAGATGAAGAAGTCATAGAATTTTGTACTTTGAACAAACACTTTAAAATACACAAAAATCAGAAATGTGAGACATTACAGATGTCATATCGTGCACAGAATTTTGAAAAGAGCGAACAATTTCGTCAGATATTCTATTTAAACAGTATAAGGAGGCATAAAATTGGTTAAATGTCTTAGTAACATTTACTGGGACCTTGTAATTGCAATACGCCTGATAATGAGCTAAACTTTACACAGGTCATCTCATTCCTCACATAATCCTCACAGCAACCCTCTGAGGTGAGTGCATGTGCTAGACATGAAGAAACTGAAGTAGAGGGAAATTTATAAGCTGCCTACAGTCACCTAGCTAGTATCAGTGGCAGAATTTAAACCCTGATGGCCTGATGTTTGGGTCCCGACTCTTAATCTCTGATGAGTTCTCTTGAGTGCTACCTACTTTCTTTAGGGTAAAATATTTTTCTAGAAAAAGTTAAAATAATATAATGAAATATTTTGTAATGGGTAATGTTACCTTAGAATTTCCATGCTTCATGAAAGTTACCTAAATAGAGAATACCTATCAAAACTAATGTAAGTGCAAAAATAAAAGTAAAAACCAGAATGTGTTCAAATTAACTGTACCCCGCAATGTGTCCAAAGGAGAAATGTTGGCACCACTGTTCCTTAAGTTTGCGGTCACCAATGATTATTATCAGCCTTTGCTAGTGCATTCCTAATTCATGCAAGTAGTATAGATTTTTGGATTTTTTTCTGAATATTTAGGGTATGAAGTATGCTATTAATGAGTTATAGTCTTACAAGAGTAATAACTGATAGTCTTTAAAAAGTAATTTTGTTTCCCCAACTTGCTAATTTACTCTCAGAGTGAATGTAAGGTTATTAAGGATAAGTCACATATTTTTATTTAATCCTTCACCCAGGCTTATTTTCACACATCAAAGTTCACAAACAAATCCAGAAGAAGAAAAAAAAAGCCATTGCCAAAGTATTCCTTAACGAAAAGCAACCACAGAAATGTACACTTTACAATATGTCATTTACATACTTCTAAGAAACAATGGCCCATTAGAAATGATATAGTTTGCAAGGCAGAAATAGAGACACAGATGTAGAGAACAAATGTATGGACACCAAAGGGGGTAAATTGGGGGGTGGTGTGGTGGTGGTGTGATGAACTGGGAGATTGGGATTGATATATATACACTAATATATATAAAATGGATAATTAATAACAACCTGCTGTATAAAAAAATAATAAAATAAAATTCAAAAAAATGTAGGGAAAAAAGGTAATATGGGGGCATTAGGCAGTTAATAAAAATACTCTTTTCTAGAAAAAAAAAGAAATGACATATATCTATATCTATCTACCTATCTATCCATATATGTATATCAGCCATCTGGAAAGCATCTTCAAATTATTGATCCTTGATTTTTTTCAGATCCACCATTCATAAGAAGATTCCATCGGTTAGGAATTAGGAAACAATTATTCTACTAAGTCATTTAAAAGCAAATACACCAACCATCAGCACTTTCAGGACAGGAATCTTTCTCCTAAGAGTAGAATTTAAAGTACTTAGTAGGAACATTAGACCTAAAGGTATTTACTTCTACTCTGAAATTCGAAGAGCTCTTAGAACGAAAGGAGCACTAATAAAAGAGTATGCGGAAGAAGATACTCTTGAAGAAAATCTTTTTTTTTTTTTTTGAAATTTTATAGAGGACGAATAGTAAAAGGTTAAATACTAGCATGGTGGAATTTAACCATGGAAGCTAAAAGCATTATTAAACATTTCTATGTACATACCATTTGAAAATTTTTCTTACCATATACTCCATATTAGAGGCTGCTGGATACACCTGACTTCGTAACTTATTATGAAGGTCCAGGATACTCTGCATGTCATTGTCCGTGATGGCCCTTTTCCCTCTTTGCTTTGCCATCCACCACTCACCATCCTCATCCATGTACTTTTCCAAAAGTTTGTCCAATAAAGTGGCATTAGGAACCACCATGGCTGGAATTGCTCTGGCCATGAATAGCACTGTGGTTACTCGGAGCCACTCCCGCGCAGTACACTTCATAATGAATGATCTCAGGATGTCCCCGGGAAAAGCTCCAAGAAAGGTTCTTCCACTCCGTCTGGCTATAAGGACATGCAGTGTAATTAGGGTGAAAATCCCGGCAGATATTAATTTTCTAATAACAAAACTAATCCAACAGTTACAAAGGGATGGAGCCAGTTTGATTTGTTTATATAATGCCAGCAAATGGACATGCACTTTTTGAAATAAATTTTCTCCCATCCATTTTTCCTCCAGAGGACTTTTCACAATTGTTTCCACAAAATAGACAGAAACATTTTCCAAGATAATGTGCATGACGCCAAAAATAAATGGCAAAAGTAACCGAGAGGAGCCAAAGCTTGAAAATAATTTCTGAATTACAAAGCTTTAAATGGCTAGATATATACAGCCTGCAAAGGGTATGATGTCCCTAGAATGTTTTATCAATCAATCCAGAGCTTCACGTGTCTCTCTCTGTTTTAAGGTATTATCTCAAGTGTCCCATCTCTGGTTCAGAATGTCAACGAAATTATGAAATTGAGGGTGAATGTTGTAAAGAGGTACAAACTGTTATTCACACATATATCCATGGGTACTTCTAGAGGGACCCCTGAATTAATGCGAGTGAATAGTTACGGTCGCTGGGGGAAGTCTCTTCTTATACAGCCACAGGTCAAGAAGAAAATCTTTATTTCCTAGAAAGTGTGTGCCTAACCTGTGGCCCGCACCCGATAAAGCCAACAGTACGCGGGCAGCTTCACAGCCTCTCCTCCCACCCGCCGCAGGCGCGCACTGTTCACTTAACCTAAACCAAAGGGCGCGACGGGAGGAGGTGAAACTCACAAACTCAGAAGGAGCTCCCACAAATCTCCATCGTGGCTGCTTTCCGAGCAGCCCACCCACCCTCAGTGACCGACCATTCTCTGCACGTTGATTTTTTTTTTTTTTTTAAGTAGAGTTTAAGAAGCCAAAAGAAGATTGGAGAAGGCGGTGCGGTTTTAGAAATGCCCTTACCTCTCCAGCGTGAAGTTCCCTACGAGAGCTGAGCCGAACAAGACGGCCGGCTTCCCGCAGCCCGCACGCACGACTGCACATAGACAGCCCGGTTCGGGCAGGACCCGGGCACGGCGCGTCCTCGGGCGACGGGGGCGCTGCCTGCAGGGGGACGTGGGCCCCGGCCTCCGCGGCTCCTCCCTGGACCTGGAAGGAGGAGCAGGCAAAAAGTGCTCCAAAGTTAAGAGCCCGAGGCTGAGGCGGAACAGCGGCTGCCCGGTTAGCTCGCCAGGGTGGGCGCCCGAGCTTCTCGGAGCCTTATCAGTCGGCGCGAGGGGCGGGGACCCGGGCCGGGCTGGGCGGCGAAGGCTGGAGACGACCTCGCTCCCCCGCTCGGTGCAGCCGCCCCGCGCAGACCCAGGCGCCGAGCGCTTCCGCCGCTTCCTCGAGCTCCCGGGCATTTATTGCGGTCCTAGCGCGCGCGCACGTGACGTGAGCTCCCCCTCCTCGCCCACCCCACCTCTGCCCGGCCCTGGACGGGGGCCCGCGGCGGGAGCGACGAGAGGCCGCCCTGCTTCTCCCCACGCCCCTCACCCCCCGGCCCAGCGAAGCCGGGACACTTGGCCTTTGTGCGTGTGCTTTGGGCTTCAGGGACCCGGGCGTGGAAGGTCTGGACCCTGTGGGAGGCGTATGCAAGGAGGTCCCCAAGTCCTCCCGCGCCTCACAGCTCCCCTGCTTTCAGAGGTCCTTTTCCTAATTTCTTCCTGACTCGATGCTAAAATGGCTCTAACAACCCTTACAGAAAAGGAGCTGCCCCCTAGAGGGCCTGCGGAGAGGGTGGAGGTGGGGTTAACACGTTGGGTTTTGGAGATTTAGAAGGAGAACTGGGGCGGGAAGAGGGGACTGTGGAGAAGGTAGGCTGGGAAGCAGAAGTCTTTTCCTTTTATTTTCTCCAGGGCATCACTTCCATTATCAAGACCCATTGTCTAGAATTGGGAAGTTGTTCTTTTTGGCTCTGTTAAAACCTTGATGATGATGACCAAATGAGGAAGAGGTTTCATAGAATGGTGGGTGATCTGTGACTCAGGATTACCTGACAGTTGAGAGCTCCACTTCATGCATAAAATGCGTTGCATTCGGGTCCTAAGGTGACCACAGAACTTTTTTTTTTTTCTAATGATTTATGGAGTTGATATGAAGGGTAGCCTCAGTTAATTTATCAGCGCTACCTTGACAGGAATTCAAAATCCAAACCTAGAACTGATAGTGAACTGAGTCAGTTTCGCTGTTGTTCAGGCTATACTTGGAAGTAGGAAAATTACTAATTTTAAATTCACAAAGGCTCACCCTAATTAATGTGGTGCTCTTCTACAGGTATGTTTTTTATTAAGCATTTATTAAATTTACTTACCTTTGCTTCCCTTCTGTATTGAGCCATGAACTCAATTTTTTTTCTCTAAATGCTAGCGTCTATGGCCTATGGTCAAATAAAGTAAAACATTCTGATAGTAATTCCCAAATCATCCCAAGTTGCTATCTGTCTCTTTCCACACCACCCGATTACACTTTATCAGATCAAAAAATTCAAATCTAAGCCCCTGGTGAAGGTGAGACCTTCCTTCCTCTCACAATACAGAAAAGAGACAAAAGGGAAACATGACCTATCAGAAGGGCACAGAAAGTGAAGTTTTGGTGCACGTACCACTTTCATAGAAGGTGTAATTTTGCAATTTTGTAGCAGGTTAAGCACAAAAAAAGACTTACATTTGCACTTTTCAGATAGTTACATATATCTCTCATGCATTGGTTTTCCTTCCTGGAAATTGATGGAAGACCCCAAAGTATGTGGTAAAAGAACTGTCATTTGTCACACCGGATGAAGAACATGTTTATATACTGCAATTTTAATGTGGTATTGAAAAGTATACTGAGTATCAAATAAAAAACAGTTAAAAGTAATAGCATTACTTGAAACATTTTCAAAGACAATTTAAGTTGTGAAGAAGGGAATTGAGATGCTAAGAAATTAAGTTAAATGCACTGACTCTTGAATGTTTCTATTATAAACCTTTCCACAAAATATATAAATCAGACACCTAAAGGCTTACATTAAAGAAAATTAGATTTGGTTTTAAGGTTTTAATTCCAAAACTTTCTCCAGGTAAGGAAAAAAAAAGTTTGTATTCCTTGTCTCAGTGTTTCTGTCGGCTTCCAATTTGGTACTGCAGGTCATATTTTTATATAAAATAATTAAACATTCACAATATTAAGTATTAACACTTCAATAATACATCGTGTCATGTCTGATTTAATATATATGTTGAAAATGTCATCTTCAAGAGTAATCAAACACAATATCCTGGAATACTCAAAGATGATAGTGTTCACTTCTTAATTTGTTGTTGAGAAATCTGTGTGTAGACAGAAGAAATGTCACAGAATTCATGTAAAAGGGGCCCTTTGGTTTGTGGCTAAGGCTGTTACTTATAAAGGCACAGTCGCTTTTAGCATTACTACTTTCTTGTGGCAGACACTGTTGGTTGCCTAACCCAAAACCAACCTCCTACCCCCTTTCTTCCAAGCCCATAGCCTCCAATTTACTGGGGGTGTTTGCCCTCTCACATCCTCTCAAACTGGCATCCTTAGGAGGTGAATGTTGATTGGTCAAAGGCAATCATCACACTCCATCCCTGCTACCAGTAATTGACTTAGCATGGGCTTGCCTTGCAACCTCGGCTACTGAAAAAAAAGGAAGAAATCTGCTTGGGGGTGAAGAGAGGGTTGGCAAGGGTTTTCTTTTGTGATAAAAAGAGATGCAGAAAGAGGAAATGTCCCTTCAGGCACTGATGTATCAGTTTGTGAAATTGAAAGATGCACCTGTTGTTGTACAAAGAGGGACAAGCCTGAAGACAGACTTATCACCTTGGCTGAGCAGAAAGGCAGATAGTGCCTGAGTCTCCCTGACACTGAACAATCATTGAACACCTAGCCTCTGTTTTTCTAGCCATAACAAGCAGTAAATGTATTGTTTAAGCCACACTGACTTGGGAATTCAGTTACTCGCAGCTTAAAGCATTCTAATAGATACATTTCTACAAAGAAGATACTTTCCTCTGGCAATGTCATGTTTTCTCCATGCTGCTGCTGCTATTATGTTCTGCTCACGTGCATACTTAGGAATTATCTTTAAGTATGTTCTTATGTGTTTTTTCTATCCCCATGATTGCAAACTCGGGTATATATTCATCTCTGGGTATTTCACCCACTGTATACTTTCATGACCCCAAACCTCAATCTCAGACTGAGGCACACTGGGCTTCCCTGGTGGCGCAGTGGTTGAGAGTCCGCCTGCCGATGCAGGGGACACGGGTTAGTGCCCCGGTCCAGGAAGATCCCACATGCCGTGGAGCGGCTGGGCCCGTGAGCCATGGCCGCTGAGGCTGCGCGTCCGGAGCCTGTGCTCCACAACGGGAGAGGCCACAACGGTGAGAGGCCCGCATACGCAAAAAAAAAAAAAACAAAAAAAAAAACTGAGGAACACTGACTGTTCTATCACCATATTGTTAGTAAATCCATCTTCCACTGGAGGATGTAAGAATAGAATTTGTGTTATGTTTCGTGAGGTGGAATCAGTGTAGTACAATGTTTTAAAGCATGTAATTTTAAATTAAGATGCCCGAGTTAGTCATGACGTGTCACTAGTCCTTGGACCTTGATTATGCTACTTGGCCTCTACCAGCCGTGGATCCTTTTCCCTTTAAAGAAAATAATAACTGGAGCTATCTCACTTTTTCACTTTGTGTATTAAGATTAGTTAATACATGGAAGCACTTAAAACAGATAAACAGAAAGTACCCAATAAGAGTTAAATATTATTATTATGAGAACTAAAGTAGAGGATTTATAGTTGCTATTTTATAAACTCAATGGGCTTTAATCAAAGTATTGTGCAGTATAAGAGTTTAATTTTTAAGTAGAAGATAGAAATAACTGGCCATACATGTGATAAAAACAATCTATAATGTTTCTTGCAGTGCTTAGTGAATTTTCCTCTCACAGCTGTTCTGTTTACAGTAGAACAGTTTCCATTTTTCTCCAAAGCAGCCATTTGTTTCTGCCTCAAGATAGTCACACATAAGTCCTTCTACTCTAACTACAATCATTATAACCTTATTTTTGAAATGTAACATACATGCATTAAAGTGCAAAAATCTTAAGTGTACAGCTCAATGAAATTTTACAAAGTTAACACACTGTGTGAAAACCACTGGGATCCAGATAGAGAACATAACCATCTTCTAGAAGTTTCCTTTGTGCCTCCTTCTTGGTGCATTCTCCCCAAAGGTAAGTAATATTCTAATTTCTTACCCAAAATTGGTTTTAATCTTTATGTGCATGGAATCATACAGGAGACAATTTCATTGTCTGGCTTCTTTTTTTTTTTTGTGGTACGCGGGCCTCTCACCGTTGTGGTCTCTCCCGTTGCGGAGCACAGGCTCCGGACACGCAGGCTCAGCGGCCATGGCTCACGGGCCCAGCCGCTCCGCGGCATGTGGGATCTTCCCGGACCGGGGCACAAACCCATCGGCAGGCGGACTCTCAACCACTGCGCCACCAGGGAAGCCCCCATTGTCTGGCTTCTTTTGTATCTTGTTTCTTTCATTCAATATGTCCGCAAGATTCATCCATGTTGTTGTACATAGCAGTACTTTGTTCTTTTACTTATTTTTTATGAGCCTTCTACAATTTTTCTACCCATTCTGTTGTTGAATTTTAATAGTCCTGTTTAGGACTTAATGCTGCTAAGGACATTCCTGTACATGCCTTTTTGTACACATATTCACACCTTTTTTATTGGCTGTATAGCTTGGAGTAGAACTTCTGGGTACTAACATATACTTATGTACAATTTAAGTAGGTAAATTGAGTTGTATACATTTTTCTTATTGAATTGTAAGAATCTTTTGTAAGTGTTGCGAACATGTCCTTTTTAAATGTAAAGTATATTATAAATTTCTTATTCATTTCATTTTTTTGCCTTTTCACTCTGTTAATCATGTCTCTTGATGAACAGAATGTCCTAATTTTAATGAAGTTCAATTTTTCAATCTTTTCCTTTATGGTTAGTGATGTGTAAGACCTGTTGGATAAATATTTGCCTATCCCAAAGTCATGAAGAAAAATCTCCTATGTTATCTTCTTGCTTTATTATTTTATGTTTTACTGTAAGGTCTTTGATCCATCTGGAATGGGTTTTTATGTTATGACAAGGGAGTAATTGAGTTTTTATAGAAAGATTTCAGAGATTATATTAAAAGCCTGCATATCGTATAAGCATCACTATAAAAATCTTCGTGAATTTGTTCTGGAAAAGAGGTAATTTTCAGAATTAAGGGATAGAAAAATGTCTTTGTTCTTTAATCTAGAGTTACGATGCTTTAATCAGATTATTTAGAAATGCAAGTGCTGAGATCCATGTTGATGCCATAACCTGAAAATTCCTTAATCTCTCCCCTGATGTAAAGGAAAGTAATTATTTTAAGCTTCTTTTTAGATTTGCAGAGAACCTATTTTGTCATCCATTTGAAGTTTGACTGATCTGCAATCACTAAATGCAATGATTCATTTATAAGTTAACTACTACCACCAATACTACTTCTACACATTTGAAAAAAACATGTTCAATAATTTCTGTGCATGCTTCTGTGATTTTCTTGGTAAAGTTCTCACTGGTTGAAGTTTCTTCCATTCACTCTCTTCTGAATATTCAGACTCTAACCATTCTCCACAAAGAAAATCACTGATCCAGTCAACCATTTTCTCTATTTTATTTTCCTCTAAATCTTATCAATTTCTATTATATAAATTATGGCTAGTCCTATATTTTCTTAGCTCTCCAACAATGCTAAAACCTCCTTGAGAAAAGAGATCATGTTTATGTGACCTCTGTATTACTTACAATATATGTTAAATGAACAACTGAATTTGGATTTTTGGAATATTCTTATTGACCAGAAAAGTACACACATGTCTCTGGATGTACAAGCTTGTAGGCAGGAACACAAGAATACACAATGCAAACAAAGCTCCACATCGTGCTGGAGATGCCTTTCACCTAGAGATTTTTCTTTTTTCTTTTTTTTCTTTTTCTTTTTTTTTTTTTTTTTGCGGTCCGCGAGCCTCTCACTGTTGTGGCCTCTCCCGTTGCGGAGCGCAGGCTCAGCGGCCATGGCTCGCGGGCCCAGCCGCTCCGCGGCACGTGGGGTCTTCCCGGGCCGGGGCACGAACCCGTGTCCCCTGCATCGGCAGGCGGACTCTCAACCACTGCGCCACCAGGGAAGCCCCTGCATGTCTTTTTATGAAGATCTGGCACGTGTGTATTGTTAGCATCTGCAGCATTGCAGATTACAGCATGAGCTGTAGATGCAAAACTGAAAAGAGCTATTCATTGATATAAAAAACTCCATCCCGGTTGAAATATTATATTTTAATTTCTGTAAATCAGAATATCCACAACAGTAGGCAATGCTAGAAACGTTTTAAATTGAAGAAGTGCCTCTGAAGTACATTCAGGGTGGCACGAGGACTCTGGCTGCAGCTTCATCTTTTGATGATCACTTCTCTTTCTAGATCTGCAGAAGTGCTTCACAATGTGCCTGGGTTAGAGGTTGCCTTTCAGGTTTACTGGGAAGGGCTGTTGAAAGGCAGGCATGATAAAAGGAAAAGTATCTACCCTTTCATCTACAGCATTAATGTCAGAGACAGGCTTTTCATCCTAATAAAAGGATAAAAACTTTCTCAACTACCATTAGCTAACCCATGAAGAAATAGTTGGCAAAAACCCTGCAGCCCACTTTTAATGACAATTTTAAGGACCCATATTTAACAAAAGTGGAAAAATGAAAATCCCTGATGTTTCTCTGCAAACACACCATCCACAATTAAATGATTTTTATATAATTATAAAATATAAAAATTATATATATGTAAATGTGTAGATAGTAATTGAATGTTAAGCATTATTTCACTAGATAACGAGAGAGATTAAGAAAATTTAATTTTAGTTAGGTAAGTTGTAGGGAAACACACTGCAAATATGGAAGAAAATGTGCTACTGTTTACTTGCTATACGTTACCTTTAGGTATTCTGCTAGAATAAGCACAAGAATTAACAGAGATTTTCGAAATGCTTTGGAATTAAAAGAAAAGAAAATGAAATAACTACCAAATACTGGTTTTTGTAAATCATAACTTTATAAATAATAAACAGAGCACATGGACAAATAGGAAATATACTTAAATAAACAGCGTTCACACACAGATCTGAAACATTCATAACCTCAATACTGTGTAACTGCACTGTTCACAGAAGGTATTCTGGTCCTGTCTTGCTTCGTGCTGTTCCCTTAACTGGGGTACTAACTCTTGGCATTTCACTGCCTCCTGAATATTCCTGTCCTTGTGCTCTTTGCCCAAATTCTGCCCCAAATTATAACATCATCCTCAACTGCTGCATGTACCTCTCTGCCCCTTCCTTTCAAGTTTTCATCACAAATCCTAACTCTTTCAAGAAATTGTCCTAATTGTCCTTATATAGAAGTGTTCTAGCTATACTCTTAGATTTCTGTAGACCCTAAAACATGGAAAGAAAACGAAGGTTGAGAGTAAGAACGTGTTTTTTAGACTTGAGAAGACGCTATTCTTAAAGTGGAAGGGTTAATTACACTGATGATCCAGATATTTGGATCTTTTAAAATATAAACTCTTTTATATAAAAGGAATACATAGCAAACTGTATTCAGAAGAAGCTTATAATATAGAATTTCATTTCATATATACTTTCTAGAGTTTAGGTATAAAAATGTGACATTTTAGGTATAAAAATGGAAGTGGGTTTTCATTATGTTTTAGACATTCATTGAAAACACACATATTCCAGCTGGTGTTATATTGAATTACAGTTGACCCTAAACAATAAGTACCAGTCCACTTATACACAGCTTTTTTCAATAAATAAGTATTACATACCACACAATCGGGGTTGGTTGAATTGTGGATTGGAAGGGCCGACTGGAAAGTTACACAAGGATTTTTGACTGTGTGAAGTGGGTTTGGGGGGCCTTAAGGCCCAAGTTGTTCAAGGGTCAACTGTATTTGCCTACAAACCTTTCTCTTACCATTGACTTTGACCTTGGCCACGTGACTTGCTTTGCTCAACGGACTCATACTTTTATGAGTAAAAGCTAAGACTTTTGGAGGCATCTTCTTCGAGTTTCTGCCTTCTGTCGTGAGGAGAGCATGGCCAGGTGGCCATGGCTCCTTTAGTTCAGGTAGGACTGAACCAGTCTAAACCCTGGGATCCAGCTGAGACCAGAGCCAACTTGTCAGATCCCTAGACACTCAATAAATATTTCTATAACCCCCAAGATTTTAATGTTGAGTGCTTCACAAAACTATCACAACAAAAGACTGACTGATACATACCTTTATATTTAACATATCAACATTATAACGACCCTGTGAAACACATATTACTGATGTTCAGAAAGATAAAGTGACCTGCGCAGCATTTGATGGTAAATCTTTTCCTCAGAGCTAATGTGCTTACCATGACATCTCTCTCTCTGCCACCACTTCTGCCCCACCCCACTGCTTCTTTCTCTTTCCAGTGCAAGTAAAGAATCTTGAGAAAATGCAAAAATTGGAAGTAGGGAACAGGAGTTAAGAAGTAGCAAACTAATAGAAAACATGTGTGCCAAGCATTCTGTTTTGAAGTTTCTAAATTTTGTTCATGGCTAAATACCCTCATCTGTGACTTTTAACGTTTGAGAACATTTCTGTGAGCCTTGGCAAAATGCTGATTGGTGTATCTTAACAAAATAACAAATACACATAAGTAGTGGTGTCTACATGATCTGACCAGTAGGAGTAAATAAGGATGAAATGTATCATGATATTCCATAATTATCTAGAGTGAGAGGTTGCTCTTCCTTTGAAAAATCGTATCACTTCTCTAAACAATTTCTTGACTTAAAAATTTGCGAGGTGGGCTTCCCTGGTGGTGCAGTGGTTGAGAGTCTGCCTGCCAATGCAGGGTACACGGGTTCGTGCCCCAGTCCAGGAAGATCCCACATGCCGCGGAGCGGCTGGGCCCGTGAGCCATGGCCGCTGAGTCTGCACGTCCAGAGCCTGTGCTCCGCAACGGGAGAGGCCACAACAGTGAGAGGCCCGTGTACTGCAAAAAAAAAAAAAAAATTGCTAGGTAAATTTCTGTTTCAGTCAACTCCAGGATAATCTTATATTTTAAGAAATAATAATGTTATATATATTTAAAATATCATAGTTTTGTCCATGATAGAAAAACAGCCTTGAAAGACTGTTTCAATCCCGAGTGGGATTCTTGAGTTTGGAAGGGACTGATGGTGGAAAAAAGTATATTCACTTGAATGAAGAAATGAACAACAGGAAGTGTATAGGCTCAAATACAAGGTAAGGCATATTTCTGGATACTGGAAAAGGGAAAATGAAGTACAAAGGCTTTCTGCCCTCAACAGTATTATATAAAGGAAGTTATGTCCTGAAAAGCAGGGTCATGCTTGTGCCAGGAAGGAAGAAGTAGGTGTGCATGTTTTGAGATGTGAAGAATGGCTGTTGTCCAGATGGCAGGCAGGGCGGCTGAAGAAGGAATCAGAAGAATTCAAGACACGTTTCTCGTTTTGCCAAAGTAGCAGTCTCTCCAAGTTTATTCAAGATCTAATACTTTAAATGTGAGCTGAAACTGTAACTTTAATTATACATTTGGAATATTTGAAAATTAAGATTGCCTGTAGTTACAAGAAGAACACCTGGAAAGGAATATGTAAGAAAAAAATGTTACTTCTGCAAATCCCATAAGACGGATTCAATTTCTATTTTAAATTAATAGCTTATCTGTTAGTGACAATTCAGCTCACAGACCATCTATTAATAAGATGAAGCACTGCTCCCACGTGTTGAACAAATTGCCTTTGCTTTATCAGACCAGGTTTCCTGTTCCACTTTTGGCTTCTGACAATTTGTTTGAAGTCTGCCCTTGGCTTGCTTTGTTAAACCCAAGGATAGGAACAGAATTAAAGGGATGCAAACACGAAGAAAAAGAATTCAAAGTTATACAATATACCTTTTCTTCCACTGTTTGCCTTTTTACAATTCTATCCACTCTTCCCTTTTTTACTGTCTCTTTTAAAAGACAACTTCTTTTTGTGAAGTTTCGTTTTACTTTTAACATTAATGTGTTTATATTTTAAACATGCATTTAGTTAAGAATCATTTTGGGGGGGGATTTTTTTAGCTATTTAACTTGGTAAAATATACCTTACTATTGTGGCACAACCCTGACGTCACTGTACTACTGTGGCTGTCTAAGGGAGCATATAACATCCTCAGACAGAAGTAGCTCTGTCTTGGCATTTCATGAATACTCAGTAATTATGACTTACTGATTCATAAGTCTACATGACTTTGGTTGCTTTCCATTGGTAATCAACATCATGAAAATACCTACAGAGAGCTTCAACAAACCCCTGACATGTATCTTATTCATTAATTTAGTTTAGTTTTCACTTACCCATGTGTTTTATTACACAGTGGTAAATACCTTCGGGTGATCATAAAAATGAGTAATTCAAATTATTACTGCCCTAATGATATATTAAAAAGCATATTAAAAGAATTTTCTTTACTTGTGTTTATTGAAAAGTAAAAGAAATAACCATTCACTATTGTTTATGCATATACCTTTTCTAAGCCAAATTATTGGCAAAACTTTGTCAATTTTTAAAAATTAAAATTCTCTAACTTAAAAGAGTTTTCTGCCAGGAAAATGCCATAATTTGGTCTGTTCTCAAATGCAAGAATCATGTCTTTCATGACTATGAGAAAAGACTGGAAGCCGAAGGTCAGCCTAGGCTTGAGGTTTAACCACTGGAGATAATATCTCAGAAGACAAAAGGGTTCAAGATTTCATTTCAGTATTATACTCATTTACTTAAATATGGCAAACTTAAAGGCCATCATGCCTGCTAAGGACAACTGACGACATTGGTTCCGTGTTCTGAGATAATATTTCCACCTATTTTGTCAACTTTACTAAGACTATTTTCTTTTTAATTCATAGCTATTTCCAGATTTCTAGTACAATAAATAATCTTTTCTTCTGGATTCAAGTCTGATAGAGTCATAGTTTAACTGATGTATAAGAATGAGTTCAAAAGAATGGAGGGCTCAGCACACCTGGACATTTTCTATACCTTGTCATTTTTTATAGATGAAGTATCCCTTTTCTAAAAGAGGAATACGTTTACAAATAAAATCTAGTCAATCAACATTGTTTTTATTCTGTGTAAAAGTTGAATGGTTAGAACTCTAAACAGTGTACCTTCCACGTGATTGAGCTTCTAAAGGAATTATTACACTAATTGGATGAAATTTAAGTATTGGTCCTCAAAGCTGCATCAGATGAGGTTCTCAGGCATGCCTTGACAGTGATGGCCTTTTGACGATTATCAAAACCAGACAACTCACCTGCCACAGGTGCTCATAGTATAAGGAGAAGGCAGGGAAACATCACTGGGAAATACAGTTTTTAATGAGATTGATGGTTGAACTGTCTGACTATAAAACTGGAGCCAATGGGTTCCACTTCATTACTCTATCTAGGTGGAAGGTTTTCAGATATATTTTAACTGTTTTTTTACTGAGCCTAGTTTATGAGGGTAAAAATTTCATGAATGTATGAGGATTTCAATTCTTTCCATATAGCAAAATCATATTCTTTTTAATTTCTGAACCCAAAGCATGATAAAGTACATCTACACAGACACTAACTCTCCCAAACTAACTCTCTAACAAACCTTGAAGAAGTGAAATGATTCTAGCTGCAAATTCAAAAGATTTTGGAATTTTGGATCTTGGAAAAAGTAGCAAACAATTCTAGTCATGACCCAAAGGAGATAACTTGAGTGAGCTTTTCTCTTCTGGTCAAGACACAAAAAGATGAGGTATTAGAAAAAGCAATGCTTACTACCACATGTTGGAGCAGCATGGTTGGCAAAGCTTGGTGGAATTTGTTTTAAAAAGGAACACTTCCAGTAGGTTTTCTACGATTCTATCTCTCCAAGTTCACCTTTTTTTTTTCAGGGATCACATCCATAAGTGCACACCAGGATTAGTAATGTGGAAGCTCAGCTGGATCCTTGTCATGTGTCTTTTTTTAAAGATTTAAATACCCATTAGAGTGGTGAGTAAGTCAAGAAGTCATTCACTAAGTTGACAAGGAGCCAAACTTTATAAATAGCAACCCATGATGATTTATGCACAATGGAAGTAAGGAAGCTAGAGATCTCTAAGTGTGGCCTAAAGGAAACGTAGTGAATGCTGTCCATGTGGTTGGCTACAGAGCCTCTTGTTAGTTACATGCTATTAAAAAAGTCCTTTCTACCTGTCATTAAAAATGCTTTCTGGGGCTTCCCTGGTGGCGCAGTGGTTGAGAGTCCGCCTGCCGATGCAGGGGACACAGGTTCGTTCCCTGGTCTGGGAAGATCCCGCATGCCGCGGAGCGGCTGGGCCCGTGAGCCATGGCCACTGAGCCTGCGCGTCCGGAGCCTGTGCTCCGCAACGGGAGGGGCCACAACAGCGAGAGGCCCGCGTACCGCAAAAAAAAAAAAAAAAAAAAAAATGCTTTCTGGTTCAGGGATTGACTGTTTGACCAATGGGTTAGAACACAATAAAACCACACCTATTTGGAAACTTGGTATATGGCAAGTGTGGTATTATAAAGAAGTGGGACTGGATCATTCAATAAATTGCACTGTGAAAAATCATTTTCATTGTGAAAAAATGAAATTCTATACTTATTTCATATCACAAACAAAAACAGTATCAGTTTTATTAAAGACATGAGGGGGGCTTGAAACTTGTAAAATAAATATAAGTGAAATAGCTTTTTAATACCAGGTGAGGAAAGAATTTCTTAAACGAAATAGAAAAAACACAATACCCAAAAGAAAACTTGATGTATTTAATTATGATAATAACTAATAGCTTTGGTATGATAAAAGAAAAATTTTAAAATTTAAAAACAAACCACAGATTCAAAGAAGGTCATTGTAACTTATATACCTGACAGATTTGTATTCAGAATAAGCAAAGAAACTCAAAAATTATTAATAAAAACACAAACCACCCGACCAGAGAAAATGACCAAGGAACAGAATTTAAAAATTGAGTGGATAATAAACTTATGAATTTCATTACCTCATTAGTAATGAAGAAAATGCAAATTAAAATAATAAATACCAGTTTTAAACCATCATATTGACAATATTAATAATTGACCAGGATGCAGAAAAAGAGGGACTGTTACACTGACACTATTGGGACTTACTGTATGCCAGAAACTCTGCTGAGCACATACCATTACTGATACAAACTTAAATATGGATAAAGAAATTATAAAACATGCATGGGAATGACATATACCAGCTTAGAGTACAGGTTGCCTTTAGGAATGATGTTAAGAGAATGTAATCTGGGAATACAGTTCCAAAGAAGGTTTGTTTGCCTCTGTCTGTTACCTTTTAAATTGAAAGAGAGAGACAGAGAGAAGGAAAGACAGAGAGAGAAACAGAGAGAGACAGAGAGATATGAGTCAAGACGGTAGTTGGTAGATTGTGTGCCTTCTGCAGCCTCCTTACCTCTGTCCTTTAGCAGTCATATCCCAGGACTTACGTTCTTAGTATCTCTATAAATGCTCTCAGCAAGTTGAGATAATTATTATTCTACTTAACGTACAATAAAACAGAAACTAGAAGATGTTAACAGACTCATAGCTAGCAACTGAGGGGAGCCATGATTAGAACCCAGATCTGATATGTTCCAAACTTTTTTTGGCAAGGCGTTCTACCAACTAACAGGGAGCCAGGGGACACACTTGTAGGCAACATCTGTGGCACAGCGGAAAGGCGTGGTGTGGAGTTCAGACAAAGAAGTCCAGTCCAAGCGCTACCATTTTTGAGCAGCATGAACTCAGAAGAGTCGCAGAAGCTCTCTGAGGCTCTCTGAATCTTAGTTTATCCATCTCTAAAAAAAGATCCACTTATTGCAAAGAGTTGTGAGAGTCAAATGTGATGCTAAATACAATGAACTTTATCAGTACTAAGAGATGGACAATGTCCTTTAGAATAAGGAACAATTTCTGATTAGGAATTAGCAATCCCCACATCCCCATGGCCTAGCACAGTGTATGCACTTGCTAAGCATTCAATGAATGCTTGTTGATGGGGATGTTGACTGGTCCACACAGAAACCTAGAAGCCAACCAGAACTGACAGCTCTCTATGGAAGTTCCTGTAAATGTGTTACCCTACAAAGGAGTAGAGGATTCCAGGCTGACATATATGGGTTTGTTATTAATAGTCATTCTAATGGAAAGGAAGTAGAAGCACACTAGGATGTCTTGCAGGGAGACTCTTAGGGTCCCAGAGAGAGAAGCAAAAACAAGACCAGAAGAATATGCATATCAGACACTTATTTGCTTTACTTCTTGCCTACTCCTGATTGGAGAAAATGCAGTCTATAAAGTTGTGGCAGGAAAAAATGACTTAGCTATGAAAAGACGCTTGGTAAAAGATGTCCAGGTTCTGACAGGAAGCATCTGGTTCACCAGCTATAGTCAGGAGTCCACCTGTACTCTGAGTCAGGGCCCGAGTCAGCTTTTGTGACAAAGGTATCAGCTTAGACAAATATCAAGACCCTCTTTAAGAAAAGGAAAACAAAATTATGAAAGAAAATAATTCAATGTTGCATATTTTCTTCAAAATGAGAAAATAAAGTAGAAGACAGCAAAATGCAACTTAAAAAAGCTAACAAACACTAATATCACAAAATCTAGGAAAATGTCATGATGTATTTATCAGTTACTACATGAAACCTTTCAATACATAGTCTTTTAGCCACTGGATGCATGGTCTTTGATTGCCTCTTCATATGACAGCAATCTTTCAATATTTCCTAAAGACATAATAGAAAGATGTTTAGTCTTTCCTCCAGCATGGTTGATCAAAGAAGCCATTTCTAATACAGACAGCTAGCAATAACAACTATATCTAGAAGAGATCCTGAGCTACATAAATCTACCCTGCCTATTCTAAACTAGATGGATAACTGCTCAACTCAAGTTCTCCTTACCCAACACTCCCTGGGGCCATTTCAACATCACCCTAGATGATGAGCAACCTAGATGTCCATCAACAGATGGATGGTTGAAGGGGATGTGGTGCATACATACAACAGAATATTGCTCAGCCATTAGGAAGAAAGGAATGATGCCATTTGCGGCAGCATGGGTAGACCTGGAGATTATCATGCTGAGTGGGTTGGGTCCGGCAGAGAAAGACAAGTGTCACGTGACGTTGCTTGTGTGTGGAATATTAAAAAAAAAGGATGCAGGTGCACATCACCCTGCAGGAGGTAAAGTGTGATCGAGGTGAGTTCTTAACTCATCAAAATACAAGATTTTGCAAATTTTAAAAAAACACAGTGCCCTGTGAACATATTGCTAGTGCCTTTTCTGAGGTACGGCAAAGGCCCGTGCAGGTGATGGACCCTGAAGCTTGATCTTCATCCGCTTCAGCTAATCTGCCTCTACTCAGTTTACCCTCCGCCCACTAAGACATGCCAAGGGAGTTCAAAGTCAGGAAGTTGGTAATAAAGGGCTGGGGAGAGGAGGGGCTTCCCTCCCTGTCCTGTGAGTTCCTGTTGGCATTGTAATAACCTTAGTTGTCAAGCCTCCCTGAAAACTGGCCAGAATTTCAAGTTTCCTCGCCAGTGGAAATTGTAGAAAAGGACTCCACCTTCCCGCCAAAGCTCATGCTCTTTCACTGTTAAAGAAATTAGACTCCAAATGGCATTTCATTGACGTTTAAAGTAACTTAGCCTGACAGAAACGGCTTTTATTATCTTTGGAGAGAATTTCATTACTCCACAATAAGGTATTAGGAAGATGCTTCAACACTGAGACTAGAAAGATCTGACTGGCACTATGAAAGCTCTGTGTTACTAAACTGCATGCTGAAGGGGAGCTATGAATGTAACATGTGTGAATTCGATTGACTGTTGGGTCACCACTAACATTTCTTTGCATGTGCTACATGGAACCCTGGCAGTTCAAAGAATCATTGCCTGCCTAGGTTACCCTCCTGGAGTGACATAACATATAGGCTGTTTAACCAGAGGGCATATTTGGCATAGAAGAAAACAGGGCTTAATGTGAAATTCAGCTTATTGCCTTTCCATCTAGGCCACGAGGAAGAGGGAGCTGGAGGTTCAGATGGGGACAGCTTCAAAAGGCAACTAAAAAAATAAAATAAAAAACCCTTAAAACCAAACCACAGCCATGCTCACACTAACCTGGCCCTGTGGACCTCTAATTCCAGTAACACCCTTGGATCGCATCCATCCTTCCCAAGGCTCTCTCCCAAGACTGAATGAGTGGAGGAGAGCCTTTTTGCTCAAAAGAGACACTGAAGAACGGATTCAGCAATATGGCAAAGCATATTCCTGTGGACAGAGGAGCCCCGTGAACAGCTATAAAGGGGAGATTAGTCCTTCCTGGTTCACAGGCCTTAGGTTGATAGTTTATCCATGATATCGAGTCACCAAAATTCACCTTTCCTCAATAGAGTAGAGCCTCTGAAAAACTCAGTTCTGCATTTAAACATAACAGGTGCAGTTTATGTTACTCCTGTATATTCATGATTCTATATTTCATATGTTTTCCGTAATTCTAATATGTAACATAGTCAGGCAATTCCTTATTTTAAGGGCATAAACAGAGAAATTTAATCTCAAAAGCATCTTATCTACCAGGGACAACAGTCTAGGTATGAAGCAAACCATCTGAAATAAATATTTTCCTCATCATTCAAGTTGAAAAATAATTGTTGACACATTTTTGGACAAGGTCATCTAAGACAAAATGTTGAATATTATAATTGGCAATGAAAAGTGAAAAAAGAAGGGAAAACTTATATCTGATATCATCCCTTTCTTCTAATCTTTGAATGGCTAGTCCAAAATAAGTTTATATCAGCCATTAATCCATTATATTTTTTGTTATACTTTTAAGATACTGTAAAAACAAGAAGTAAATATCAAAAACATGGTCCAACATTGCTTAATCTGTGAATAGTTAAATAATAAAAATTGCATCCGGGCAGTGGAAAAAAGAAATGACGAGCAACAACTACTTTAAGGTCATTAAACTATCTTTTGACATTCTCTTTCTTCTATGGTTCCATCTTAATTTTAACAATAACTGATTTAGTTTCTTCACAAAAGGGAGGTAATTGAAAAGTGATTTGTTCTCAAAATGTATTGCAGTTTCTTAATACAATTTAGAAACTCTAATTTTTCTTACCTTTTATTTAAATACATAATAAAATTTAAAATACCAAACACATTCACGTAAAACTGTAGTGAGTTTTCAAAGCTTTCATGCTTATACAAATTCTAGAAAGGTAGACAGATGAAACATTTAGAGACTAGATAGAGTGCTCCCTCTTCTGGTAACTCAGTATATTTCAAACATAAAATGTTGAACATGTGGCATTTGGTTTAGGGTATTTTTAATCTTTTCAAGAAATAAATGTTACTATAAACTATTTAAAATAGATTACGATTAATTAAAAGAGTTGCCAAGCTAAGACCTTAGATGATAGATTTAAAATAGGATCTCTGAGGGCTAAAGTTAAGTTTTTTGTTTTTTGTATTTTTTTGCCTTTGGTAAGTAGTGAAATTCTTTTACCCTAAAAACACTTCAAGTATTCCCTGACCACTACCCTTGTGTATAATTACTATTCAGATTGAAATTTGAGATGTCTGGTAAGCACTGTATTGGGGTGGAGGGAGGAACCCACTGAAGCAGAAATATGCTTTTCGGCTCATTTATAAAGAGGTCCAAAAGAAGGTACTATATGAAGATTCACTTTCCTCTTTGGTTTTGTTTGTTTAATTTTGCCTCTTGGTCAGCAGCGCATATTAGGGAGTGGGGATCGGGTGACAGAACATGTTACAATCAAAGGAAAGCAAACCAGGCACTTCGGTACAAATGATGAAAATAAAATTTTGTTATTTTCTTCTTCCTCTGTCTTATTCCACTTGGTCATTACTGAGAGTCATTTATTTGTAAATGGATTGTGTCTAAAGTCAATTTGTAAATCATTGATTTGGAATTTGTAAGTTTTTTTTTTTCTTCCAGAGAATCAAGGCTGTCAATTGTTAGTTGTTAGTCCCTTTCCTAGTTATTAAAAAGTCTAAAAAACGTGTAATGTAGGAGAAAAGATAAATTATTACTTTACATCTAGTATAAAGAGGGAAAGTCATTCAGGGAATACCTTGAGAGACTCCTTTGAAGGAGGAAAAGCTATAGCCCCGAGGATTTAGTTTGCAAGGAAGCACCAGATTGGAAGTGTGCTGTATGCTGAGAAATAAGGAAACTGAGAGAATAATAAGAGAAAGCCCAGGCAGCATGGCAGAAGACCAGAGCCTTGGGGAAAGGTGATCAAAGTGACCATCCGAGAGTCAGCAGAATAAAGAACTTCTGAGAAAGCGACGTCTTATTTTGTAAAACCCCGTTGTCTTCTCCAACCTTGTTCTAAAGTAGTGAGAAAGCTGGCGCCCTCTAGAGGACCGTTCTTGAAATTTGTTAGAGTTTTGCGTTTGGGGAATTATTTAGTTTCAAGGTTTGTTTGGGGAGTGGGGAAGATGTTTGTGGCCTGGTGTAGCCCGTGGCCAGTGATACTAGACAACCACGGAGAAGGAGGGGGAGAAGGGGGAGAGAGAGGTGAAAGAGACAGGGGAGAAGAGCGAGGCGAAAGGGGAAGGGGAGAAAGACAAGAAGAAAGGAATATGAATTTCAAATATATATACGTGTTTGTATGTTTGTATGTGTATATATACATATGTATGCCTTTAGCCATTATTTTCAAATGTCAAATATAAAACTGTGGTAAAGAAAACACTCAACTGAATACTTGAAAGTAAAATTAGCTCTCAAATGGACCATTCATAGTGTACCTACTCTGTCAATACATTTTTTTCCCCTAATGAAATGAAGAAAACCATCACAATTAAATAAACATTCTACAAAGAAACAGTTTTGAAGTTGGCAAAAATATATCACACTTCTAAGATTTTAAGGAAAAGTTTGAAAATTGTAAACACAGTAACTGGAGTATTAAAAAGAAACTCATTAAAAGAATAAAGTTCTGGTTGACAATTACAGAATAGCACAGATGATAACGCTGTCAGGAGCCATGCACTGCTGGAGAAATTTTAATATTACAATTGTAAGCGAGGTTATTATACCATGTTGGAGAGAAACACCAGTGATACAATTTTTATGTTTCTTTTATAGTGTTTTGTTAAATATTTGATATTATTGTTAATTTTGGATTCCATAAAAATTAAACATCAGAATTAAAATATTAAATGGTATGACAAAGGTTTTTATGCATTTTAAAAGTTCAGTTTCCTCTAAATCTGTAATGATGTGCACTAGATTTCATTAAATTGAATAGAATTATCTGGTTCATCAACCAATTAAAGTTACTTTAAAAGTTTCCTTGCTGACCTAGAGCTTTCATAGTGTTTGTCTTTTGAGATAGATTATATATATAAATATCTTGTACTTATTTGGAGGCTATTAAATAAATATGCTGCTTGGACTTAAAAATTCTTATGAATTTAATATTGGAGATTGGTATATTAATTAATTTGAAATAAAGATGGAATGCACTAGGCAACTTTTTTTTTTGTGGTACGCGGGCCTCTCACTACTGTGGCCTCTCCCGTTGCGGAACACAGGCTGCGGACGCGCAGGCTCAGCGGCCATGGCTCACGGGCCCAGCCGCTTCGCGGCATGTGGGATATTCCCGGACCGGGGCACGAACCCGTGTCCCCTGCATCGGCAGGAGGACTCTCAAACAGTGCGCCACCGGGGAAGCCCTAGCCAACTTTTGAAGAAAGATTTAATTGAAAATAAAAGATGACCTTGAGAGCAAAGTTGAATTACCAAACATTTGAATCTAGTGAAGGCGTTCATGCACACGGTTTTTGGAGAGAAGAATAATTATTATGGCTTTTTCAATTGAACAGTAGCTGAAGAGTCTTTCACTGAATAGTGCAGTTACAGCAAAAGTAATGAAACTAAGTATGTATCATAGAGGTGATTTCAGACTCCTTTCTTTATGTGAATGAAATCTTAAGTTATCAGAGACATGGAAAATGCAAAGATTTCATGAGGATTTCATTATTAATGATTTCATTATTATTAATTCATTATTAATGAAGTTAATAAATGTTTAAAAATACCATAGCATTGTTATACTAAATATTTTACATTTATTATAGCACAATGGTAAGTAATTTATTTTGTTGAAATTTCATATTTAAAACCTGAATTTATTTTTGTCTTATCTGTTGTTTTTTAATTATCTTCTGATATAGTCTGCAGAGGATTGAGATATCACTTGGATATAGAATCGTTTATTGTTTTGTCCTTGTTACAACCTGATATCTGTTTCCTATCAAATACTGAAGGTAGCGTTTTCAGGTTACTTTTGAGAACTAGAGACTTAATGGCTGCCTTGACATATGGTGGAATTTTAGATAGGAAAA
This sequence comes from Neophocaena asiaeorientalis asiaeorientalis, assembly GCF_003031525.2. Classification (NCBI taxonomy): domain Eukaryota; kingdom Metazoa; phylum Chordata; class Mammalia; order Artiodactyla; family Phocoenidae; genus Neophocaena; species Neophocaena asiaeorientalis. The sequence continues at coordinate 2,217,447 of NW_020175387.1, read as the reverse complement.
AAACGTTTTCTATTTTACTTATCAAAAGCCTGTTTGTATGACAAACACTTCTTTTGAAATGGCAAACATTTCTAACATCATATCAAGAGTTAGTTTGATGCTACATTTTAAAATAAAGTTCAGCTTATTTACAGGAATATCAATCATGCTTCCTTATGTCTCTCATTCAACAGTCAGTAACTTTTCTTGGCACAATATTCTTACTTCAATTAAGGTTATTTCCATCTTTCTCTTATTACATACAAATTACTCACTGATTTGTTACTATTTGTCCTAACAATTTCCTATTTCTTCTGATTGTCTTTATGCTTTTCATTCCAAGTGTTTTATTATAAATATGTTCAACAATCATCAGATTACTTCATTTCGTCTTCCAGTGTATTCAACTCAAGAATTTTTATGGATAGAAAGGCATACTTTCATTATAAATTATTTTCCTTTTATTTCTCATTGCTGTTATAATGAGAATATCACATTTATTTTTTAATCATTAAATTTTCAAGTTACTCTTAAATGATATGGGATACTCACTGGCAATAAAAGGAAACAAGCTATCAATTCACACAAAAACATGGTAAAAAAGATAAGTCTTCATTAAGTTCTGATCAAAACCTTCCCTCATTTTATATAGTAGTCACATCCCTGGAAAATTCAGTGTATACTAAAATGGTACAAGAATATTCTGTGTTTTACTAAAAAGAAAGGTGCTAGTTCAGATAATTATAAACAGATTTTTCACTATGTGAAAATCTAGCAAGACACTTGAAGGATATACATAATCTGAAAAAAAATCTTTAAAGTGGAAGATTGTCCTGCAAATTGGGCTAGTGAACTGCTAGATTATATGAAATTTCTTTTCCACTTGTTAAAGTAATTTTATCCCCATTGTGTTTAAATTTTAAATACCTATATTTGATATGATCATGACACAGCAACTTACATAAAGTTTTAGTTGTTAACCTCAAAACTAAAAAAAAGGACAATATTAGCAAAAAACTTGATGTGAAATGCCCCAGCTATCAATTTGGTTTCATACAAAGAAATTTATAAAACCTAACTAAATGATTTTTCTTTTCACAACAAGCTTTGAAACATGTCTCACTTAGCTAGTGAATCTGAACATGCACGTAATGACCGATGAGTAAGCTGGCCCTTATTAACTCATCATGAAGACGCCTAGTAGTGTTTTTAGGATTAAAATTATGCTTCAAGTGTTTACTACAGTGCCTGACTTACAGAAAGACACAACCAATAGTAGCTAATTATTATTGAGGATAGTTCATTTAAGGGGACTTGTTTTTAAATTCTGAATGTGTTTGTTATTATTCACTGGAATATAGTGAAATCTTTTTTTTTCTTGCCCAAAGCTGGAGCAATGTGAGCAAGAAAATAACACAGATCTTGATATAACTGAACATATAAATAAGTATCCATGAGTCCACACTGATGTAAATACTTGAATAAATAAATAAATGGGAGAGAATAGACAATGTCTCTTGCAGAAGAATTACAAACACTATCTGTGATAATCTACCCTCAAAAAGGTGGAACATAACTCCCCATTCCTTGAATATGAGCTTGTGCATAGTAACTATCTTCCAAATTGTACCGTACAGAATGAAGTATAAAAAGAGTAACTTTGGGGCTTCTCTGGTGGCGCGGTGGTTGAGAGTCCGCCTGCCGATGCAGGGGTCATGGGTTCGTGCCCCCGTCCGGGAAGATCCCACATGCCGCGGAGCGGCTGGGCCCGTGAGCCATGGCCGCTGAGCCTGCGCATCTGGAGCCTGTGCTCCGCAACGGGAGAGGCCACAGCAGTGAGAGGCCCGCGTACCGCAAAAGTAACTTTGCAGTGGAGAAACCTGACGAACACTACTTCAGTCATGCGATCAAGGTCAACCTCGGCAATGATAAGTCATGTTGAGTGTATGTACCCTTGATAAGATGTGATGCAAATGACACTTTACCTCTGTGGTCTTTCCCCCCCACCCCCAAATCACATAACCCCTGTCTAATCATGAGAAAAACATCAGGCAAATCTTAAATAAGGATATTCTACAAAAGACCTGATCAGTACTCCTCAAATCTGTCAATGTCCCAGTACTCCTAAAATCTGTCGATGTCATTGAAATTAAGGACAGTTTGAGAGAAACTGTCATGGCCTAAGTAGGAACCTAAGAAGACAGGATGCTAAATATAATGGGGTTTAGGAATAGAAAAAGGAGATTAGGTTAAAACGCAGAAAATCAGACAAGTATAGGTTTTAATTATTAATAGTGTATCAATATCTGTTCATTGATTGTAACAAATGCACCATACTAATATAAGATGTTAATATGAGAAATTAAATGAGGAATATAGGGAATTTTTGTACTGTCATCACAATTTTTTTATTGAGATATAGCTGATGTACAGTATTATATAAGTTACAGGTGTACACTTAAAAAAAATGGAAACCTGTTCTTAAATCAAAATTTTAAGAAATATCTTAAATCATAGATCTTTTTTTTCTAAATCACATAGTCGAATGAAAAGAACCAGGGCTTCTTAGAGAAATGGTGAATCAAAGACTTATATATGGTAAATGTAAGATGAACTTAGAGTGTTTGTTTTACCAGAAAGTAAGAAAGCATTCCCCTCAAAGAACTTCAGAACAACAACAACAAAATACATACGGGAGCATGTCAAGAGGACACAGAAACCAATGTGGAAAAGCTCCCAATTACCAAAGATGAGATAATTTGAGCAAAAACATAATGATACTATTGAGTTATAGCCCAAAGAATAAAATAAATATCCACAATCCTGCAATGCTATAAACAAATCACTGAATACATAAATAAATGGAGAAGGAAGAGAAAATTTGTCTTACAGAAGCATTCCAAGTAAAATATTTAGATAGTCACACCTCCAGGAGAGAATTCTCACCAGGAGGTGGAACTCAACTCCTCTCATCTTGAGTGTGAGTTGAAATTAGTGACTTTATTCTAAAGAATTGAGTATGTAAAGGGAAAAATAGTAACTTGGTGGAGAAACCTGGCAGAAATCACTTTAACCAAGTGATCAAAAGTAACAGCACCAAAGATACATCATGTTGACACCATGTACCCCTGATAAGACATAAGGAGGACACTCCATCCCTGTAATATTTGTCCCCCAAACCTATAATACCACTTCATTGTGAGAAAACGTCAGACAAACACAAACCTGGAGATAACCTACAAAATACCTGACTGTCTTTTTAAAATAGCCATGAGTTAGTGAAGCTATTGACATTTTGAATTCAGACATGAGGAAATCAACAAAAAGAGAGGTACAATGGCTTCCTGTCTCAAAGCTGTCTAATGACAGAAAAGAAAGTACCCCAAATGAGACCTGCATTTTGAAATGATATCAAAATCTTAGAAAAGCAGATAAAGAGGTACTAGAAACAATGATTTTCCAAACAGGCTGTTTTGTAATTAACAGGTGAAATTAAAAGTTCCAATGTTTACTTAGAACAAGACAAAATTTTAGCTGCTGGTGTAGACTTGAAATATATTTTAGCCAGTCAATTCTCAAGGGATTTTATTTTATTTTTTTAATTGTGTGTTTTTAAAAATTTCTTTGTATATTTTTAATAAAAATTGTATATATAAAGTGTACAATATGATGATTTGCTATACATACACATGGTGAAATGATTACCATGGCCAAGCTAATTAAAATATCATCCCCTCCTATTAGTTACCATTTTTGTGTGATGAGTGCATCTGAAATCTACTCTCTTAGCATATATCCAGCGTTCAGTGTAGTATTATTAAGTATAGTCATCATGCCTGTACATTAGACCTCTAGATTTGTCCTGCATAATTGCAACTTTGTACCCTTTGACCAACATTTTCTCATTTCCCTTTACCCCAACCCCCATTCCCTCAGCTCCTGGTAACCACCTTTCTACTCTCTGCTCCTATGAGCTCAACTTTTTTCCCGAGATTTTTAAAATGTAGCTTTATCTGGCATGAAACCCCTAAAGATAAACTTCTGTTGAAATTTATTTCAATTCTTTAGAAGGACCAAATAAAAGGAGATAGAGTATAAATGATTTCTAGAACTGTCTATACATCATTAACCTCAAAAAAATCGTTATAGTTTTAATTTTTAAGTAAACAAATGAATCCTGCACTTAGAGGTACTTATTCATCATTTAACTAGCAAAGAATCTGGAAGGGTTCCCTTTCATTCATGATCAGTATAAATACAGACAGTAATATCTTTTACTCACTGTTCAAATCACTGTGTACACTGTACACAGTTTCAAGCCAAGATCATATGCTCTCAACCATAGTTGTCTCATCCTTGCTCTTCAAAGTACACATATTTCCAAAGCCGATTTGTTGTCCTTTCTTAAATTAAATTGCCACCCTCTGCTTACCTCACAGGTGTTAAATGACGGAATTGGGTGAATGAAAAGTGTGTTCTTGAAAAGCGTGTTCTTAAAAACTTTGAAGACTTGTGCTTCATTCTGCAAGCTGATATCTCTAATCACTTAATTTTCCAAACTATGTTTCAATAACATAGTTCCAACATGTAAAAAGGGATTCCTAGTTTAAAATTTTAGAGCATTTTCCTCCCTTAGGCCACTGGCCTATTCCCAACTTCTTAGAATAGGGTATATTTATTAGGATGGAGATATTTTGAAAAGCTATATTTTAAAACAACAAAATATTATCAATAAATATATGTAGACCACATTTAATAATTGGAAAAAATTAAGTAAATAGATTGTTATTTAATAATTCCTAAATTTAGGACAGAATTAAAGAGTGGACCCTTGCCATCTGAGCTGACCTTCAGTTATAGAGCTTGCATATACTTTAACAACCATGTTTTGTCATTTTAAAATATAATTTGAAATTTACCAAATGGAGACTACTTTCTTTTTCAATTTTTAACCAGCCTGCCGAAATATCCAAGGAGGTATGGGCAATAGTGATTGAGGCCCCCGTTCATTCACTTATTCAGCAAATATTTATTGAACATCTACTCAGCTGGTGAGTGTTTGATTTTCAGATTTGGTTCTGCTCTGTGGACACCAATTCTCTCATCTTGATGAGAAATCTAATTCTAGTTGTTTTTTTGCTGCAACAGTGATTAGGAAATTTTTCAAGTTCTGTTTATTATTGCCTCATCTTGAGGGATGAGAAAAAGAGAGTAGGAGTCAGCTTGTTATGAGAAATGTCCAAGTGAATACTACTTAATGATTGCCTCATTTAGGAAAAAGAAGTCTAAACAGGTTTAGTTTGAATATGTTGTTTATAATGATTTTGTGCATGTCATGGAGACCTGGCAAAGGAATTGCTTTGATTTCAAGTCATAAATCCACAAATTGAAGAAAAAACAGTAGAATTGATAAATAAATACGTTAGTTACAAAAACAGATAATTTTCAGAGAAATCATGAATGTGTAAAATTGACCAGAGGTAAAATATTTGAATAGTAAAGTGACCATGAGGAAAACTGAGATAGTTGCCAAATACTACCAATCCACATTCACAAAAAAACACTGGGTCAGGATAACTTTAATGTAAAATTCTTTCAAACGTCCATGCAATAAATACTAATATTCTATTTAAAAGTATCCACAGAAAATAGAAAAAGAATTTCTGAAGCTGTGTACAAAGCTAATAGAACCTTGAGAAAACATTATAAAAATACCTAAAAATATATATAAAGGAAAAGAAAGGAAAAATGGAAAAATTAAAAGCAATAGATTAACATGTGATTTTTTGAGACTCAAAATCAAAAGTGAAATTTAGCAAATCGAATTCACAAATTAACATAATTGTTCAGTATGGCTAGGAAAGTTTTAAGAACCCATTTTGATTGAACAATTTATAATCTATGAATATAATTCATTACAAAAAGACAGCTGAAAAAAATTGTATAGTAATCTTGATACATTTCAAAAAGTTATTTCATAGATGTTCAGAATGATTTTAGATTTATAGAGTTATTAACATAATACAAATTAAAGGATGATTTAGAACTGCCACGATTGTTTAGGAGTTTGGATTAGTGTCATTCCTATTAAAAATAAGTGTAATAACCAGGATAAGGTAATTACTGTAACAAACAAGCCCCAGATTTAGTGGCTTACCCAATAAAGTTTCTTATGTAACTTTTCAATATGAGAGTTCTCAGTCTGGCAGCTCTGCTGGGCAGCTGTCTTCTAAGTGATGACTCAAGAATCAGACTCCTCCGTTTTTTGACTTCAACATCCACTAAGGAATGGGAAATTTTGGCCTCTAACCTCAGATGGGAAAAGAGAAAAGGTAAGGAAGATCACTTAGAAAATTTTTAGGAAGCAGGCTTGGGAGTGATGTACCTTACTTCTGCACACATCCCATTCAATTATATGGTACTACCTGACCACAAAGAAGGATGGAAAATACAGCTAGCTGGTACTGAAGAGGATAAGGAAATGAGGTTTGATAAATGCATAGCACTGCCTTTATGAAAAAACAAACCAAGGCTGCTTTCTATCACTTTTTTGAACCATCATTTGAGAAATGGTAAAATTACTGTTAAAAGGTAGGAAAAGTTATAATTATTTACTGATTACCTCATATAAAAAGAGTAAAAGAATCTATTGAGGGCTTCCCTGGTGGCACAGTGGTTGAGAGTCCGCCTGCCAATGCAGGGGAGACGGGTTCGTGCCCTGGTCCGGGAAGATCCCACATGCCACGGAGCGGCTGGGCCCGTGAGCCATGGCCGCTGAGCCTGCGCGTCAGGAGCCTGGACTCCGCAACGGGAGAAGCTACAACAGTGAGGCCCGCGTACCGCAAAAAAAAGAATCTATTGAAAAGTTATTAGAAATTGTAGGAGTTCAGTAAAACTACCAGGTGTAAAATGATTACACAAAATCCAAATTTTTCTTATACAACAGTAATAATCAGTAAAAGTATACAATGGAAAACACATAAATTTAGTAATACACATAAAAAGAAAAAGTTAAAAATCCATGATGCTTATAGGAATAAACCATCAAAATCATTCAAGATAAAGAAAGCATGAGAGAAACATAGAATGAATGGGGAAACGTTTTTCTATACATGCATATACAGTATAGTCAGCAGATCTACTTCACCTAAATTAAACTACAAATTTAATGTAATTTTCAGAAAAATCTTGTGATTATTTAAATTTTGTGATATTATTCTAGAAGTCACCTGAAAGAATAAATATGTTAGAAAAACTTTTAAAAGTTGCTATATCAGATGTTAGGATATATACAGAGCTATAATATTCTAAACAACCAAAGAACAGAACAAAAATATATTTTAAACCCCAACACTAAAGTAATTGTAAAGTCTGAGAATGATGCCTCTTTTAGTTTTGTGATGAAAACAGCAGGGTAAATCAGAGGAGAAAGTTCTAGGTTTTCAATAAAAGGTATTCATTTGCAAAAAGTAAATTAATAAGGTCAATTCCTAACTTTACATGACATATCAAAGTATATTCCAAATTAGTTAAAGAGATCATAAAGGCAGTAAAAATAATACTTAATATTTCATACTGGGGAAATTACTTTTAAAGACAATGCCAAAAGTAGAATCCATCTAATGATTCTTTTTTTTTTTTAATTCTACAAATTTCCCTGAGTGCCTAACACATGTTAAGCACTAGTGATCAGTAATAAATTATTTTCCATGTTCTTACCAGCTAAATCATTACATAAATATTTAGTGCAGGTGTGAAGACCAATATAAAGGATAATTATAGGAAGATATGAGAGTGTATAACATGGGAAACAAACCTACTTTGGAGTGTAAAGTTGTGGTTCCCTGAGGAAGTGACATCAAAGCTTGGATCAAAAGATAAGTAGAATTTAGTCTGGCAATGGAAGGGAGATGATTAATATAACAAATATATAATTGAGGTAGACACAAATAAAGTAATACTGATTTTCCATATTTAGAGTTTTTTCCCCTTTATCTTAAGAACTGGGGGAAGTCTTTGGAAGGATTTGAGGTAAATAGGATTGGATTTTTAAAAGATTATTTTGGCTGGAGAGTATAGAGTGAATTCAAGAGACACATAAGGAGAAGAGGGAAGAAGTCTACGTGAAAGATAAGGGTTTGAACTCACCTTGAATAGTGACTAGTGGTAGCTGGAGAGATGGAGAGAGTATTGGATTCATTATATATTTTAGAGGAAGAATTCACCAGGCATAGTAATGAATAACATGATGGGGAAGAGAGGGAAATGTAAAAGATGACTCCTAGACTTCTGATAGGAACAAAGTATGTCTCGAGAGTTCATCTCCTGAGATAGGATACTCTGGAGGAGACATTTATTGAGGTTAAGGGAAGGTCAGGAACTTTGAACTTTTGAGTTTAAGAAGCCTATGAAACTTCTAATTAAAGATAATTGGTAGAATGTTAGATGAAAAATCTGGAACTCATAGTATTCTCACCAGATTGGTTCCCAGTTATGAGCATATGTAGAGAGAACGGAAGTTTCAGAAATAGATGGCATTGTTCAAGGATAAAGACCTTAGTGTGTGGGAAATACAGTGTGTCTATAAAATGAAAAGGGATGAGGGCCAGAGGAATTCTACCATTTAAAGATCATATAACACGACCCTAGGTCAATGTTTTTGGGATTCCAGCATCAGCATGAGAGCTTTGTAGACTTTGAATAAGTTAGAGAAATGAAGAATTCAGGTTTTTAGAAAGAAAAGAACAATTTTCCTTTTATTTTTGTATCACCACTTCTTTTCCCCCATCCTACTCTTAAGTGTAAAGACACTATTTTGACAAATTACATGGATATCTCATTTATTCCCTACATATTCTGTTGCCCGGTAGCTTTCTACTTATTGAATTAATGGTATCCATGATTGCTGATGTTGGTGGATAAGGTCTAAACAGCTCAGCTTGTGTTTCAAATATTTTGCTTTTTAGTTCATGGATAATAATCTTGAATCATAATATGGAAAGGAAAAAATTTTTGAGATTAGACAGCGTCTTTAAAAAAAAACCCTGCTGAAAAAGTAATGAGGCAAAGAAAATAACCTGTATTGATTATTAACTTGTACTGTTCATAAATGTGTTTACCACAATGCAACATCTTCCTGAAAGAAAATGATGACTAAAATAAGAGCAAATTGTGCCAGCATCTACTATACAGAATTTCACATTTATACATTCAAACATAATTTATATCCACACCATCAGCTTTGTATACAAAGTAAACTTTAAAACTGAGCTAAGCAGTCATATGTTAAATCATTTATCATTCAGCAAATATTTGCTGAGTATCTCCTATGTTCTAATAACTTGTGTCTTGAGGTAGTGATACAAGAGGAAGTAACATGCAAGCTGAGACCTAAAAATAAGAACAGATGATAGGAGAAATGGGAGTGAAGCATATACCAAACAGAGGGAATGACTCTTAAAAAAAAAGCAAAATGGTTAAAGAGGACCACACATTAAAGAAATGAAGAGTGGTAGGAAAATGTCGGAGAGCAAGCTGTAATATTAAATAGGTGAATAAAGTGGACCTCATTGAGGAGATGAGATCTGAGCAAAGAATTTAAGGAGGTAAAAGATTAATCGAATGGATATTTGTGGAAAAGGGATTCCAGGCATTGGGAAAAACTGGAGGAAAAGTCCTAAGAGCCTGGAGTGCCATCAGGAGGAAGACGTAACAGATAAGCAAGAGAAGTAAAGAGAGGCCAGATCTACATTACAGCACAGGGAACTCTGCCCAGTCACTGTATAGCTCACTTATATAATATTCTGGAAAAGAAAAACTATAGAAATAGTAAAAGTATCAATGGTTGCTAGGGTTTGGCGGAAGGAAGGAAGAGTTAAATTGGAGAAAGAAAAAAGACACATTTAGGGTGATAAACTGATTCTGTATGATAGTGCAAGGGCCAATATAAGACACCATGCCCTTGTCAAAACCCACAGAACTTAACAGCACAAATAATGAACTTCAATGTACACAAATTTAAGAAAATAATTTATGAGGTATTCAGAAAGTGGATCCCAGGAAGACATTCAGACTATGAACCTAACCATATTATATATATATGAAGCAAGCTTACTGGAATGATGAGGGGAAAATTGATAACCTAAGTAACTTTGGAAATGAGTGGATTCTGTAAGACCAAAGGCAAAAAGAACTGTGCATAAGCACTCAGAGAACATAAGTACTTTAGTTTATGAAGTTGTTTCCCATGGAGGTATAGGTTAACGATTCTGATACTGTTGTACATGTATACCAGAATTTAAAAATCAACTAGTTGGCAGATTGTTGGAGCCAGATTTCTCACTGTTGGAGAAGGACATTACAGATAAGCAAGGAGAGAAGGCTAGGATGAACCATGTGGTAATGGATTAGAATTACAGACATCAGTGTAAACTCATGTTTACTTTAATACAGATATAGATACTTACATATATGAGTATTAATGCATGTGTGTACATAAACAAGTTAGCATATAAACATATTTATTTCCTTGCTCTGTTAGCTGCAAGAACCTAAAAACAACAACTCCCCAGTAGCAATGATCATAGCTAGTACCCAGCTCTTAGTTTCTATTACTATTCCCACAATGAGAAGAATCAGGGCACCTAGGAGAAGTGGGTGATTCTACAACTGGAACAGGAAATATACAAGCTGAGCTGGAGCATCCCATAATGCCACAAAGTAAGAAAGTGCTCAAAAAAAAAATGGATTATATCCATATAGATTATATGGGTTATAACCCAAAACATAAAATGAATATCCATGAACACATACTTATATGAATATATGATTTAATAAGTTAATAAGCAGAGGAGGTAACAAATCTCCTGTGCAGAATTCCAAGTAGCTTATGTAGATATTCAGCAGTTTTATTCAGTATGGTCATAGTCCATATGTCTGTGGACACATATGGACTTAGAGTGATCATGGCAATAAAAATAAAATAAAAGATGATAAATTCGATTTTATCAAAATTAAAAAAATTCTGCTCATCAGAAAAATTGTTTAGTAAAAGTATCAATGGTTGCTAGGGTTTGGCAGAAGGAAGGAAGAGTTAAATTGGAGAAAGAAAAAAGACACATTTAGGGTGATAAACTGATTCTGTATGATAGTGCAAGGGCCAATATAAGACACCATGCCCTTGTCAAAACCCACAGAACTTAACAGCACAAATAATGAACTTCAATGTACACAAATTTATATATATATATACAAATAATAAATACAAATTTATATATATGTATTTTAAACATTTAGCACTTAATAATAGACAAATATCTCAACTGAAAATGGGTAAAGGATTAGACCACACTTCACAAAATAAAATATATGAATAACCAACAAACATGTAAGTGCTTAATATAATTCGTTATTAAGTAAACTACAGCTAAAACCACAAGATACCATTGCACACCAACCAGAATGGCTAAAATTTAAAAGAGTGACAATACCAACTGTTGACAATGTTTTAGAGCAACTGAAACTCTCACACATTGTTGGTAGGAATATAGGATGACACAACCACTTTGGGGAAACCCGGCAGTTTCTCACAAAACTAACATTACTTCTCCCTAAAGCCCAGCAATTTTACCCCTAGATATTAACTCAAGAAACATGAAACCACATTTTTCACAAAAAGTTTTATGCATGCTCTTTGCAGCTCTAGTCAAAATAGCCTTAAACTGGAAACAACCAGTGTCCATAGTCATCCAATAGAATGGCACTCAGCAATAAAAAGGAAATGAAATACTGATACACAAAGCAAAGATAAGTAAATCTCCAAGCCACGCGGAGTGAAATAAGTAATACATAAAAGAGTACGTGTCATATGCCTCTGTATGAAATTCTAAAAATGCATAAACAATTTATATGGAAAAGTCAGAAGAGTAGTTTCCAGGGGAAAGATTGAGGATTGACTGGGAAAGAGAGCGAGGAAATCTTCTGGCATTATCATAACGCTCTGCATCTTGATGAGGACAGGATTACCCAGATATATATATTTGTCAAAACTTAGCACATCTTCCCTTAATATTTGTGCATTTTGTAGGTAAAATTTACATAATTTTTGACTGATGTTGAACTCTGATAGGAATGCTAAAGTATTTAGGGGAATGTGTACTCATATCTGCATCAATAAAATGAGAAAAATGAGATAGATTAATGATAGGTAAAGAGATGAATATGTGATAAAGCAAGTATGATAAAATATTACTAATTAAATCTAGGTTATGAACAAATGTTCACACTAAAAAGTCTTTCAATTAATGTTCGATTTTTTTCATAAAATACTGGTGAAAGTTGCTGCTGAATACTAGCTACAATACATCTTCAATTAACAATACATTCTCTATTCTCAGAATGTATCATACTTTGCAGAAATTGTGCGGCAAGAAAACAAAAAAGAATTTGTTGTGGTTTGTCTTCTGACAGAGACCCCAGGTTACCACTGCATGACACCCCTCAATTGTTTTAAGATGGTTATTAAAATACACTAGCACATATGAAAAACTGTATTTAATGTTTTTAAAAAATTATTTCTCAAGATTTTGGTCCCCTCCAATGTTCATATTTCTTCTTTAGGTGTTTTGTTTTGTTTTTTTCTTCTGCTGTACGCGGGCCTCTCACTGCTGTGGCCTCTCCCGCTGCGGAGCACAGGCTCCGGACGTGCAGGCTCAGCGGCCACGGCTCACGGGCCCAGCCGCTCCACGGCATGCGGGATCTTCCCGGACCGGGGCACGAACCCGTGTCCCCTGCATCGGCAGGCGGACTCTCAACCATTGCGCCACCAGGGAAGCCCAAATGTTCATATTTCTTGACTCCTACTCACATCTTACCCCCTAATAAAAATCTATACACCAATATTGGCAAATTGCCAATTATCAATAACTTAAATACATGAATACCTTATTAACACATTTCAGCTCAATCTTGAGCTAGAAGATCCTTGGCTGGTATTTTTTTTAATTTTCATAGTACTATCATTTTGGTCTTAGTCCATCATGGTGAATGAACTTATAACTATTATAGATAGTAAGAATGGAATTCCCTAGATATATTTCCTGAATAGATACTAAGTCATTCCAATAAGCTTTTTCTCAGATGATAATACAAGGATATCTCACTTTACTCAAAAGGGCACATATCTCCATCTCCAAAGTACACAGGACTGTTTAATGTGAATTAATCTGTATGTGAAAAACCTAAAACATTTTGGATACAACTGAAATCCAAGAGATGGCAGTGAAATGCAAAAAAATCACTGATTCTTGAATTCTTACTTGATTGCTTTCAGTGGTAGGCAGCTAGTCTAGTGCCAATTAAAAACTCTCAAAAATTGTAGAATCTCTTTAGAATCATATTACGTTTTCAAAATACTGTGAGGTCTTGGATAAGAAATAGCTCCAAACTTACTGGGTCCACGAAGATGCTGTGGCTTTGTGGGATTAAAAGACTTGTTTGAGGTAACATAAGCAAGTCTGTGGTAAATTCAAGTGTAGAATCAACATGATTCGATAGTCCTTGTGTGAATTCTAAATCCATCTCACAGCTGGATGTTTCTTGAAAGATTGATGCTGTGTTTGATTAATATTAATAATCCATGGATGGAAAAGAGGTGCAGGGTGAGTCTGGAGATGGCCAGGGGTTGAGCCATGAAGGCCCATCTAGCCTCAGTTTTATTGTAAGTGCAAAGCATAATGCAATGAAGTTTAACTCTAGCTTTTCATTTTTATAATCTTTTACAGAGTTAAAGACAACAACAACAATGACCTATTTCTCCATAGACCCCACCCCCACCCCAGAGATACTGATCTAATTTTTCTGGGTAGGGGCCTGGGAATTGGCATTTAGAAAAGCTTCCCCAGTTGATTCCAATATGCAGCCAGGGTTGAGAACCTCTGGCATAGTAGTAAAGATCATGGACTTTGGAATCAAGAGAGCTAGGATTTACTCTGTGCTCTACCCACTTCTAAGCTCAGTTAACTTTTATACTGATACATAATTTAATCCCTTTAATCCTCGGTTGACTCATGTAAAAATGGGTGATGATAGTTTTACCTACTCCATAGGATTAGTCTTAGAATTACATATATATCACTGCATTTCTAATCTTTTACTTCAAATAGTTTTATAAATTCAATGTGACTTCTTTTGAATGTGTTCTTTGATTCTTCAATTGTGGAACTCCACTTTACTTTTATTGTCACTGTGGTATTTTATTTTGACATCGATTCATGAATTTCATAGTTGACAATCACATCATTCATTCAAAGACTTTCATGATGACACAAATACAGATTATCATCAAATTTGAAAGGTAATGCTATTGAATTAAATGGTATTTTTCTGAATCAAGTCACCATAGAATTATTTTTTACAGCACAGGCATATATAGAAAGGAAATTTTTCTTTATATCAGTTAGCTATAGCTGCATAATAAGGCACTTCAAAATGTAGTGGCTTAAAACAACGACAATTTATTTAGCTCTGTCAGTCAATTTAGGCTGGTCTCACATGGGCAGTTCTGGTTTCAGGTAATCCTCACTGCAACTCCTGGTGTGTTGATAATCAGCTGGGTCTGCTGTGCGCTGGTGGTCTAGAATGAGCTCAGCTCAGGTGACTCATCTCAGCTTCAGGTGGCCTCTAATTTTCTAGCATGCTAGTTTGGGATTCTTCAAATGGCATTACAGGGGTCCCAAGAGAGCTGGCCAATGCACGCAAAGCCTCTTGATGTTAAGGCTCAGATTTGGTACACTACCTCTTCTGGAGCTTTCTGTTTGTCAAAGTAAGTCGAAAGACCAGCCCAGATGTAAGGGATAGAAAAATAGTTCCAATCCCTTGATGGGAAGAGGTGCAAGGGTGTACACATAGGAAAGCATGAAGGGTCAGCAGCGTATATTGCAATCTATCTCGTTGAGGTGTCTCCAAAAATAACATTTCTAGTCAATTGTTGGGAATTACAGTGAGACAGATATCAGGTAATCTTCAGGAAGAATCTTATCATAGTTGAAATAATGAGCTCCCTTTCATTGCCAGGGAGTGATTCCAATTTGCACACATAATGTAGAAATGACTGAAGCATTATTTATAAGATTTGATAAGGAGCTATTGACTTTGCCTTTGAATTTGAAAGTTTCATCCTTGGAGATATTTTAATCTGGAATTCGATAGGTAAGTAAAAATATAAATTACATGTGGGTCAAGGGACCAAAGGTTTAAATATGAAAGGTAAATCTTAGAAACTTTTATGTAAAATACAGGAGAATACCATTATGACACACATATGAAAAAAACAGTAAAAGAAGCTCAGCCTAATAGTAATAGTAATAAAGCATGTAGAATAATTAGGGGAATGCAAATAAAATGTTAATGAAATGCTTTTATACACTTCCAGATTGGAAAAAATAATTGAGAATCTGTCACTATTAAGTGTTGGTAAGAATGTGGATCTGTGGGAACTCATGCATGACTTTTGGGAGTACCAGTTAGATGACCACTTTGGAAACAATTTGGCATTATTTTGTAAGGCTAAGGTATGTGCACCCTGTGTAACCTCCACTCTGTCTCTTAGTTTGGGAGAAAACTGTCTGTTGGCATTACTGATTTAGACAGCTGCCTCTTTCCTGGCATGGCCCAGGTCTTCTTCCCATATGGTTGCCTGTGATCTTTGTATTCAGGCCCCTCAGATTTTGTTCATTTGCTCCCTAGTTGGAGCTCCCAGCAAGTCTCATGGTAGTAGCCATGTGGCTTATTATTTACCAGCTCTCCTGGACAGTGGCTTCATGATCTACTTCTTTTGATTGTCATCAGATAAACTCTTAATTTTACCATAAAAGACTGAATAATTTCAATTTCCACAAAGTACAGAAATTTAATTAAAGAAATATTTCTCTACAGACAGGTTTCTTGCATTTCACATATTTTTATTCTCTATTCTGCCATCTCTTTGATAACATTCATTTTCAATCTTTTTCCTTTTTTTTTAAAGGCAGATTTTGTGTGTGTGTGTGTGTGTGTGTGTTCTATTTACCTATAGGAATTGTAATTGCTATGAAGATGAAATATCTTCTATTTGTAGGTAGTAATATGCAAACAAAATTAAATTTTAAAAAAAGATAGGTATAAAGAAGTAGGCTCACTAAAGTTAAACTCATATGCTTATACACTCATTTTGAACATAATACCTTGCACACAATAGGGGCACTAAAGTTGTTGCTGTTTTAAGATAAGACTCTTTTTAAGTTGATTTCTTTAAATACAGAACTTCCTCAAATAATTTGATTCCCTAATCATCATTATAGCTACATCCCTTTAGCTGTTAACATCTTAAAGGTAAATGATTTTGCTAGTTGCTGATGATTAAAGTTAGGATTATAGTATTGAACCAGGAACTTTTCTAACAAAGCTCCAGACAGAATGAAGCATATTAACAATGTACAGCCTTGGTTTTTCTCTGTAATGACTACCTCTGGAAAGACCTTCCTATTGAAAGCATAAAACTAATCAAATCTCTTTGAAACTGCTGGCCTCGACTGAAATGCAGAAAGAAAAGTTTAAGAGAAGAATCTCAGAAAATGTCTACAAGAGAGATATTTGCATAAAGAATGTCAAAATAAAACTAAAGGAAGAAAAAGAAAATCGTGGTAGTTGAAATAAAAACCAATAAATACTGTGGAAACTAGACACATTTGTTTGCTACCTAAACTGACAGAAATCTTAGTGCTCAAAGGCAAAGGACATTGAGAGCTTTGATCTAGAGTTGTTGAAAACTGTCCCTATGGGATAGGAAGCAAGGAAACAGTTCCAAAAGTTTTCTCACCCTTTGTACCCATTTCAGCCCCATTTGGTAAATTAGAGAAGTTGTCAGAAGTGAATGAAAAGAAGGTTCAGAAAGGAAAAGGATTAAAAATATTTTCATTAATTCAATTAGTATTTATTGAGTCTCTACTCTGTGCCACAAACTTTTCCAGGCACTTGGGATAGATCAGTGAAACCAGACCAAAATCCGTGTCTTTTGGAGCATTTTGTGGCAGGAAAACACACACAGTAGCTCATGTTGCATACCATTTTTAACATTTGCTGTAGCTAAAAGGACCCATGGTGAGTAAAGAAGACAAACATTGCTGTGCTGTTGTGTATGACAAGATCATCTTATTGCTCTTTAGATATTTTTACTGCATTAAGGGCTGCTATATGCCAGGAACTGGTAGAGGCACAATGAGGCCACCTACAGAAGCCTTCTGCCCAGGTGGTCTCTGGCTCCTCCTAGGCTCCATTGTTGCTAGAGCGGTCAGAAGGCTTAAAAATAAACAAACAGATAAAAGGAAATAAAAGGAGGAAGGGAATGAAGGAGGGAGAAAGGGAAGGAGAGGTAGAGGGGAAAAGGAAGGAAGGAAGGGATGGAGGGAGGAAGAGAGGAAGAAGGAGAGGGAGAGGAGGGAAGGGAGGAAGGAGACAGGAGGGAGAGATGGCTGGAGAAAGAAAGGGAAATTAAGAAAACAAATCTTATTACATTTTTCCCCTACTTAGAAACCTAGGGCCGCTTCACTTCACTCTTAGAAGAAAATGCAAACTCCCTACCCTGACTGCTACAACTCTTTATAACCTGGTCCCTGTTACCCTCATATTTCACACTGCTTCATCTTCTTCCTCATCTAAGGTGTACCAGCCACACTGACTTTTTCTTTAGCTTCTTTGTCACCAAGTGCTTTCCTGTAGAAGGCCTGGTGGGATGTGTTCCCTCCACGTAGAAGGCTCTGCTGCTAAGTTCACCAAGAGCTGGTTTATTTGTGTCATTCAGATCTAGGCTCAAATGCCTCCTGGACTGCTTACAACAAGTCACTCTTTATCATGCCACCTTATATTCACTCTCTGTGGAGCACTTCTCAGTATCTGTCATATTTCTTTCTTACACCTTTATTTATTAGTCTACTTAACTATAAATCCTCCGCTAGAATCTAAGCTCCATGAAAACATGGATGTTGTTCTCTTACAAAAAAATAAGGGAACATCACTCTCCCCTTACAGATTCTAGTAGACTATGAGGTATACACATAAATAACATCACTGAAAGGAGAAAATACCATCTGAGAGGTGCAAATAAAGTGCCATGGGGCATGTAAAATGACTGAAAAATGATCTACACTGGGACTCTCGGAAGAGACTTCCTGAAATAAGAAGTTTTATGAAAATATTTAAAGGAGTAGTAGAATTTGTATACAGGGAGCTAGAGGGAACAAGTTTTGTTTGGGGTTGAGAGATCAGTGGGAAAATTCCAGGGCTTGGTGAGGCCTACAGAAGAAGCTCCATGATAAGGAGAACAATCTCACAGGAGTCATCATGAGAGTCACAGTTTTGCAAAGTCCCCGTGGCTGTGCTGAGAATGTCCCTCACAAGGAGGAAACACACTCTTCTCCACAGGTGTGGAAGGAAATGGTATGGTTCTGGCCTCTGTTAGAAGCTTCTACAGAAAAATAGTGAGTATTTCTCATGATCCAGAAAAGAAAATATGCTTGTGAGGGATCTAAATAGTTCATCCAGTAAGTGAGGTGTCTATTTACTGCTTCCAATTTGCACTGACAATGTAGAAAGGGAGGAGAATGCTACTGAAATAAAAATAAACCATGCCAGCAGAAGGGAGGTAGGGAAGCAAAGAGTTTAAGCTACTAAGGGGAAAATCAATGTTTTTATTATTTTAAGAAATAACTATGAGCACCTACTATGTGCCAGGAGGTGGTCTCTAGCAGTAGACAAGGCAGATAAAGTACTTGCCAACAATGTTTACATTTTAGAGCGTGGAGACAAGAAGTAAATATATAGTATGTTCTACAGCACTGAGGGTGATCTCGACCCCTCTGCTCCTGGACCAGGGTTTTTTCCCCACAGAGCTGGTGCCTGTGTGCGTATAGCTCAAACTGGAGTCGTCAGAACTTCTATAAACCTCTTTCCCAGACAAAGTTGGGAGACTTATGTTTTATAAATTATTGCAACATTAAAATATTTGCTCAAAATCTGATAAGGATCACTGTAATGCTTGAAATAATCTTATTATTACACATATTTATAGGTCATGATGAGATATCCAAGCTCAGTTTTAATTTCTCTTCCATAAGCCCTCTCTGCTACTATCATGGATATTAGACACATTCTAAGGAAATTTAAGAATGTTTATGTAACATTAGTCCATATTTCAGGTGAACGATAGGAGAAGTGTTCACTATCTTACAATATTTCTTTGGTTCTACTGTATACTCTTGGATCAGATGGACTTTTGTTCTAAACTACAACATTTCTGCCATTCATTATGTCTTCAGTTTTGACTCTGAAGGTAGCACTCACGGGAAATGAGATTTTACCTTGAAACTAATAACATGCTCACTTACGACACAAGAAGTTGGACTATGAATAATCAGATCTGAGGTAAAATGTGCTTTTATTAAAATAGAAAATCTATCTGAAGAAAATTCTGGAAAATTATCCAGAACTCTTAGAATGGAGGATGAGCTGTAGAGAAGAATAAATGCATTTACCCCTATGAAAAAAATTACTTCTGTGTTCTCAGTCTCAATTTTTCCAAAAATGTACACAGTCTTTATGGACAACATGTTTAACAGTGTCATAAGAATATAAAACTTCCCAATTTTCTCACTTCCCTGCTGTTTCTGCTTAGTTTTAAATTTCATTTGCTTCCAGTGTTGGTGAATAAATACTTTCCATGATTATTCATGCTGAGAAATATGACAACATGTATGTTCTCAGGATATGCACATGTTCATTATGAGAGAGCCTGGAAAGAATAGAATATCTTAAGCAAGAGCAAAACATATTTCTCTTTCTCTGAAATCTTCCTTTGACTTTTGTGATCCTTTAAATGTATATTCTTTCTTTCCCAAATTAGACTATGTAAACTGTATTTAATAATGCTGCTAATTATAAAATTTAATGAAGGTGGTCATAAAACCATTACACTTTACAGAAACATACTTACTGTAGTCCACTATACAGAACAAGCACACAGCAGTTCACAGTTTTTCCCCTGAATATTAATAGTTCAATGGAAAAGAATATGGAATAAAAATTGAAATAATTAAATGGAAACAATGACTGGGGAATTAAGATTTCGAAGGAAGGCATTCCTCCAAAAAGGGCAGTGGGGATGGCAAGCACTTTGTAGTCTATGGATGTGACCTAGTATCTTTTTCTATCTTTTAAAGGCCAAGTCAGATCAATAGCTTCCATATCACTACAGGGAACTACACTAACCTGGAAATCATAAACCAATATTTGGAGGTGACTTTCTAGCTCTCAGAGTTGCCAGACTTCATAATTAGCACTACTACAGGAAGGTGCTAAACGAAGCCACATGTGCTCTCTTTTATTCTGCAAGGGATTGTTCTGAAAAGGCAGGCACAGCTGTAGTGTAACAAAGTGGTTAAACAAATTTCAAAGAAATCTTCACAAGATTATACATGCCAAGCCAATGTGTTTCACTTATGACCATCACTTAAATGTGCTACATGGGCACAAATAAGTAAAAAGAAAGAGAAGGGGGAAGAGGAGAGAGAAAGAAAGAGAGAGACAGCGGATGAGAACCACATCAAACTCACTGACCCACGTAGATAGCATTTATGAGTAGGTGAATATGTTACCGGAGGTTGTAGAAAAGTGAATAAACTTCACAAGGCTCTGAGAAGAGTGAGTTATTAGATTTGCTTCACCTTTGTGTCCATGTCAACAATAAATGTATTTTCTCAAGGATGAGGTCTTGACGAGTTCTCGTACAGTAGAAAGGACAAGAGACTTGGAGTTAAAAGATCCATTTCAAATTCTACCTTGACCATTACATGTTACTTTCCCCCTTGTTTTCTCACCTGTAAAATTAAGATAATAATACCGCATGGGATTACATCTTACTCATACACCTCATTTTTCCTGCTCCACTGCAAGCACACTGATGCCACTTCATCCCTTCTAACCTGGTTCACATAATGGCCTCTTAACTGGACCTTCCGCAAATACTTTCAGAACATTTTCCCACTAACTTTCTAATGAGGAAATATGAGTATGAATCCTCCTCTATTCTTCACTCACTTCCAACGTTAAAATATTGGGAATTTTCATCTAAAATACTAGTTACGTAGTGGTGGGGAGAAAACTCTTTAAAAGTTGGCAACTATATTAATTCTTAATATGGATATAAGGATAAAACTTACCCATAATGCACAGAATTTTCTTGTTGTGGAAAAATGCCTTGTTGCACTAAGATAGTGCCTGTCATACTATCTCACCTCTTGACCCTTCACACACTTAGTAAGTAGTGAAGATCCCGATGCGCAATTGTTTCTGTGTGTTGTTTCTATTCATCTTTACCATATTCAAAATTAAACCAGAAAAAATTTTAAAACAGAGACTATACAAGCAAACATTCTATTAGCCTTCAGAAGGATGCTGTCACCCCATGTCATATAGCACCTGGAAAAATCAACTGTTATCCTCACAAGACAATGAGAAGTAAAAGGCACATAATTTCTTAGTAATTGCCATGAAAATAGTTTTGACCGTGCAGCACCCTGAATGACCTCATTTGCAGAATCACTGCTCTCAGAGGAAAAGAATCTCAGGAATTTGCAGGGATCCTGGAGGGTTTAAGTCTTCCACAGGCCACGGATTGGCAGTCATCTGAGTACACTTACCAAGATCTTTTTTTTTTTCCAGTTTTCCATTTTTATTTCTTTGTGTTTAAAAAAATTTTTTTTTAGTTTTATACAATTTTTAAAGGTTACACTTCATTTACAGTTATTACAAAATATTGACTATATTCCCCATGTTGTACAACACATCCTTGAGCTTATTTTACACCAGATAGTTTGTGCCTCCCACTCCCCCAGTCCTATATTTCCCCTTCCCCTTCCCCACTGAAAACCACTAGTTTGTGAGTCTGCTTCTTTTTTATTATATTCACCTGTTGGTTGTGTTTTTTAGATTCCACATATAAATGATATCATACAGTATTTACCTATCACCATCTGATGTATTTCACTTAGCATAATGCCCTCCAAGTCTATCCATGTTGCTGCAAATGACAAAATTTTGTTCTTTTTTATGGCTGAGTAGTATTCCATTGTATATATATATACCACTTCTTCTTTATCCATTCATCTGTTGATGAACACTTAGGTTGTTTCCATGTCTTAGAAATTGAAAATAATGCTGTAATAAACATTGGGATGCATGTATCTTTTCAGATTAGTATTTTTGTTTTTTTCAGAGATATACCCAGTAGCAGAATTGCTGGATCATATCAATTTTTAGTTTTTTGAGAAACCTCCATACTGTTTTCCACAGTGGCCAATTCACATTCTCACTGACAGTGTAGGAGGATGCCCTTTTCTTCACATCCTCACCAACATTTTTTATTTGTGGTCTTTTTGATGATAGCAGTTCTGAGAGGTGGGAGGTGATATCTCATTGTGGTTTCATTTGCTTTTCCCTGATGACTGACAATGTTGAGAATCTTTTCATGTGCCTGTTGGCCCTCCGTATTTCCTCTTCGGAAAAGTGTCTATTGTTCTTCTGCCCATTTTTTAATTGGGTGGTTTGCTTTTTGATGTTGAGTGGTATGAGATGTTTATATATTTTGGATATTAATTCCTTAGCAGTCATATTATTTGCAAATATTTTCTCCCATTTAGTAGGCTGTCTTTTTGTTTTGTTGATGGTTTCCTTTGCCATTCAAAAGCGTATAAGTTTAATTAGGTCCTATTTCTTTTTGCTTTTATTTCCATTACTCTAGGAGACATATCCAAATATCATACCTGCAGTTAATTTTATTATTATTATTCGTTTACATCTTTATTGGAGTATAATTGCTTTACAATGGTGTGTTAGTTTCTGCTTTATAACAAAGTGAATCAGTTATACATATACATATGTTCCCATATCTCTTCCCTCTTGCGTCTCCCTTCCTCCCACCCTCCCTATCCCACCCCTCCAGGCGGTCACAAAGCACCGAGCTGATCTCCCTGTGCTATGTGGCTGCTTCCCACTAGCTATCTACCTTAGGTTTGGTAGTGTATATATGTCCATGCCTCTCTCTCGCTTTGTCACAGCTTACCCTTCCCCCTTCCCATATCCTCAAGTCCATTCTCTAGTAGGTCTGTGTCTTTATTCCTGTCTTACCCCTAGGTTCTTCATGAAATGTTTTTCCTTAAATTCCATATATATGTGTCAGCATATGGTATTTGTCTTTCTCTTTATGACTTACTTCACTCTGTATGATATGTCTATTTAGGTTTTCTGCCCATGTTTGGATTGGGTTGTTAGGTTTTTTGTTATTGAGCTGCATAAGCTGCTTATAAATTTTGGAGATTAATCCTTTGTCAGTTGCTTCATTTGCAAATATTTTCTCCCATTCTGAGGGTTGTCTTTTGGTCTTGTCTATGGTTTCCTTTGCTGTGCAAAAGCTTTGAAGTTTCATTAGGTGCCATTTGTTTATTTTTGTTTCCATTTCTCTAGGAGGTAGGTCAAAAAGGATCTTGCTGTGCTTTATATCATAGAGTGTTCTGCCTATGATTTCCTCTAAGAGTTTGATAGTGTCTTATAGGCCTTACAATTAGGTCTTTAATCCATTTTGAGCTTATTTTTGTGTACAGTGTTAGGGAGTGTTCTAATTTCATTCTTTTATATGTAGCTGTCCAGTTTTCCCAGCACCACTTATTGAAGAGGCTTTCTTTTCTCCACTGTATATTCTTGCCTGCTTTATCAAAGATAAGGTGACCATATGTGTGTGGGTTTATCTCTGGGCTTTCTATCCTGTTCCATTGATCTATATTTCTGTTTTTGTGCCAGGACCATACTGTCTTGATTACTGTAGCTTTCTGTATAGTATGAAGTCAGGAAGCCTGATTCCTCCAGCTCCGATTTTTGTCCTCAAGACTGCTTTGGCTATTTGGGGTCTTTTGTGTTTCCATACAAATTGTGAAAGTTTTAGTTCTACTTCTGTGAAAAATGCCAGTGGTAGTTTGATAGGGATTGCATTGAATCTGTAGATTGCTTTGGATAGTAGAGTCATTTTCACAATGTTGATTCTTCCAATTCAAGAACATGGTATATCTCTCCATCTATTTGTATCATCTTTAATTTCTTTCATCAGTGTCTTATAATTTTCTGCATACAGGTCTTTTGTCTCCTTAGGTAGGTTTATTCCTAGATATTTTATTCTTTATGTTGCAATGGTAAATGGGAGTGTTTTCTTGATTTCACTTTCAGATTTTTCATCATTAGTGTATACGATTGCCAGAGATTTCTGTGCATTAATTTTGTATCCTGCTACTTTACCTGCTAATTTACCAAATTGATTAGCTCAAGTAGTTTTCTTATTTTAAATTTCATTTATTGTGTTGTTCATCGTCATTTGTTTCATTTTTAGTTCTTCTAGGTCCTTGTTAAAGGTTTCTTGCATTTTGCCTATTCTATTTCTAAGATTTTTGATCATCTTTACTATCATTATTCTGAATTCTTTTTCATGTAGACTGCCTATTTCCTCTTCATTTGTTAGGTCTGGTCGGTTTTTATCTTGCTCCTTCATCTGCTGTGTGTTTTTCTGTCTTCTCATTTTGCTTATCTTACTGTGTTTGGGGTATCCTTTTTGCTTGCTGCAGGTTCGTAGTTCTTGTTGTTTTTGGTGTCTGTTCCCCCAGTGGCTAAGGTTTTTTCAGTGGGTTGTGTAGGCTTGCTGGTGGAGGGGAGTATCGGCTCCGAAGCTTCCCCCGTCCGCCACCCGCAGTCTCTGCCTGTGAAGGGACTTCCTAGTGTGTGGAAATCTTTCCTCCTTCACAGCTCCCTCCCACTGGTGCAGGTCCCGTCCCTATTCTTTTGTCTCTGTTTTTTCGTTTGCCCTACCCAGGTACGTGGGGGGTTTCTTGCCTTTTGGGAGGTCTGAGGTCTTCTGCCAGTGTTCAGTAGGTGTTCTGTAGGAGTTGTTCCACATGTAGATGTATTTCTGGTGTATCTGTGGGGAGGAAGGTCATCTCCGCGTCTTACTCTTCCGCCATCTTCCCGGAAGCCTCACACTTACCAAGATCTTAAAAGGCAGGGAAGCCCTGACACGACGTATGGGTCATATTTATGTGTAATGATGACATATTGGAAACAACACAACAACCCCCAATAATTGGATAATGAAATAATTTTATAGTGAAGCCAAATCAAGATGCTAAAAGGTAAAGTTTCAACAAATATTTACTGGAGTGTAAAATACTAACACAAAAGAGAATAAAAGTCTTAAAATGATTGAAGTTGTGATAAGTGTAATATATACCATATACAATACAAACAAAAAATATACTAGGAGGAAATAGATTTAAAATTTAATTTTCTCTGGATGCAGAATAATGAGCAATTTTCTCTCTTTACAATTTTCTATATTTCCCAACATTTCTACAGTAAATAGTTTATAAATGTGAACATTTATAAAATCAGAAAATAATGTTTACAAATCTTGGATAGTTTCCCTTTGCTATCAGGATATAATCCAAACAGTTTAGCATTGCTAAGCAGGCTATTGTGGTGGTTGCCCACCTCTGCAGCCCAAACTTCTACTAATCCATAATGCAGTCATCTTTAGCAATACCTACCTGCTCAAAATGCACACCATACTTCACGCATCTATGCCTTTGCTCATCTTTACGTGGAATACCCTTCACTCGTTTCATATGTGGTTAAACCCTACTGTTCAGCACTTAGCTTATCGCTTTTTTTTCTTTAAGTGTTTCCTTCTCCTTGCTCCTGTGCATTCGTGTCTGCATTTGTAGTGTAATTGTGCATCAAGCTTTCTGTCTCTCTTTCTTCATGGAGAAAGAATTCCTTGTAGTCAGGACTTTAAATTGTTGTTTTTGTAGTCTGTTTGTTTGCTTTGGTTTGGTTCTTTGGCTGCTTGTTTTGCTCTACCCAGACACTGAGAAGTAGATACTGAGAGAGAGGGAGAACATAGGGGAAGCTAAAGGGAACATATTTGTCTGGAATACATTTCTTCCAAGTACTGCCTTTTCAACAACATTTGAGGTAATATGTTGACATGACTGTTGTTCAAAGTGATTCAAAAAAGAGATGAAGCAGTGTGAAATCCAGAAGTTGACATATGTCAAGGAGTTAGGGATTGAGACTGTTTATGTGTTTCCTGTTAGACAGCCTAATGTTCTTCTCACCTCACCCCAACCATATATGGTAGTTCTATTTGTAGTTTTTTAAGGAACCTCCATACTGTTCTCCACAGTGGCTGTATCAATTTACATTCCCACCAACAGTGCAAGAGGGTCCCCTTTTCTCCATACCCTCTCCAGCATTTATTGTTTCTAGATTTTTTGATGATGGCCATTCTGACTGGTGTGAGATGATATCTCATTGTAGTTTTGATTTGCATCTCTCTAATGATTAGTGATGTTGAGCATTCTTTCATGTGTTTGTTGGCAGTCTGTATATCTTCTTTGGAGAAAAGTCTATTTAGGTTTTCTGCTCATTTTGGGGTTGTAAACCCGTTTGTTCTTTGATCAAGAATGTGTAGGTCCTCATTAACATTTCTTTTTTTTAAATAGCTGGATGATGAATGAATGAATGATGAGGGAAATTTAAACTGGGAAACATTGTTGAAGCAAGCCCACTGCAATCATATTCTGTTGACATAGCCATTTATGAATAATGGATGACAGGAGACATTCAGGTGGCTACTGTGTTGTGAAAATAAAGTGGGTCATCAAACGGAAGGAAGATGGGATGTCAGAGGGAAGAAACACAGTTTAAAGAAACACTGAAGCACAGCTTCACATTCTGGGCCACAGTTGAAGTCAGCCAGGAAACCGCAGCTGGAGACCAAATAACCCAGCACAAACTGGCCAAGTTTGGATACTCCAGGAGATAAAAAGTCAGACTAGGAAATAATGCCAGGTTATTTAATCAGTAACTACTACCAGAAACCAGAGGACTTTCTTAACCATCTTACCATAATGAAGAGCACACTTCTGAACAGTGGAGGGATCGTCAAAGCAAGGGCATCAATCTCAGCTCCAAGAGCAACATAAAACAAATACATGTATTTGTCTATAGGCCGTACAAACTTTCAGCACCATGCCTAGTTTTCGCGATAATGTTAACTTACTTCTTCAGTAAAGGTTTAGATAACACGAGGTTACAAACCAACCGTCAACTTACGTTCATTGCTGGAAAGAAATTTCCAACCTATTGATTTCAAAGTCCGTGATGAAAACTTTTAATATATATGTAGATCGTTTATTGTGCATAATAGTACAGTTGTGCTTCTTTAGTTCAACTTGTATCTGGGCCACTTAGCCATGTTGGATCTCAACTTTCTCATCTGTAAGTTGAGGTGCTTGAGATGAGCTCTAAGGTAACGCCCAAATCTAAGCTTACTCTATTATTCAATGATGGGTTTAATTATTTCTGAATTCTGTTTTTCTCTGACATGTTAAAAACTTGACCCCTTAGGAAGAAAAACAAGATAATTTTCAACTAACATTAAATCTGACCTAAAGCCATGGACTCCAGAGAATTTATAATATATAGAAAAAAATCACGTCTCTATCTTTATTCAATTGTCCTTTTGTACTGATTGGGCACTTGTTTCGATCTGTAATCCTGATGGAGTTAATTAAGGACCTCAAATATAATTTGAAAATGGTTACAGACAGCACATTTTAGGTTGCCAATCCCATCTGTGGACACTGCTATATTAATGACACAATATTTGTTTTAGAGGTCATAGTGCTATTTGCCAGGTTAAACATTTGTAATCTGGATCCAGCTTTAATATACCCTTTCAAAGAAAGCCACAGACTGCTGTACACTCCATCAGCAGTGCTCTTCAATCGAATGGTCTGTGAGGATTACAGAGGCAGCTAAGCCAACAATAACAGGCACCTTCCATGTGGATGCTAATTAGAACGTTGACATAATAAACTCCTTACTCGGGACAAGTCGGCGTTCAGTATTTGCCACCCCACATCATGTGAAGGCAAAGCTGTTAATAGAATTTGCCCCTAGAGTGACCAAAGGCAGAGCACAAAGAGCTTCTGCCCCGTTTGTACCCTGTGGTGGTGGTGAGAGTGTGGGTGTAAACTCCCAGTTGCACACTGTCTTCTTATGACCACACAATGGTTAATTTGTATTTCTCCTGTCGAATATCACTTTTAAAGGTCACTCTTCTGTTTGCTAAACTATACATAGGTAAGCAACATCAGAATAGAGCCCTCAGTGTGCATTTGAGGTTTACTATCAATACACTCTTTTTTTTCTTTTTTTTTTAAAAATTGAAGTATAGTTGATTTACAATATTATATTAGTTTCAGGTATACAACATAATGTTCCAGTACTTTACAGATTGTACTCCATTAAAAGTTATTACAGGATAATGGCTATGATTCCCTGTGCTGTACAATATATCCCTGTTACTTATCTATTTTATACATAGTGGTTTGTATCTCTTAATCCCATACCCTAGCATCATACTTTTTAAATGATTTCCAGTATATATTACTTTTTTTGTACTTTTAATGATAGTCTAGGACATCTTTGAGTTTATATAGTATCTCAGTAATTTTTAGTTTAGTGTAATTTCACATATATTATCTCATCCTTTTTTTTTAATATTCCCATGGGATAAGAAAGGTATTTAAAAAAAAATAAATTAGGGCATCCCTGGTGGCACAGTGGTTGGGAGTTGGCCTGCCGATGCAGGGGACACGGGTTCGTGCCCCTGTCCGGGAAGATCCCACATGCCACGGAGCGGCTGGGCCCGTGAGCCATGGCCGCTGAGCCTGCGCGTCCGGAGCCTGTGCTCCGTAACGGGAGAGGCCGCGGCAGTGAGAGGCCTGCGTACCGCAAAATTTAATAAATAAATTAATTAATTAATTAACAATTATATAGGCTAAGAAAATAAGACACAAAAAGATAATTCATCAAAGTTGCAAGGTGAGGTTTAGCAGGATACAATAGCAATAGCAACAACAAAAACAAAAAAACATTGAAACAATATCAAAGGAGGTAAATGGCTTTTATCAGGCCCACCAGATAACCTCTAAAATCTCAGATGTATAACGTATAAAGACAACCAACCAAACAATCAACAATTATTGGGCACTTATGATATGTCCAATTCTATTTTCTAATTTCACAGTACATTATTATTTTACTTATGTTGAGAAATAAACCTTAATTAGTTATTGCCAAAGAGTAGGAAGAGTGTAAAATGCCTCTCCTCTTATAATTGTCTGGAAGCGAGTTCTATCTTTCATTGTACCTACATGGTGACCAGATGCCAAGATGGTCGCAAATGATCCCAGCATGTAATCTCCTCCTCTTGAGTGTGCACCGGCCCAGGGACTTGCTGCTAACAAATAGACTATAGCAAAAGTGGCAGAAAGTCACTTCGGTGATTAGATGACATAAGATGGTCACTTCCATCTTGCTAGCAGACCCTCTCCCTTGCTGACTTGGATGAAGGAAGCTGCTATATGGAGAAGCCATATGAAACTCAGGATGGCTGACAGCCAACATCTAGCAAGGAACTGGGGCCCTCAGGTCAACAACTTTCAAGGAGCTGAATCCTGCCAATAAACACATAAGCTTGGAATCAGATCTTTCCCTAGTAAAGCCTTCGTATGAGACCACAGCCTAACTGATAACTTGCTTGCAGCCTGTGAGAAACCCTGAAGCAGAGGATGCAGATAAACTATGCCTGGACTCCTGACCCACAGAAACTGTAAGATAACAACTGTCTGCTGCTTTAAGTTACTGAGTTTGTAATGACTTGTTATGCATTAGTAGACACCTCATACTGTCTCTGACTTAAAGAAAATGCATTTCAGGTTTGAGATTTATCAATTACTTCAAAGGACGTCTTGGCTTAATTGCTGGCATGGGATAACCCACGACAACTTCATACCCTAAAGATATTCTAGTAAATAACAAGATACTAGAAATCACTTCTCATTTTCATGTCTGAATTAACTTCAGAATAATTACCTATCGTCAACACTACCAGGTGTTGTATAAAATGCATTAAAAACTTCTTCATTTGTTAGCTATTCACAGAAGCTTTTTTTCTATATTGAAATATCTATTAAAGTAGAATACTCTTCCAGCGTCCTAAGGAGGCTGCCTATTTTACTTGGTCATGGCCTTGCTATATGGTGCGGTTGAATTCACACAGGGCATAAAGCTTGAAAACAGATAAACCTAGAGTGCACTGTGTGGCTTTGAACAAGATACTTGTTTAAGCTTCAGATCTCTCCTCTGTAAAACAAAACAAATATCCTGTTTTGAAGAGATATAGTAAGTGTACAGGGAGAAAAATGATTTATAAAATTCAGAACTAAGTGTGAAAATGGGAGTGTATAATTTCTTTCCAGAAAATTTTATCTATACCTATAGATGCAAGAATATAATATACTCAAGGGACAATTTTCAGAGAGGAAAACAAACAGAAAGCTTAACTTCTCTGTACAAAGGAAATAAATAGAAATTTTGGAGTGAAAGAAAGTACAGAAGAAAGGAGATGCGTGTGGAGCAAGAGGAAAGAGAGCCAGAACACAGTGTTTAGATTAAGAGGTAGGTGGCCATGGAGAACTGTGGGAAAACACCTGGAAGCAGCAATTCCAGTGATGAGTATTTCTAAGAAACTGCAAAGCGATGCGAGGTAATTGTATTGCCCCGAAACGTAATAGATTTTCTTGAGCAGGAAAATTCTTACTGTGAATGTTGTATGGGGAACTCAAACATAAGGAACACTTGGGAACCACCTTTGGCCATCGGGGGGCGGGGGGGAGAAGTACAGCTCATGGGATGAAATGAGACACAATTGATGATGGAACCTTGGGGGAGACAGGAAGCTGGAGAAAGAACTGACTTTGAGAAAGATTGCAAGCTACTTAGAGTTGGGGGAGATCAAACACTCAAAGGAATATGGGGGAGAGAGTTTAAACTAATTGTTTGTCTCAAAGAACAGAGTGATCCCAGCTGACATCTGTATTACTTAAAGATTTAAATTAGCTAGAATAGAGCCTACTTCAGCACTCAATAAACACAATTTGAGATAGACTCAAGGAGTTTAAGGAATTACTTTCCCAGCTAGCTGAAAATAAATCAGACAGAAGTAAAGAATTTGACTTATTAAAGAAATTCACCTGTTTAGACTTGAATCATTTCTAATCATTCGATGGATGCGTTAATTCAATGGAGGCACTCCTTTCACAACATATATGTATCACATTTACACTTTAGCTTACAATTTAATTTTCGATTATACCTCAGTAAAATAACCATAAAATATATATAATCAAACAACTTATGCAGCTATATTCAGTATTGTAATATGCCTATATTATAACACATATAACTGTTAAGCTACAAAGTAAATGCATTGGAATCCTGTTATTAGTATGTTCTTACCATGGAATTTATAACACTCTCCAGCCTGTGGGCCCTAGCTGTTCCCTCTCCCAGAATGGCTCCTCTGCTCAAATCTTGTCCTATGTGTGAGAGCTCCCCCAGCTACACTCCTTAAAATAGCAGCATTTATTTCTCACGGTTTATTTCTCGAGATTAGAAAGTCCAATATCAAGTGACTGGCTGGTCCAGTTCCTGGCCAGGGTCCTCTTCCTGGCTATGTCCTTACAAGGTGGAAAGCGAGAGAGCTCTGTGGGGTCTCTTTTATAAGAGCACTAATCCCATTCATGAGGGTTCCACCCTAGGACCTAATCACATCCCAAAGACCTATCTCCTAATACCATCATCTTGTGAGTTAGAATTTCAACATATGTATTTGGTGAGGGGGACACAGACATTCAGACCATAACACCTCATAAAACCAGATCTGTCCTGCTGTTGCTTTGTAAAGAACTTAGCACGTGCTATCACAGATACTTATCTACATGTGGATTGTGTTTAATTGTAGAGTATGATTTCTCAAGTCCAGGTTCATATATTGTCTTTCTATCCTGACTGTGACACACATCTGAGTGCACAGTGGTCACTCAGTAGGTTCCTATGGAAATGATTTGTTGAGAAAGAAATAGCACCAAAGTCCCACGATTCTATCTCACTGCTTTCTCATCCTGTAATACAGGATGAGATACCCATTTTCTTTCTGCCATCCATTCAGAAGGTTTCTCTGGGTTAATAACCAGCATAGGAAGGAGCAGTCACATTTTTCATTTCACTCTTTTCAAGTCTGAGTTAAACTGTTTATATACTGAGAGGGAGCCTTGTGTCATGGAAAGAGGGATGCATTTTTTAGCTTTAGGTCTAGTGCAACCACCTAATATTTATATGACTCTGGAGAAATCATTTTCCATCTGTAAGGTTCATTTTCCTTATTTATAAAAGATAAACAAACAAGCAAACAAATAAACCAAAGGGGGTGAGAATCCTGGTGGGGGGAGGGCGTATTTGACCTGGTAGGATCGCAAGCTATTTGGTAATCAGATGAAATTATATATATGAAAGCCTTGACACAGCATAAATGTAAACTGTTAATATTATTTTGAAAAGTTGGGGGATAACTTTTATTTATATAACTTTATTTATATATAAACATGGGTTAGCATTACTCTTTAGTTAAATGGTTATTATCCCCCAAGTTCACAAATTTAAACTCCAGAATCATAAAGTGATTCAAAGATCAAAAGAAAACTACACAAATTCACTCATAATTAGAATGTCATAATAACAGATTTTACTTGCTACTTTTGATGTCTTGGGGTTTAGAAACAAACAACTTGCTCAGCATATTTTGGCAGAACTTCTTTTTAAAAAACAGGAAGGTTAACTACCAAATTATGAGGACAGCAAATGGAAAAAAAAAATAAGACTAATGCTCCTAAATAAAGATATGAGCACTAATTCTATATTGGAAATCAAACTGGTTTGTTTTAAATTGGAGGTTGTGTGGGTTCCTTTTTTTATTTACTTCTTATATTGGATAAGTTTTCCAAGAGTCTTATTATACTTTAGAAGGAGTTCCATTTTTTAGTTCTTTCCTCCAAATGTATGAGCATTTTTTTTTTGTTGTTTGTTTTTTGTTTTTTGTTTTTTGTTTTGTTTGCGGTACGCGGGCCTCTCACTGCTGTGGCCTCGCTCAGGCTCAGCAGCCATGGCTCACGGGCCCAGCCACTCCGCAGCATGTGGGATCTTCCCAGACCGGGGCACGAACCCATGTCCCCCGCATCGGCAGGCGGACTCCCAACCACTGCGCCACCAGGGAAGCCCATGAGCATTTTTTTAAAGAAACTCTGTGATGTAGATTGACAGAGAAATAAACATGTTCCTCTATTTTAGTCTTATTTAAATACATGTGGTGCATTAAGGTGTGATTAGCACTAAAAATAGACACTCCATGTTAAGAAGTTGTATCATTAGGATACAACATGTAGGAATGTAGTAAGAAACTTTCAGTCACTCAGTGTGTGTGAAATAATATTCTATGGCTATATACTTTTTAACTGAGGACATCAGTGTGTACTTTGTCCACCAACAAGGGAGAAACATAAAGGGAACCAAACTCTGTGGAAGGAAGACTCTTACAAATAATTCAGATCTAAAGGATTTACCACAAGAATATCCCAGGGCTCTACTAGCTTTGGGGGAAATCAAAGTGGTAAGTCCCTGTCCAACACCCAAGTCAGTATTTCTAGGGTCAGTTTATTTTTATTATTATTATTTTTTTTTTGCGGTACGCGGGCCTCTCACTGTTGTGGCCTCTCCCGTTGCGGAGCACAGGCTCCGGACGTGCAGGCTCAGCGGCCATGACTCACGGGCCCAGCTGCTCCGCGGCATGTGGGATCTTCCCGGACCGGGGCACGAACCCACGTCCCCTGCATCGGCAGGCGGACTCTCAACCACTGCGCCACCAGGAAAGCCCAAAAGTACCGTTTTTTTTTTTGGGGGGGGTTAGTTTATTTTTAAAAAATCCTTTTCATTATCAGGTAAACTGGCAGTTTTCATAGGAGTTTACTAGGAAAATCAGTAAAGGCAAAAAAAATTGAAATACGGGAAATATTAAAAAAAAAAGATCCGCTGGCTTACAGGGCACAGAATTGCTGTGCTAAAATAATTTAAAAGTTGCCTCAGGCTTCCTGAGTGACACTAGACAAGCACTCTAGTTCCGGCTCTCTCACTGACTGACTTGACTTGGTTGACACTCAAAGATGATGAGACTACAAACTGAAATAGCTTCAGGAGCTGGTGTGAATCACAGGCCCTCTCAGAAGCTACCTCTGGAATTACATTATGGGTATAAACACATCACTTTGACACTCTGGTTTCAGGGTTGAGTGTATTTCTCCATTCAGTGTCCTCAGCAACCTTGGAGATGGAAGATATTTCCATTCCTGGACCCTAGTTTCCTCCATCGAGTTTCAAATCATTATTTACTGAACTTGTAGGCAACTTTGCTTTCACCAAGTCTCTCTTATTCCTTAGGCCGTCACTTCTGCTATAAGCCCTGATGTGTTGTTTAGCTTATTTAAAACTTCTTGGTGGCGCAGTGGTTGAGAGTCCGCCTGCCGATGCAGGGGACATGGGTTTGTGCCCCGGTCCGGGAAGATCCCGCATGCCGCGGAGTGGCTGGGCCCGTGAGCCGTGGCCGCTGAGCCTGCGTGTCTGGAGCCTGTGCTCCGCAATGGGATAGGCCACAGCAGTGAGAGACCCGCGTACCGCAAAAAAAAAAAAAAAAAAAGCAATAAAACTTCTTTAGCCACTGTTTACAAATAACAAATGTTGGCAAGGATGTTGAGAAGAGGGAAGTCTTGTGCACTGTTCGTGGGAATGTAAATTGGTGCAGCCACTATGGAGAACAGTATGGAGGTTCCTTAAAAAACTAAAAATAGAACCATCATAGGATCCTGCAGTTCCACTCCTAGGGATATATGTGAAAACCCCCCAAAATGCTAATCTGAAAAGATACATGCACCCCAATGTTCATAGCAGCATTATTTACAATAGCCAAGACACGGAAGCAACCTAATTGTCCATCAAGAGGTGAATGGATTAAGAGGATGTGGTATATATATGCAATAGAATATTACTCAGCCTCAAAAAGAATGAGATCTTGCATTTGCCCCAACGCGGGTAGACCTAGAGAGTATTATGCTTAGTGAAGTAAGCCACACAAAGACAAATGTTGGATGTTATCATTTATATGTGGAATCTAAAAAAATAAACAAGTAAATGTAACAAAACAGAAACAGACACAGAGATAAAGAGAACAAACTAGTGGTTACCAGTGGGGAGAGGGGAGAGGGGAGGGGGAAGGGCCAAGATAAAGATAGGGGATTAAGAGGTACCGTCTGCTATGAATAAAATAAATAAGTTACAAGGATATATTGTATAGCATAGGGAACTTAAGCAACATTTTATAATAATTTTAAATGGAGTATAATCTATAAAAATATACAATCACTGTGTTGTACACCTGAAACTAATATAATATTGTAAATCAACTATATTTCAATTAAAAATATTATAATTTAAAAAAATGTTTACATGAAAGAAGGATTTCATGATGAAATCTGTTTGGAGAAACTGAGTTAATCAGTTAAATTGCAGAATTTCTTAGGTTTTAAGTGTACAGTGTTTATATCTAAGCTAGAGATAAAGTGTGGAGCATTTTCCAGAATCATTTAATAGTGTAACACTTTTTCTCAATGGAGAGTACCTTGAGGAATGGTGCTCTGGTTGGATGTTATATAATAATAACTCTACTCATTTGCAAAATAAAGCCTTGCAATCCATGTTCACAGTTAGCATCTCGGCTTCATTTGCCAGCTTCTGCTTGTAGCCATGTCATTGGTGTGAGAGGATTGGGGGTGGGATTGTGGAGTTGGGGATTGGGCACAGTTTTTCAAGGGCCCTGAATTGGCCTCATTATCTCCACTTTTTTTTTTTTTTTTTTTTTCTTCCCGGACCGGGACACGAATCCGTGTCCCCTGCATCGGCTTGTGAATTGTCCTGGCACCAAAGGAAGCGTGTCCATTCTATGGTCCTCACATATCCTTCCTGGCCTCAGCTGGCACCCCTCTTTCTTGCACAGTTGCCTCCATCCCTAGAACATCTGCCGCCAATGTCCATAATCTTGCCACAGTTCCTACTTCTCATATGTTATGCATTCTAATCTCCCTAATGAAAGTTTAGTTCTTCTCAGCTGGACCTCAAAATTATTTCCACCTCTTGTTCAAAGGGTACAATTCCCCAGCATTTTTCCTGAAACTTGCTCACACAGGCTGTAACTTGTAAGCCCACACTCTGGACACCTCCCACAGACAGCAGCTCTGGCACTCAGAAGTCATGTTGAACTCTAGGTTTCTCCTTAAAAATCAACATACACATGGAAAAAAACACTTTTCTCTTGTAAATTATTGAAAGTTTTCTTTATTTTTCTCTGATTGAACACAATTTATTTCTTAAGGATTTAAGAGCTCACATTTATTCTCAGTATGTGAATATCATACATGGTTACTAGTACTAGTGTTTTTTTAGGGCAAAGATATCAAGTTAATTATTCTATTTAGGTCTAATGGATCCTTATTTTTCTTTACTAAACCACCAAACCCATGCATTTATATATATATATATATATATATATACACATATACACCTCTCCATACGGATATATATGTATACACGGATATATGTATATATGTGTGTATATGTATACACGGATATATGTATGTATGTGTGTATATGTGTACATACATATATGTGTGTGTGTGTGTGTGTGTGTGTGTGTGTGTGTGTGTAGCTATTTCAGGTAAAACAATCACTTTCAGTTACACCCTCTGGTGGGGATGAGGAAGGTCGTGATATATGTGAATCTGACAAGTGGAGTCCATGGCAAGAATACGGTTATATCAATAAAAATGCCCTAAGGACACTAAAGTCTAAGGCAAATTGTTCCGGTTTAGATGGCAGATCTTCACTGTATTGAAGGTCAGCAAGAACTAATGAAGGCACACACATCAGATACCCCACCTATGATATTTCAGGACACATTAAAATTCCCCTGTGTATCCCATGGTTAAAGGAAAGAGAAGGGGATTAGGGGGAGAATTCAAAGTTGACTCAGCAGTTACATGAAACAGACTGTTAAAAACTGGTCATAAAGAAAATCTTTATTTTTTCAAAACGTAGAAATAGTATGCATATTCTGCTAACCATAAGAAAACATAAATAGACTTTAATAGCAAAATGAAATAAAATAGACAATACATAGCCTTCCACCTGGAAATCTAAAAGAAAATGTTCTCTTAAATAATATGTCAAAGTGGAAATAAACTACGTAAAAAAATGTATAGAATTTGGCAATAATGAAAACTCCAGATATCAACACCTAACATATATAGCAACATCAGAGAAAATTAATAGCTTTAATCATTCACATTAATAAAAGAAGCATAAACATAAATAAAAATTCAACTAAAGTATTGAGAAAAATAACAAAATCAACCGAAAGCACAGAAGAAAAAGGTGAAGATAAAAATAGAAATAATGCATTTTAAAAGCAATAAAAATGATACCAAGAGCAGTTTTTGAAAATGCCAAAGAATGTTAAAAATATAGATCATCTAAATAAATAGAGATATCACAAATACACAAAATACAAATGCTGAATGAGTAATCACAGACACTTGGGAATTAAAAGAAGTATAAGATATCGTCTTGCTCAAAGTGAAGCAATTATATTTTAAAGTCTAATTAAAGTGAAAATTTGTTTTTACCAAACTACCCAAGAAGAACTAGAGAACTGAAAGGTACCAACAATTACAGAAAAGTATTTAAAGACCCACTCCCCCAACAAAGTAACAGGTCCAACTAGAAAAGCAGAAAACTCCTACCAAAGTTTTAAAAATATGTAACTTTAGTATTATTTACATCATATCAGAGTATTACTAAAAAGGGAAAACTTTCATTTTTTTCATAAATCCAGTATAACATTTGCACTAAAGCTGTTAAAGTATAGAAAAATTAATTTTATTTCATAAAAATTTAGCTAATCCTGCAAGAAAAATAAAAAGACAAATCAATTGGAAAAGATAAATGAAAAACTGTGAAAAAGGTGTTTTTAATAGGTATTCCAGGTAAGAAGCTAATACATTTAATAAACAAAGAGGTTATTCAAATGTAGAAGAAAAAAAGAATAAACCAATAGGAAAACAAGTAGACATTTGAAACCATTTAAAATTAATGTCAAAAACCACCCACAAGATGAGAAATAAAAATTAATCTATGCTGAGATATCATTTTTCTCTAACCAAATATGCAAAAACTGAAAAATATTGATAAAAATATTTTGACCAGGGGCTTTCCTGGTGGCGCAGTGGTTGAGAGTCTGCCTGCCGATGCAGGGGACACGGGTTCGTGCCCTGGTCCGGGAAGATCCCTCATGCCGCAGAGCGGCTGGGCCCGTGAGCCATGGCCGCTGAGCCTGCGCGTCCGGAGCCTGTGCTCCGCAACGGGAGAGGCCACAACAGTGAGAGGCCCAAGTACCGCAAAAAAAAAAAAAAAAAAAAAAAAAAAAAAAAAGTTTGACCAGGGTATGGATGTGGATGTGGACTAGGGATAAATTAATCCATATCCATTAAAATTTTTAATGCACTTCCCCTTTGACTAATAATTTTACTTTCTATGATTTCAGCCTATAGATACATGCACAGCATGCATTTCATCATTAATTTTAGCATTTTTACAGTAACAAAAATCAAAAACAAATGAAATTGTCCATCAATAGGTTATGCTATGTTTACCCATATAAATATGTACATGCTGTATTCATTCAAAGCAATGAGTCAGGTCTGTTTATTGACATGGACTCATTTCCAAAATATGTTAAATGAGAAAAGCAAGATGCAGAACATTGTGCATATGCTATCAATTGTGCTAAAAATTGACAACAGACATATATATATATATATATAATATATATAATTTGCATTGAATGTCTATAGGAGGACATACAAGTAACTTGAGAACAGTTGCCTTTGAGGAATTACTTTGTATTGATTGTACTTTGTTTTTAACTTGTTGCATGAAGTATCTATTTCAACAAAGAAAGAAGGGAAGAAAGGGAGGGAGGATGGGAGGGAGGAAAAATGTAGCTATTGGTGGAAGATAATGAGTTCAGTTTTAGACCAGTTAAATATGTGCTGTTTTCAGGACCTCCAGGGACAAATTTTCAGTAAGCAGATGGAATTCCAGTCTAGAGGATGACAAAGAAGGAGAAACTAGAGTTTATAAATTTGTGATTCTTCCATGTGTAATAGTGTGGATGAGATCATCCTGAGAGATATACGAGAATTACTAAGACAGGAAATATGGGAAACACAATATTTAAAAAGCAGGAAGAGGAAGAGGGGCCAACAAATGTCACAGATGGGTGGCCAGAGGAAGGGAAACAACAGAGCAAGAGGGGAGAAAGTTTCAAGAAAAAAAACACATACCCTCCTACGTGTTTAACACCACTGAAAAAGCCCATGGTATATTGTATGAATAGTGAATGAAGCCCAGAACAGAAATTCTTTTGTTCTTATGTTAAATAAGACTACAGTATACCTATGCTTACACTTTGCAGATATAAAATACTACATTTTGAGTTGGTAAAGTAGACTGTATCCCTACTTATGATAATTATTATTTTTGCTTTGTAGGTGACTAACATGGTCCTACAAAAACCTAGCATTTAATCTCATGAATCAAAGGGTGAATAAATATACAGTGTTTGACATATTGTACAAAACGAATAAGCAGCTGTTGAATAAATGTTAAATAAGCACAACATACAAAATATTAATAGTTTAAGAATTATAATATATTCTGTAACCATAAATTAAATCAAGCAGCCATGAAATTGAGAATTAATCAGCTATGAGTGAGAGCTCATATCCTTTCTTATCCCTAATTATAAGCAATGAATTTAGGACTCATGTTAATTTCCCAGCTGTGGTGCAAGGAAGGAGAAAAGGTGGATGGGAGGGGGAGAGGAGCTGTTCTTGCATCACTACCATTGTGACACACACTATCATACACACGCTATCACACACACGCAAACATAACTGTATAATTCACAAAGAACGAATGATACAAAAATGAGCATTTTCTAATTGCTATACTACAGGTGACTTAAGATGGCATTTAAATGATAAATCACTATCACAAAGTAAAGGACACACTTTGGAAGACATTTTGGCAGTTTCTTACAAAAGTAAACATATGCTTAGCATAAAACCCACTAATCACACTCCTAGGTATTTGAAAACTTATCCTCACAAGAAGCTCCACATGAAGGTTTATAGCAGCTTTGTTCAAAGTTGCCAAAAGTTGGAAGCAACCAAGAGACCTTTCACTAGGTGGCTAAGACAACCTTAACAAGGACCTGAGAGGTATCTCTTTGATTACTAAGAAAGATAGCGATCAAATCAAAATACTTTGAATACTTAGAACCTGACATTATTGTTGAGCCTCTAAGTGTGAAAAAAAATGCATTTCTTTTCTACATATTTTTCGGCAATTTAAAGATTTATTTATTTATTTATCAGTTAGTTTTTTAAAGAGTTTGATTTTGGATAGTTAAGATACCTTACAACTGAATGCAATTCAGGTAGATGTGTACACAAATGTTTTGTATGAAAATGCTGCTTTTATGTACTTATTTTTTATCCCTGTTTTCATTATTACATTACCAAAATACACCATAGGTCACAGGTTCAAAAAAGGCCATCGTCCATTGATAGATTCCCCTAACAATGCCACTGTAAATTAACCTAGTAGTTGATTGGTTTTCCAGTCTTAGAAGCCACTTTAGCTTTGGTGAATGTTAGAAGACATCTTGAACTTTATGCATTGGATGCAGTTAGATATCAGTAAAACATGATTTCCTCAAGGGGGAAAAGGGCTTTTTCCATAAGATAACTCTTACCAAAGTTTTGATGAGCTCAGTGTAAATGAATCAGAAACGTATTGTATTTCACTTGAAATATACAGGGATTTAAAAATTAAGGAGAAAAAGACTTGGCAAAATGTGTTAGGAGGCTTTGCCAAACCCAAAACATTTGAAAAAAATTGTCTGGATATTCTCAGAATTCTAACTGCCACAAGTTTTGCCTATCCTTAATTTTTATAGTTTGACATTTAATCATGGAATCTGGTGGAACAGTATTGAAGATTTTGGGGGAAAATGGACTACAAACTAATTGCCATTTAGTCAGCAAAACTGTGTTTTTTATAATTAGCTGTGTATCAAAACTTAAATCTATATTCGCAGCAACAGATTTTCTATTTTGACCTGGGTTCACATGCTGCTTCTTCCAGTTACCAGCTGTTTGACCTTGAGCAAGTGACTTAATATTTCTGTGCCTCAGATTTCTTATCTTTAAAATGAATGTAATTATATAATATTACCTACATATACAATATACTTAAGAGCCTTGGGACATAGTAAGTATTCAATAAATATTAACAACTATTGGATAGTACAACTGCTTTGGTTATCGAAGACAAGACACTTCTAAATAACTTTTCTTTCTTAATTCCTACTGAAATTGTAGGAGTTAACCATCCAGACTCTAGTTATGGTGTATGGCTTCAAGCCCCCACCCAGTTTTATTTCTGAATTCTCCTGTTCTTTATCTCCACTCTATATTTTTCCTGTGAGGCTGCTCTTACGTTCCATCTGCAGAGGAGGAGTTGTGGTCTACATCTGTCTGGGCATTTGGGATCAGGCGCTATTCCTCTGCCCCTGCCATCCCACGGTTTACCACACTGCGGTAGCTGCATTCCTGGTTCCTTCTAATGCTCTTTCTGGGGAGGAGGGGTCCCATAACAACACCTCCCCCACTCCAACCCTTGACCTCACCAGTAGAAGCATCAATACCGGAAAGAAAAGCAAAATCTCATCTTGAGGTGATAGCCTTTCCCTGAGATGGTGCTCAAAGCTGATCTTTTATCATTCATGCATTTATTCATCAAATATGTATTGAGGATATAACAAATGATTTGATCTATTATAGAAACCACATTTTATGAAAGACAGGTAAGTTAATTTATCATTGCCACTCAAAAATGTGCAATCTAGCTGAGGAGATGATGGATCCATAAATCATGATGTTATAGTGCAATCTACCTTTAAAGGATGAACTGAGGGGAACAGACAGTGGTGCTGGAGAAGAGGATAGTGAAGGCTGAGAGCTC
Organism: Neophocaena asiaeorientalis asiaeorientalis; assembly: GCF_003031525.2. NCBI lineage: Eukaryota > Metazoa > Chordata > Mammalia > Artiodactyla > Phocoenidae > Neophocaena > Neophocaena asiaeorientalis. The sequence continues at coordinate 2,175,186 of NW_020175387.1, read as the reverse complement.
TCTGCAAGCCGCAGGGGTCCAGGAAGGCCCTGGAAGACGTGGGACTTGAAAACTGGATCTCGTGAAGTCAGACAGTTATTAAATAGATTAAGGAAGGAGGCAAGGACATTCTGAAAGTCAGGAGATGCAAGCTGAGAATAAAGTCAGGGAATTTACATGGGACAGTAATAACACATAGCTGGAAAGAACACAGTAAGAAAATGCACCCTAATGTTTTTTAGGATGGTCTGCATATGGGGAATACACACACACACACACACACACACACACACACACACACAAACATATATATATAAACTTCCTAGTGGAATTAAATGTTCATGGGTCTTAATTTTGGTGCTCTGAGAGTTTGAACACTGACCTTAACTCTCCTGACGTTTTTCACCCAGGGTACATGAACATTGCAAACAAACTCCAAACAACCTACTTGACACACCATAGGTCCCTAATTCTACATATATTCTGGATGCTGACTCCCTCCTGCTCCTTCCTCCAGAACCTCAAATACAGAGATTTTGCAAAAATGATCCTTGGCCCTTTCAGTCATTCTGGTTTCCAACACAATTCTTAAAGGCTATGAAAATGAATCTCTCAACACTGTACCCTGTGAGCAAGTGAAGCTAAACTAACACAAAGGAAAAAAAAGTATACCTTTTAGTGCTTGTTATCATTGGTGGATTTGTTTTCTGGTTTGGTTGCTCTCTTCTTTCTTTCATTCTTTTTTAAGTTACTTTTATATTTTTAATAATTTTTTTCTATTTTAATAATTTTATTCTTTCTTTCTCTCTTTCTCTTTCATTCTCCCTTCCTTCTTTCCTTCCTTCCTTTCTCTTTCTTTCTTTCTTTCTTTCTTTCTTTCTTTCTTTCTTTCTTTCTTTCTTTCTTTCTTTCTTTCTTTCTTTTCTTTCTTTCTTTCTTTCCCTTTTCTTCTGAGCTGTGTGGCTGACAGAGTCTTGGTGCTCTGGCCGGGTGTCAGGCCTGAGCCTCTGAGGTGGGAGAGCCGAGTTCAGGACATTGGTCCAACAGAGACCTCCTGGCCCCACATAATATCAAACGGAGAAAGTTCTCTCACATATCTCCATCTCAACGCTAAGACCCAGCTCCACTCAACGACCAGCAAGCTACAGTGCTGGATACCCCATGACAAACAACTAGCAAGACAGGAATACAGTCCCACCCATTAGCAGAGAGGCTGCCTAAAATCATAATAAGATCACAGATACCCCAAAACACACCACCGGACATGGTCCTGCCCACCAGAAAGACAAGATCCAGCCTCATCCACCAGAACACAGGCACCAGTCCCCTCCACCAGGAAGCCTACACAACCCACTGAACCAACCTTAGCCACTGGGGGCAGACGCCAAAAACAACGGGAACTATGAACCAGCAGTCTGCTAAATGGAGACCCCAAACACAATAAGTTAAGCAAAATGAGAAGACAGAGAAATACATAGCAGATGAAGGAGCAAGGTAAGAACCCAACAGACCAAACAAATGAAGAGGAAATAGGCAGTTTACCTGAAAAAGAATTCAGAGTAATGAGAGTAAAGATGAGCCAAAATCTTGGAAATAGAATAGACAAAATGCAAGAAACATTTAACAAGGACCTAGAAGAACTAAAGAGCAAACAAACAGTGATGACCAACACAATAAAAGAAATTAAAAATTCTCTAGGAGGAAGCAATAGCAGAATAACTGAGGCAGAAGAATGGATTAGTGATCTGGAAGACAAAATAGTGGAAATAACTACCACAGAGCAGAATAAAGAAAAAGGAATGAAAACAATTGAGGACAATCTGAGAGGCTTCTGGGACACATTAAATGCACCAACATTCGAATTATATGGGTCCCAGAAGAAGAAGAGAAATAAAAGGGACTGAGAAAATATTTGAAGATATTATCATTGAAGACTTCCCTAATATAGGTAAGGAAATAGTCAATCAATTCCAGGAGGTGGCATCCCATACAGAATAAATCCAAGGAGAAACATGCCAAGACAAATATTAATCAAACTATCAAAAATTAAATACAAGGAAAAAATATTAAAAGCAGGAAGGGAAAAGTAACAAATAACACACAAGGGAATCCCCATAAGGTTAATAGCTGATCTTTCAGCAGAAACTCTGCAAGCCAGAAGGGAGTGGCAGGACATATTTAAAGTGATGAAAGGCAAAAACCTACAGCCAAGATTACTGTACCCAGCAAGGATCTCATTCAGATTCGACGGAGAACTTAAAACCTTTACAGACAAGCAAAAGCTAAGAGAATTCAGCACCACCAAACCAGCTTTACAACAAATGCTAAAGGAACTTCTCTAGGCAGGAAACACAAGAAAAGGAAAAGATGTACGATAACAAACCCAAAACAATTAAGAAAATGGTAATAGGAACATACATATAGAGAATAACCTTAAATGTAAATGTATTAAATGCTCCAACCAAAAGACATAGACTGGCTGAATGGATACAAAAACAAGACCCATACCTATGCTGTCTACAAGAGACCCACTTCAGACCTAGGGACACATACAGACTGAAAGTGAGGGGATGGAAAAAGATATTCCATGCAAATGGAAATCAAAGAAAGCTGGAGTAGCAGTTCTCCTATCAGACAAAACACACTAAAATAAAGGCTATTACAACAGACAAAGAAGGGCACTACACAATGATGTGGTGCAGAAAGTGAGGAAAGGGGGCCTAATATATTAAAATCAGGTGAGCCCACAGACATAGCTGCCATGGGAGGCTGAGGGAGAGTCCCTTGCTTTTTAAGTTCTCAAATAATTGATGGACTAATATCCTGAATGCAGACATGCATTATACACAGGTCAAAGAGAGTGTAAACTTTTTTCCCTCTAAGCCAGAAGCTGGTTTTCTACCTTTTGAAAAGTTATTGAGTACAAGCAGGCACTAAGACCTTTGCTCAGGAACCAGCCAAACTGCAGGCCGTGGTTAGTGGAAATGCATATTTGTTCTGGGAAGCAAAACTAGTGGGAGAAAAAAGGGCAACTTTTAAACAAAATACTAAAAAGAAACAGATCTGAGGAATCTGGTGAAACTGAAACTTTTAATCCAAAGAAGATAATAATGACTGAATGGAAAATAATCTTCATACTCATATTTTGATTTCAAACATTGGAAATTCTTTTATGGTCTAGAATTGCTGCCATCGCAGTGTATAATTGTGCTCGATCGACAGTTGTTTATTGGAGTTATTTCTTCTCTTAACCTCAGGTTAACTGATCGCAGCAAAAGAATTCGTTGGGGAAATTACTTCAAAGATAACTGTTTCAAATGAAAGCGCGTCAGCTAATACTGGGCTCCTTTGGCTTCCAGTGGAAGAACGATCCCATTATAAAACAAGGGAGAGAACTCTATATAGGCATGGCTACTTTCAGCGACTAAGCTCTGCTCAAGAACATCTCTTCCGTGTACTGATGTGATCTTCCTAGTGAACAGGCTGGCTTACGTTGTAGGGGAAATATCAGTGTAGATGTGTGTCCATTCATAATCCATGTCCAAAAATGCCATGTTGTTCCCCATTTGGCAAATCCAGGTGGGAAAAAAAGAGATACTATGTATTAGAACTAGAAAACAGACTTTCTAACCTATTGCTCATATTGAGCAAGGTGCTTCCTGTTTTTCTAGTTTAATTGTCTCCTCTGTCCTCCAGTGGGTACAATCTCTTGGTTATATGTTTTAACCAAGATATGCTTATATGTTTTAAGCAGGAATTTTAATTTTTATCTGAAGCCCTCTTGATCCTCTATGGAAACCTCTTGGACTTTCATTTTTTGTCAGTGAAAACCATAAGTGAAAGTGTAGTGAAAATTATATCCACTTTTTTTTTTTAGTGAATTAATGTTTTATAACTTGAAATGATAGCAATAAGGTAACTTGCATTCTTTCCTTTCATTGTTTCTCAAACTATTTGCTTTACCAAAGCATTTATTTGAATTATTCATCGATATAAAATGTAGTGTCTCTAAGGCAAGCCTCAAATTCATCTCTTTCTTTAGGTAACAGTGAGCCTGAGATAACCAGTAGAAAAATTATATTTTATGATGAAACAACAACAAAAAAGTATTCTAGAGAAAATGTTAACCTCTTTGGTGGAAGAGAGTTAACATTAGATTTTTTTGTTATAAAAATGTTACCTTGCACATTCTGTGACTTCTAGTTAATGTTCCCCAACTCTCAGTCTACTCTTTGCCCAACACCAGACATCCGGTTAGTCTTTTGGAATAACAATATAGCATTTAGCCAAAAAAATCTAAAGCCACCTAAATTTTATGTCATTGTACTTAAATTACATATTATTTCCATTTCTATATTCATATTGGAGTCTGGTTAGTTTCAGCATCTAGAGTTGTGGTTTGGGCGACTATTTCTACTCTTTAAAAATTTTAGAATCAAAAAATGTATTCAAAACAACTAAAACCAAGTTTTAATTACATGCTAAAGTTTTTTAAACTATACATGAATGTGAATGCACTTTCATTATCATATTAAAATATTATATATTGGCATTTTTTTCTCAACCATCTATCCATGAAAGCTCAAATTACTGGAACATATAGTACTCTTTTAAACTTATGGGGAAAAATCTCTGCTTGACAAGAAACTTGATGAGATCTCTGAAAGGGAAAAGTTTAAACAGCAGAATTACATACCAAAATTTCAATGGAGAATGTAATCAAATTATGGTAGTTTCATAAATGTTTTACAAAATTCAAATTGCAAAAATGAAAGATTTATTTTGATTTAGGAGGAGGAAAGTCAAAATGTAAAAAATATTTTATTCTACAAATAATATGAGTTTATAAGAAGTTAAATTATACACAACAAAGTGCCTAACTTCAGGGAAGGATCAAAAAGATATTAATGCGTGTTTGATGATTTACTGTCAGATGGTGGATCCAAATCCAAGGTCATTTCTCCTGTTGCAACTTTGGGTGAACATAGCAACATATAGAGAATCCATCTAAGACACGGTTCCTTGATTTTCTTTACTCAACTACTTTCACTTCTATAATCACTTGAGTGTTATTACTTATGAGAACAATAGTTATTGTTATTATTTATAACCAGTTATTTGGTCTTTAATTAGGAACAATGCCATTATTCAATATTTATCAAATTTCCATTAATTCTCTAGTAACCATGTCAAGAAATATACATACAAAATTGAGTAGTGGTTAAGAACACAGTCTGGAGTTAATTTGTCTGCGTTCAAATCCTGGCTCTGCCACTTACTAGCTGAAGATACCCTTGCTTATGGTTCAAACCCTATTCAGATTATGTAAAATACAACTCTGTTTTTAGTAGTGTGGTAAAAGAAATACTTTGAAAACCCCTCACACTTGAAATTATTAAAATTCTGCATAGAATATTTATTTGTTTTAATTCATTTCTGAGCTGACACAGAAGGAAGGAATCTGAGGAACGTTATAATAAAAGAGGAAGCAGGTGGGTAGCCTCATAGGGGACTTCACATAAAGCTGGACCCCTTCAGTCAGTGTAAGAGAGGGTGAGAAATAAACCCACTACACAGGAGGGGACAGCTGGAAAACTTGCCTGACTTGATCTTGGCACTAGGTGGTAAGAAAATAAAATCGTCCTTGAGAATTTGTAACCACAACCTAGCCCTTACACGACAGATGTTTCCAGTCTATATCCACCCTTTTTGCGGTCTTAAAAATCTGAATCAAGGAACTTAATTTAAAGTAGTTCCAGATTGGTAGCGTCCCTTTGGGACTAACTGCAGCAAAGCAAGCTCATCTTAGAGCGTCGGGGCTTCAACCCAGGCCTCAGATAATCTACAGATAACCTTCCTTGTTGTGTGAGGTGGCGGGAAGGGAAACGGGGCATTGTCAAAATCACAACAAAAACAAACCAGCAAGAAATTCAGATATTTGAATTAGCAGATACAGAGTATAAAATAACTATATCTAATTTCTTCAGGAATAAAAGAAGCCTATAAATATATAAAGGGAATAAGATGGTATAAATAATGACCAAGCAATTTTGAATAAAAGCCAGTTAGATCTTTGAAAATAAAAACTCAAATGTGTTGTCATTTTTTAGAATTATGTCTGTCTTTTTCTAATTGATTTATTCAATAATTCTGGATATAAAAACTTCCAGAAGTGCATTATAAAGTGTTTCTGCCAGTTCATGCTTTGCTTTTTTTTTTATAATTGAAGTTGATTTATAGCAGTATATTAGTTTCAGGTGTAAAGCATAGTGATTCAATATTTTATAGATTATACTCCAGTTAAACTTTTTGCAATATAATAGCTCTATTTCCTTGTGCTATACAATATATCCTGTAGGTTATATATTTTATATCTAGTAGTTTGTACCCCTTACTCACCTACCACTCTCTTGCCCCTCCCCACTTACCTCTCCCCACTGGTAACCACTAGTTGTTCTCTATATCAATGAGCCAGTTTCTGTTTTGTTATATATATGTTTGTTTTATTTTTCAGATTCCACATATAAATGATAACATACAGTATTTGTCTTCCTCTATCTGACTTACTTCACTAAGCATAATACCCTCCAGGGCCGTCCATGTTGTTGCAAATGGCAAAATTTCATTCTTCTTTATGGGCAAGTAGTATTCCATTGTGTGCAAGAGTGTGTGTGTGTGTGTGTGTGTGTGTGTGTGTGTGTGTATATATATATATATATATATATATACACACACACACACACACATATAATAATTTCTTTATCCATTCATTTATTGATGGACCCTTGGGTTGTTTCCATATCTTGGCTATTGCAAATAATGCTACTATGAACGTTGGGGTGCATGTATCTTTTCAAATTAGTGTTTTTGTTTTTTTCAGATATATACCCAGGAGTGAAATTGCTGGATCATACGGTAGTTCTATTTTTAGCTTTCTGAGGAACCTCCACACTATTTTCCATAGTGGCTGCACCAAGTTACATTCTCACCAATAGTCTGCAAGTGTTCCCTTTTCTCCACATCCTTGCCAATATTTGTTATTTGTAGACTTTGATGATAGTCATTCTGAGAGCTGTGAAGTGATATCTTGTGGTTTTGACTTGCATTTCTCTAATCATTAGCCATGTTGAACACCTTTTCATGTGCCTTTTAGCAATCTGTATGTATTCTTTGGAAAAAAATGTCTATTCAGGTGTTATGCCAATTTTTTAATTGGGTTGTTTGTTTGTTGATATGGAGTTGTATGAGCTGTTTGTATATTTTAGATATTAACCCCTTATCAGTCATATCATTTACAAATATTTTCTCCCATTTGGTAAGTTGTCTTTTCATTCTGTCAGTGGTTTCCATTTCTGTGCAAAAGCTTTTAAGTTTAACTAGGTCCCACTTGTTTAGTTTTACTTTTATTTCTTTTGCCTTAGGAGACAGATCTGAAAAAATATTGCTGTGATTTATGTTAAAGAGTGTTCTGCCTATGTTCTCTTCTAGGAGGGAGAATAGTGATTCAATAGTGATTCAATAGTGATTCTTTATGGTTTCAGTTCTTAGATTTAGGTCTTTAATCAATTTTGAGGGTTTTTTTTAATATGGTGTGAGGAAATGTTCTAGGTTCATTCTTTTACGTGTAACTGTCCAGTTTTCCCAGCACAACTTATTGAAGAGACTGTCTTCATGTTTTACCTTTTCATTCTCTTGATGCCATTTTTTGATAAGCAGAAGGTCTTAATTTTAATGAAGTTCAATTTATTAATCTATCCTTTTAGGTTTAAAGTTTATTGTGTCTTGTTTGAGAATGTTTGTCTACCCCAAAGTTATGAAGTTCTTCTCTTAGGTTTCCTTCTAGAAACTTGATTTTTACACTTTTCACTTGTATATCTATGAGTCTATCTCAAATTAATTTTTGTGTATTGTGTGAAGTAGTGCTTAGTATTTTTTTCAAATGGATATCAGATTGATAAGGAACCATTTATAGAAAATATCAACCTTTCCTAATGAACTGCAGTGGTGCCTGTGTCATAAATCAGGAACCATATATGTAGGGGTCTACTCATTTTGATTTGTCTATCTTTGTGCCAATACTACCCTGACTTTACAGGGTAGTTGTAAAATTAGTTCTGAGATCTGGTAATGTACTTCCTCCATTTCTTTGCTCCTGAAATTCAAGATTTTCTTGGGTATTCTAGGTTTTATGCTTTTCATATAAATTTTCAATTCACCTGACTGATTTTCACATACACACAAAAACACACTGGAACTTTAATAGGGATTGTATTGAATTTGTAGATCAATTTGGAGGGTACTGGCGTCTTTAAAATATTGAGTTTTCCAATGCATGAAAAAGATAGGTACATTTCAATCAACAATTAAATCAAACTTCTCTCAGCATTTGTTTTTTTGGGTTTTTTTAGGGTAAAGGTTGTACATATAATTCATTAAATATATAACTATGTAGTACTTTGGTACAATTATAAGTGAATTTTTAAATGTTCATTTAGTTTTAGTTGCTAGTAAGAAGAAATTCAAACTGGCATTTATATATGATATCTATAATGAGCAGTGACCTTGTTCATTTACTTATTAGTTCTAATTATTTGTAAATTCTTTTGGATTTTCTATGTATGCAATCATGCCTTGCGCTAATAATGACAGTTTTTAATTTGTCTTTTCTATATTTTATATATTTTTCCCCTTTTCGTATTACAGTGACTAAGGCTGAAGTAGAAATATTGAATAGAAGTGATGATAGTGTACATCATTGTTTTATTCTTACCTCAGTAGAACATTGTGTTTGGTGTTTAACCAGATTAAGTAGGATGGCAGCAGTAAGACAGTTGTCAATAGCTTTAATCAGATTAAGGAAGTTCCGTTCTTTTCCAAACCAATGAGAAATTACTTTTTTTTTTGTTAGTGTGCTAATTTTTATCAAATGATCTTTCTGATTTTATTCAGATGATATATGAATTTTCTTCTTTATTCTAATAATGATGATAATTACATTGATTTCTGAATGGTAAATAAACTTTTACCATTGATGAATGGTATTTATTATGATGAATAAATATTCATCATAATAAACATAATACACTATCATTTTACATTGATTTCTGAATGGTAAATAAACTTTTACCATTGATGAATGGTATTTATTATGATGAATAAATATTCATCATAATAAACAAAATACACTATCATATATATATATATATATATTTTTTTTTAACTGGGTTCTATTTGAATATTTTATTTAGTATTTTAGTGTCTTGTGTTGAAATACCTTTCTAGGCCCAAGATGGAGGAAGTACTGATGCGGGCAACAAATCAGCAAGCTGAAAAGAAACTTCGATAACATTTGCATTTAGTGTTTTCCTGTAAATGCTTCCCTTGACCAGAAACACAGTATATTCAGTCAGCCAATCCCCAAACACCAAGCCAACCTGGGGCTTCTTACCCAAAACAAGGTTAACTATGTGGCCCCAGCAATCAGGCATTTTCTATTTGTCTCTTCCTTGTTCTTTATTCTTTATCCTATAAAAGCTTCTTGCCTTCTGTCCCATTTGGTAGTTCTCTGAAAGGAGATGGTCCATTTCATGAAATGTTAAATAGATTTTGTTTATATCACCTAAGCATTTTTCTTTAACCTTTTTTTCTAACATGTATTTTTTGAGAGGTATTGGCCTGTAATTATTCTTTCTTGTAATGTCTTTGACAGGTTGATATATCAATGTTATGCTGGCCACATAAAACAAATTGGAAAGTATCCTTCATTTTACTACTTTTTGGAAGAGTCTATGGAATTTTACTATTACATTTTCTCAAATTCTTGGATAATTCACTTGGGAAATCATCTGGTCCTGAAGTGTTCTTTGAAGGAATTTTTTTTCTAAGTTTTTTTTTTTTTTAATTGAAGTATAGTTGATTTACAATGTTGTGTTAGTTTCTGGTGTACAGCAAAGTGATTCAGATAGATAGATGATAGATAGATATTCTTTTCCATTATGGTTTATAAAAGGGTATTGAATATAGTTCCCTGTGCTACACAGTAGTGAAGGAATGTTTTTAATTACCTATTCAATTCATTTAGTAGATATGTTTTATTAAACTTTTTCATTTTTTCCTGTGGAAGTTTTGTTAAGTTTTCTCAACTGTTTTGCTAATTTTATCAGAATTTTCAAATGCATTGGCATAAAGCTATTTATAATATATTTATTATATTTTAATATTTGCAAGATCATAGTGGGTTCCAGTTTTCATTCTTGATATATCTTGTTAAGGGGGTATCACTTTTATTAATCTTTTCAAATAAGAACCTTTTTGATTTGTCTGCGTTCTCTATCATTACCTGATTTCTTTCATCTATTTTTTCTCTTATTATTCTTTTTTCTTCTATAATCTTTGAATTTATTTTATTATTTCTTTGTGAGATTCTTGTGATAGAAGTTTAAATCATTAATTTTTAACTTTTTTCCTTTCTACTGTATGCATTTAAAGCTATAACTCTATATTGAACAGTGCTTTAGTTGTATTACCCAAATGTTTTGGTAACTTTTTCATTATCATTCAGTTAAAGATATTTATAAAATCCTTGTGATTTCATCTTTGACCAATGGATAAATTACTTAATTTTCAAACAGTTGGGATTGTTTTATTTATATTTATCTTTTTTTTCTAGTTTAATTTCATTATGATCAAAGAACATACACTGTGTGATTTCAGTCTTTTGAAATTTGCTGCTTTCTGACTCAGCATATGGTCCAATTTGATAAATGGTCCATTAACACACATATAGAACATTATTCTGTTGTTGGATGAACTCTTTGATATGTCTCTATATGTATCAAATAATTTATATTGGTTGATCAGATCTACGTCCTTCCTGATATTTTTGTCTGATAATTCTATAACTTACTAAGACATGTGTTAAGCCCACCCACCCTCTAAATTGTTGAATGGCCTATTTTTTCTTTTAGTTGTCATTTCTTGATATTGAAGCTATGTTATTTTGTGCATAATATTGATACTTCTTATATCTTCCTGTGGATCAAGATAAATATGAGTCTCTAATGTATAGTTGATTTAGTTGGATTTTAAACTAACATCCAGCCATTGATTTTCCCTTTGTCTCATCTCTTCTTTGTTTCTAAGTTCCTCCTTTCTTGACTTCTTTCAATTAATCAATTCCTTTCAATTTTCCTGATCTATTAGGTTATTTTTACATTATTTATCTGCTTTCTTAAATTAATACTGCTACCATTTCCTAATCAATGCAAGAATCTTATAACAGTTTAATTCCATTTATCCTCCTTTGTATCATTGTTATGACAGACACTATTGTATATACATTTTAAAATCCACACAGCATCATGATTATCATCATTTTAAGCAGTTAATATTTATTTATACTTATTCTCATATTCACCTTTCTGGTGTTCTTCATTGCCTCCTGTAACTTCATTTTTCCAGCTAGGATCCCCTTCAGTATAGCTGAAGAACTCCTGACAGTACCTCTCACAATACGGATATTTGGGCAACAATTCTCTTAAATTTGTTTTCTTGTAATCCGCAAGTATGTTTATTTCTTCTTCATTTTTGAAGGATGGTTTCTATGGGTGTTGAATTCTGTCTTGAAGATTTTCTCCTTTTAGTACTTTAAGGGCATTATTCCCTTGCATTCCATCTAATAGAGTTTCCATTGAAAAGTCATCCATCAGTCTTATTATTGCTCCCTTAATGACCAGGGACCTCTATTTCTAGTTACCTTTAAGATCTTTCATTGTCTTTGACTTTTAGCAATTTGACTATAATGGGCTTAAGTGTGATTTTCTTTTTATATGTCATGATTGAGAGTGTAGAGCTTTTAAAATCTGTTTGGCAAATCACTTTGGGAAAAATCTCAGTAACTCAGAGGCATGTATAAGTCGTGTTATGACTATAGATTAAAAGGGTTATGGGGAGAGGGGAATTAGTTCAGTTATCTCCTTCAGAAAACCTCTTAAACACCCACACCCACTCACAACGCCCAGGTCTCCCTTAGGTGCTCTCTCTTGGGACATAGCATTAGAGCACATTTCATACTACATTGTAGCTATCTTTTTCACTACTGAAATGAGCAGAATGCAAATAATATGGACACTTTTTTCAATATTTACAAATGTGTATGTATGTGAAGCATATAAAAATGTTAATAAAATGATTTTATTATGGCCTTAAGTTTTTGTTAGATCATTTTTCATTTGTGTATTTTGCTTGTTTAAAAATTTTAAAAACCTAGAAAATAGAATAGGTGATTTAAAATGCCCTGAATAGTATTTAAATAGTAGAGTTGAATATAAACCAATTGTTTATATAATAAAGTTATATTTGGCCAAAACTCATTAAAGTTACTTAAGAGGATCAACCCTTACATTGTAATCTGTTTCTAAACGTTTACTACATACAAATTACCTGTAGTTAATTCAGCTTTGAAAATACTTTTCAGTAAATATAAAGTACAGCATTGAATCATCTTTTAATATTTACAATTCTATGCCAGTTTCTCAAATTCTTTTTTTTTTAACATCTTTATTGGAGTGTAATTGCTTTACAATGGTGTGTTAGTTTCTGCTTTATAACAAAGTGAATCAGCTATACATATACATATACATATATCCCTATATCTCCTCCCTCTTGCATCTTCCTCACACCCTCCCTATCCCACCCCTCTAGCTGGTCACAAAGCACCGAGCTGAGCTCCCTGTACTCTACGGCTGCTTCCCACTAGCTATCTATTTTACATTTGGTAATGTATATATGTCCATGACACTCTCTTCATCCTACCTTACCCTTCCCACTCCCCGTATCCTCAAGTCCATTCTCTACGTCTTCATCTTTATTCCTGTGCTACCCCTAGGTTCTTCAGAAACATTTTTTTTTTTTAGATTCCATATATATGCATTAGCATAAAGTATTTGTTTTTCTCTTTCTGACTTCACTCTGTATGACAGACTCTAGGTCCATCCAGCTCTCTACAAATAACTCAATTTTGTTTCTTTTTATGGCTGAGTAATATTCCATTGTATATATGTGCCACACCTTCTTTATCCATTCATCCGATGATGGACACTTGCGTTGCTTCCATGTCCTGGCTATTGTAAATAGAGCCACCATGACCATTGTGGTACATGACTATTTCTGAATTATGGTTTTCTCAGGATATATGCCCAGTAGTGGGATTGCTGGGTTGTATGGTAGTTCTATTTTTAGTTTTTTAAGGAACCTCCATACTGCTCTCCATAGTGGCTGAATCAACTAACATTCCAGCCAACAGTGCAAGAAGGTTCCCTTTACTCCATGCCCTCTCCAGCATTTATTGTGTGTAGATTTTTTAATGATGGCCATTCTGACTGGTGTGAGGTTATACCTCATTGTAGTTTTGATTTGCATTTCTCTAATGATTAGTGATGTTGAACATCCGTTCATGTATTTGTTGGCAATCTGTGTATCTTCTTTGGAGAAATGTCTGTTTCGGTGTTCTGCCCATTTTTGGATTTGGTTGCTTGTTTTTCTGATATTGAGCTGCATGAGCTGCATGTTAATTTGAAGATTAATCCTTTGTCACTTGCTTCATTAGCAAATATTTTCTCCCATTCTGAGGGTTGTCTTTTCATCTTGTCTGTGGTTCCTTTGCTGTGCAAAAGCTTTAAAGTTTCATTAGGTACCATTTGTTAATTTTTATTTCCATTTTTCTAGAAGGTGGGTCAAAAAGGGTCTTACTGTGATTTATGTCATGGAGTGTTCTGCCTGTGTTTTCCTCTAAGAGTTTTATAGTGTCTGGCCTTAGTTTTAGGTCCATAATCCATTTTGAGTTTATTTTTGTGTATGGTATTAGGGAGTGTTCTAATTTCATACTTTTACATGTACCTGTTCAGTTTTCCCAGCACCACTTATTGAATAGGCTGTCTTTTCTCCATTGTATATTCTTGTCTCCTTTGTCAAAAGTAAGGTGAACATATGTGCGTGGGTGTATCTCTGGGCTTTCTATCCTGTTCCATTGATCTATATTTCTGTTTTTGTGCCAGTACCATACTGTCTTGACTACTGTAGCTTTGTAGTATAGCGTGAAGTTAGGGAGCCTGTTTCCTCCAGCTCTGTATTTCTTTCTCAAGCTTGCTTTGACTATTCAGGGTCTTTTGTGTTTCCATACAAATTGTGAAATTTTTTGTTCTAGTTCTGTGAAAAATGCCATGGGTAGTTTGATAGGGATTGCATTAAATCTGTAGATTGCTTTGGGTAGTATAGTCATTTTCACAATGTTGATTCTTCCAATCCAAGAACATGGTATATCTCTCCATCTGTTTGTATCAACTGTAATTTGTTTCATTTGTCTTATATTTTTCTGCATACAGGTCTTTTGTCTCCTTAGGTAGGTTTATTCCTACGTATTTTATTGTTTTTGTTGAAGTGGTAAATGGGAGTGTTTCCTTAATTTCTCTTTCAGATTTTTCATCATTAGTGTATAGGAATGCAAGAGATTTCTGCGCACTAATTTTGTATTCTGCTACTTTATCAAATTCATTGATTAGCTCTAGTAGTTTTCTGTTAGCATCTTTAGGATTCTCTATGTATAGTGTCATGTCATCTGCAAACAGTGACAGTTTTACTTCTTTTCCAATTTGGATTCCTTTTTCTTCTCTGATTGCTGTAGCTAAAACTTCCAAAACTATGTTGAATAATAGTAGTGAGAGTGGGCAACCTTGTCTTGTTCCTGATCTTAGTGGAAATTGTTTCAGTTTTTCACCATTGAGAATGATGTTGGATCTGGGTTTGTCATATATGGCCTTTATTAGGTGGAGGTAAGTTCCCTCTATTCCTACTTTCTGAAGGTTTTTTTAAAATCATAAATCGGTGTTGAATTTTGTTGAAAACTTTTTCTGCAGCTACTGAGATGATCATATGGTTTTTCTCCTTCAATTTTTTAGTATGGTGTATCATATTGATTGATTTGCATATATTGAAGAATCTTTGCATTCCTGGGATAAACCCCACTTGATCATGGTGTATGATCCTTTTAATGTGCTGCTGGATTCTGTTTGCTAGTATCTTGTTGAGGATTTTTGCATCTATGTTAATCAATGATAGTGGCCTACAGTTTTCTTTTTTGTGGCATCTTTGTCTGGTTTTGGTATCAGGGTGATGGTGGCCTCATAGAATGAGGTTAGGAGTCTTCCTCCCTCTGCTATATTTTGGAAGAGTTTGAGAAGGATAGGTGTTAGCTCTTCTCTAAACGTTTGATAGAATTCGCCTGTGAAGCCATCTGGTCCTGGGCTTGTTTTTTTGGAAGATTTTAAATCACAGTCTCAATTTCAGTGCTTGTGATTGGTCTGTTTATATTTTCTATTTCTTCCTGCTTCAGTCTCGGAAGGTTGTGCTTTTCTAGGAATGTGTCCATTTTTTCCAGGTTGTCCTTTTTACTGGCGTATAGTTGCTTGTAGTAATCTCTCATATCCTTTGTATTTCTGCAGTGTCAGTTGTTACTTCTCCTTTTCCACTTCTAATTCTATTGATTTGAGTCTTTTCCCTCTTTTTTTTGATGAGTCTGGCTAATGGTTTATCAATTTTATTTACCTTCTCAAAGACCCAGCTTTTAGTTTTATTGATCTTTGCTATTGTTTCCTTCATTTCTTTTTCATTTATTTCTAATCTGATCTTTATGATTTCTTTCCTTCTGCTAACTTTGGCAGGGTTTTTTTGTTTCTGGTTCTTCTTTCTGTAATTGCTTTAGGTGTAAGGTTAGGTTGTTTATTTGAGATGTTTCTTGTTTCTTGAGGTAGGGTTGTATTGCTATAAACTTCCTCTTAGAACTGCTTTTGCTGCATCCCATAGGTTTTGGGTCATCATGTTTTCATTGTCATTTGTTTCTAGGTATTTTTTTAATTTCCTCTTTGATTTCTTCAGTGACATCTTGTTTATTTAGCACTGTATTGTTTAGCCTCCATATGTTTTGATTTTTTACAGTTTTTTTTCCTGTAACTGATATCTAGTGTTATACTGTTGTGGTCGGAAATGATTCTTGATACAAGTTCAGTTTTCTTAAATTTCCCAAGCCTTGATTTGTGACCCAAAATATGATCTGTTCTGGAGAATATTCCATGAGCACTAGAGAAGAAAGTGTATTATGTTGTTTTTGGATGGAATGTCCTATAAATATCAATTAAGTCCATCTTGTTTAATGTGTCATTTAAAGCTTGTATTTCCTTATTTATTTTCATTTTGGGTGATCTGTCCATTGGTGAAAGTGGGGTGTTAAAGTCCCTGACTCTAATCTCGTTACTGTCGATTTCCCCTTTTATGGCTGTTAGCATTTGCCTTATGTATTGAGGTCCTCCTATGTTGGGTGTATAAATATTTACAATTGTTATATTTTCTTCTTGGATTGATCCCTTGATCATTATGTAGTGTCCTATTTCTCTGTAATAGCCTGTATTTTAAAGTCTATTTTGTCTGATGTGAGAATTGCTCCTCCAGCTTTCTCTTTATTTCCTTTTGCATGGAATATCTTTTTCCATCCCCTCACTTTCAGTCTGTATGTGTCCTTAGGTCTGAAGTGGGTCTCCTGTAGACAGCATATATACAGATCATGTTTCTGTATCCATTCAACCAGTCTATGTATTTTGGTTGGAGTATTTAATACATTTACATTTAAGGTTATTCTCTATATGTATGTTCCTATTAACATTTTCTTAATTGTTTGGGATTGGTTTTTGTAGGTCTTTTCCTTCTCTTGTGTTTCCTGCCTAGAGAAGCTCGTTTATCATTTGTTGTTCCTTTATCATTTGTTCCTTTATCATTTGCTGGTTTGGTGGTGCTGAATTCTCTGAACTTTTGTTTGTCTGTAAAGGTTTTAATTTCTCTGTCAAATGTGAATGAGATCCTTGCTGGGTAGAGTAATCTTGGTTGTAGGTTTTTGCCTTTCATCACTTTAAATATGTCCTGCCACTCCCTTCTGGCTTGCAGAGTTTCTGCTGAAAGATCAGCTGTTAACCTTATGGGGATTCCCTTGTATGTTATTTGTTGTTTTTCCCTTGCTGCTTTTAATATTTTTCTTTGTATTTAATTTTTGATAGTTTGATTAATATGTGTCTTGTCTTGTTTCTCCTTGGATTTATCCTTATGGGACTCTCTGTGCTTCCTGGGCTTGACTGACTATTTCCTGTCACATATTAGCGAAGTTTTCAACCATAATCTCTTCAGATATTTTCTCAGTTCCTTTCTTTTTTTCTTCTTCTTCTGGGACCCTTACGATTCAAATGTTTGTGTGTTAAATGTTGTCCCAGAGGTCTCTGAAATTGTCCTCAATTCTTTTTTCTTTATTCTGCTCTGCAGTAGTTGTTTCTGCTATTTTATCTTCCAAGTCACTTATCTGTTCTTCTGCCTCAGTTATTCTGCTATTGATTCTTTTTAGAGAATTTTAATTTCATTTATTGTGTTGTTCTTCATTGTTTGTTTGCTCTTTAGTTTTTGTAGGTCCTTGTTAAATGTTTCTTGTATTTTCTCCATTCTGTTCCCAAGATTTTGAATGATTTTTACTGTCATTAGTCTGAATTCTTTTTTAGGTAGACAGCCTATTTCCTCTTCATTTGTTTCGTTTAGTGGGTTTTTACTTTGCTCCTTCATCTGCTGTGTGTTTCTCTGTCTTCTCATTTTGCTTAACTTACTGTGTTTGGGGTCTCCTTTTCACAGGCTGCAGGTTGGTAATTCCCATTGTTTTTGGTAAACCTTATCAGTGGGTAAGGCTGGTTCAGTAGGTTGTGTAGGCTTCCTGGTGGAGGGGACTGGTGCCTGTGTTCTTGTGGATGAGGCTGGATCTTGCCTTTCTCGTGGGCAGGACCACATCCAGTAGTGTGTTTTTGGGTGTCTGTGAACTTATTATGATTTTAGGCAGCCTCTCTGCTAATGAGTGGGGGTGTGTTCCTGTCTTGCTAGTTTTTTGTCATGGGGTGTCCAGCACTGTAGCTTGTTGGTCATTGAGTGGAGCTGGGTCTTAGCATTGAGATGGAGATCTGTGGGAGAGCTTTCTCCGTTTGGTATTATATGGGGCCAGGAGGTCTCTGGTGGACCACTGTCCTGAACTCGGCTCTCCCACCTCAGAGGCTCGGGCCTGACACCCGGCCAGAGCACCAAGACCCTGTCATCCACATGGCTCCCTGGGCTATTCTGAGGTTCTGAGAGAAGAGGGAATTGCAAGGTGGATCAGAGGCCGGCATCTGAGCCATGGAAGGAGGCAGTGGTGTCCACCCCGGAGCCATCCATGGCTCCAGAAAGAGCTGTCCTTATTATTTTTTATTAACTATTATTATTCACTTGGGAAGGAATAGGTCATAAATTTGGCTCTTGGATTTTTAACTGCCAACAATAGTCATATAAATAATATATAGAAATTTTCACAAAGGTAAAACATGTCACTGAAGTAACTATATTGGCTGCAATAAATCTGAGAAAATGTCATAGATAAATTTCTAAAACCTCATCCAAATCTAAATCTGTATAATTTTATGGGTTAATTATGGAGTAGATTATTAATCTCAATATTTGCAGATGGCCAACATTTGCAGGTGGCCAAATTACAAGATTATTTAGAGTTTATGGCTCTCTAACAAAATAAGGCAATAAAAAGGGAAGTGATTGTACAACAATAATTAATTAATTAAACAATTATAAAGAGTAGCCTAGTTATTACTTGCATTATTCTTGCTCTTCCTTCTCCCACTAATATTATTACTGACAGACTTCTGATAAAGTTTTGTATTTATTTGTAGCTCTGTATTTGCAATGTACTCCACTGAGGTTGTACCCTCAAAACACTGTCTTTCAAAATCATTTGAAAAATTTTTGTCCCCTCCATACTGTTTCTTTCGTATTCCTGGAAGTAATCATCTTTATTTGTTTTAAATTTACTGTTCCAGCTTTATTTTCACCAATTAAAAACAAATATCTATTATTTCCTGTGTGTATATATGTATTGCTCCCTCTTGTCTTTCTTACAAGGTTGACATGCTAGTTACACTCTTACATATCCTGCTTTTCACTTTTACTCACATCCTGGCAGACCACTCTATCAATTTAGAGATTTTTCTCACTCCACATTCATTTGCATAGTATTCTCTTATGCCAGTCCCCTTATGATGGACCTTTGAGTTGTGCCTGGCCCTTTACTAGAATAATGCGATAATGATTAATGTTGTACATATGTCATTTCATATATTGCCAGTGTATCTCTGGAATGGATTTGTGGAATAGGAATTGCTGGGTCAAAGGGTAAAAGCATACACAATTTTTGGAGAAAATGGCGGATTCTAAGGCTTGTAGAATTTTCATGTACCATTTAACCATTTTTATGTTAGAAAAAAAATCATTTCTGAAGAGATAATTAAGGACATTGCTCAATTTATTATGTGAAAACTCACAGAACAAACCCCTGTCTACACTCACGTTTGGTAAAACAAAAGTGCCCCTGGATAAGTGGCCACGTTAACTTCAATCAATAGGCTATCAATAAAGGAAACATGTCAAGACCTCACTCCTCTTTCATCAAGGGAGACATTTGGGGCCAGAGAGATTCAACTAAGGTTGGTGCCACCTCTCCAGTTTGCTAAGACAAAGCCAGTCGCTCCTGCAATGTTGGCTTAACGGTGCAAGCACAGGTCAGGAAGAAGTTGGCGCCCTTGGTACTGCAATGCCAAGGTTACTGTCTCAGAAGGAACTGGGTCAGAGTCACTGGCAGTGGGAATAGGCTTTGCTCCCAAGAGCATACTCAGCTGTTTCTGGGAAAGCTGATGTTTGCCTTATCAGGGTAGGCCTGCTTCTCATGAGGTGGTCAGTTATCACTCTCACTATTGGGGAAGACTGAATGGCATCAGGCACCCACCAGCCCCCTATTTCTTCACTGTCAGAGGTGTGCAAGACTCAGGAACAAGACTTCTTTTGCATCCATCCGGCCTAGTCCGAGGGGCTATAAACTGCAACACACACACACACACACACACACACACACACACACACACACACATCAATGAATGAAGCCCCACCTCCTGTAGAGAAGGAAAGAACTTTCCAAACATGTGGATGAGAAACTGGAGGCATAAAAGAGGAGGAAATAAAGTGAAAAGGGAAGACTAGCAAGAGAAAGAGAAGCTGTGAGGGAGCCACAGAGTTCTGGGGGGTGGGAGACATTCTGAAAAGGCTTAAGTTAGTGAGGTTTTCTTATCTTCTGTGAAATAAGGAGAAATTTAAATTTTAAATTAAGTCCTAGATTTGGGTCCTTCTCAGCAAACTAGCCTGGGAGTAACCCTCTGCAAGGCAGAGCCACCCTGTAACCAACAGCCTTGGGCCAACTAGTGACCAGAGGTGGTGCTTCTCCCCCAGGAATGCCTATGGTTTCTCTGCTTGCCCTTAATATGGGGAAGCATGAAAATTTTTATGTTCAACTGCTGCAGTTTTCCTTAGCCAGAACTTCTTGATATAATGTTCTTTTCCTCTTTATCCATGGAACCGTGTTTTATATTGGTACCTCAAAATATTTTTTGAGTTAAATAGAAAAAAAAAAATGGAAGGAAGGAAAGAGGCAGGGAAGGAAAAAAAGAAATGGAAAAAAAGAAAAACAGAAGATCTGATGTATTTCAGTGATGCTCAAAGATGTAATCATTTCTGCTTTAGAAAAGTAGTCCATTCCTTGTCAAAACTATAATGCCATCTACTTCTAATTCTATTGTAAAACTACTGAAAGCAAGAAAACAATTAGATTAATTGTTATTAATTAAAACCCTAAAAACAAAACAATTAATTATAATATTTTATTGAAAGAAAAAATACAGCAGAGCTCAAAAAGCTACACTTGTTATGCTTTATGAAGGTAGATGTTTACACAGGTTTTATAAATGCACACATTCATGACATTATATCACAATATCAAAGGCACCTTTTACTGCCACAGTATTAGGTAATGAATAAAAAATATCAAATTAATCTTTAAAAAATCTAAAATGATACAATATATTTTAGGATTATATACATATTTGAAACATTTAGCTATTTTTAAACACTTTATTTTCATACGTGCATCAGAATTATCTCTAATTCTCAAAATATTATGGTACCAAAATTCTGTTTGTCAAATAACAAAACACAAGATGCTGTAATCTATAATCAAGCACCAGTTAAAGTCAGTATTTGAAGCTCCATCAGTTTGGCTTCTAACATGTGCAAAGTGAAGTGGGTATTTAAGATAACCATTGCAAAACATTGAGTCTCAATTTTTTGTGTCTTTAATTAGCTGATTATTTTAGAGAAAATGGGGAGAACTGGATGATTTAGATCAATGTTCTTCTAATGGTTCAACGGAATCCTAGGGCTCTCAGAAGAAACTTCCAAGGCACAGAAGAGGATTTGGGAAATAAGTAGGTCCATTATATGTATATTATATGTTAGAGCTTTGTGCAGGATTGAGATCATACAAAGAGTTCTATTGCTTTAAAATGTTTGAAAATACTAATTTGGAAAACTGCTTCAAAGCATATTTCATTTGGTTATGCTAACGCAGTTTAAGAAATATCTTTGTCAAAACAGATTATCACACTTAGTTGCACAACTCAAGTGAAAGTTTATCTAAAGATGTTGACTTCATTGGTTACAGGGTATATAATTCTAAGTTTTTCTGTACATTTTTAAGTCTAGAAAGACTTTGGATGGAACAATAAAATGTTATCATTAGCTCAATAGTATGACCAAAGAACATTATCAAATTATAGATCAACACATAAAAGTGGAGAGATAATCCTTTGATATATGGAATTGTTTTAATATATAAAAATAAATGATCACTTCTGAAAGTGAGACGCACTATAATTCTGTTTGATAATTTTAACTCTTATTGTATTTATGATGTAAACAAAATTAAAAATGTATTTTATTAATACCTACTTCACAAAAAGAACACTTTAATAAGCACCTCAGATCTGGAATATCATTTAAAAAAATATTATTATTTAGGAAAATGGATGTCAAGATATATTATCTCTATTATCTTCCTAGAAAATTATGTCAATAGAGTCAAGCACTTTTTAATGCTCTCGGATTTAGAGAGCATCCAAGAATTTAAAACTGTTCAGCTTAAATTTTTATTGAACGGAAGAAATGGTTTTGTTGCAGGCCAAGTAGCCATCAAGAATTTGTTCTTTTAACCACCAGAGGGCGCCGGTGCCTGCAGCATGGTTGGTGTAGGTGTAATCTAACCTTTACTTGAATTTTACATCGCCGTGCTAAAAAATGCCTTTAAAAAAAATTGAAAACTTCTAAGAAATATATTTACATTCTGTAACACCTAAATAATGTTGGGCTATTAGATTAAAAAATTGAGTGTACTGGCTTATTTTGGTTAAGATTAATTTAATAGGACTTTATTAATATTTCTAAATCAGGAATTGAATGGATAACACTTTTAACTCTGAATAAAAAGAGTCCCTAAGCTCCTAACAGTAACAATTCATTTAGCACCACATGTTTAGCACCAGAATAGATATTGATAGTTCACACTTAATAAAAACTTTAATTCCAAAGAAATTTCAAAATTGTAGCAAGCATACGGTGGTTGTTATGCATTTTCAGCACCATTAACCAGTGAACTGTGTAACTTTCTAAGTTTTTGATTGACCTCTCATAAGTCAAAGTCAGACCATGACATAATTTTTAAAAATCATTCTGCATGCGTTTAAATATGTCTTCCCTCACACATATAACAACAATACAAAAAATATATATAAAACAAAGATAATATTAGACATTGATAGAAATCTAATTTCACTCTACCTAAACACTTCTGCAGGAAAAGGCTTCCCTACATCCATGTCAAGATTTGTGTCCTATGCTACTGCAGAACATAGGGAATGCTGTTATACACGGGGGAGAACACAGACCCCAGGTTAACCATGACTTTTCCTTCCTGGACACATTCAAATTATCTGTTTAACTTATGTTAAGCAGGATATGAACACAAAACACATAACTGGCCTAAGTGTGTTTTAGATTTGCTTATGTAGATGTTATAAGTTGATCTAACACAAGCATGTATTAATGAGAAAAAGATATATTGTTTCAGTTCAAATATTCTGAGTAAATTGTATCAGCTGAACTTTCCCTAGTGTTTGGTCAACTCTTCGCTAAAGCTGCATGGAGCTTTCAAATGAATATTTCCATGAAGGTTTCAAATGAACACCACAGCACTGCCAACTGAATTTGGTAGGGAAGCCCTAATGGACCACAGAAGTGATGTTGCTTAGACTACTGAACAGACAAAAGCATGATAACAATAAAAACTGTTTCTGCCACATCTTAAAAGCATGCTTATCCATCATAACCAGCAACATTAAGGGTGTGCCTACACAACTCAAATACAATTCTGTAAAGAAATCCATCAGTTTAACAGCAAAAATTGTAATTTTTCCAGTCTTTTGATGACACGGAAGCCAAAACAATCTATATCGACACAGAAATTTTTTACTTTTCTACTGAATAAAGGATGACATGAAAAATCTATACCAAAGATAAAACCAGTGCTGTAGAACATGCATGCCAATTACTATTTCTTTTGAATGAAACCTATTAAAATGAAAACCTCAGTAATGACTATTTAAAGCTGCTCTTATGAAATAGCTTATACCCACACCCTTTGTGCTCTGGGAATTACAGTGAGAAATAGCTATCCTAGCACCATTGTTGCATGCTGTGAAAAAATATGACACTCTGTGTTGATACTAGCAAACTTTCATTTGCTTTAGCCTGGAAAATAAAACATTTCACATGGCCACTTCATATTACTAACTTTAAAAAGTACAGATAGAATAACAAATATACCCGTTATATTTTCAGCTGAGTTGTTAAGTTATAAATAAACTAAAGTTCTAGTTGTGATTTGGAAAGGACTGTTGTGTACAAGTTATGAGTGTGTGAACCACAGTCGTAATCTGATATGTTTGATGATTTATCTGGATCGTTGATGCACTCAAAGCTTTGTATTTAAGACATTTTTGTCTTAATGAAACGTGGAAAGGTGGAGTTCCTCTAAATCCTTGCAATTCTGGACTTTCTAGTTAATTCTAAAAACCCATCCATGTAAACATTTATTACATTACAGCCACTATATAATAAGCTGGTATAAATACAAAGATAAGACAGAATTTCTGCCAAAGGGGAGCTCAAATAATTTTATCTCAAAAGTCTCACAACATGAATGATAATTTTAATATTCATACATTTCTGTTACTATGGTAATCTTACCTTCACGTGACAAAATATCACTATACTTTTTGAGACTTGAGAAACGAAGTTACACAAGTAAACCAGCAACAGAACTGGAACTGATAGTAACCTTTTCTGGTTTAATAGTACTTTTCCTACTTCTGTAGGACTAGTTTAGCAAACTCAAGGAAGGAAACATTTTCTAGATAAATCAAATGAATATCGCGCTAATGAGCTTTCTCTTCAACTGCCGATATATATGTTAGCTAAAAGTTGAATTGGGGCCTGATTCTTACTGTTATTTTTATTTTTCATTTTAGTCTCCAAAATGTTTAGTTTTAATAAAGTATATGTCCCCACAAAAGCAAAGTAGTGTGATATGAAAACATTTGGTCAGATTCAGTTCGTAAAAGGAATCAGGCCAATTGTTTGTCATCATGTAAACCTGAACTTCAGATGGTGGATGTTTCCACCACTGGATTTAATTAACTACCTGTCACCTTTCAGCGCATCTACCCTAAGAAATTGCAAACGTGTAGGGAGTTTTAAACAAGTAGTTTTCTTCTGTTATTTGTACTCTGGAACTAACCGTGTTTACTTATACTGTGAAGCATTGCATAACCTGAAATACACACACACACACACACACACACACACAAATGCATGCACACTTGAAATGTAATGTGTTAAGTGTCTTGACCCCTGTGTTGAATTCTCCTCTCTGAAAGTGATTCCCTGATTTGGAAATAAGCATTTTCAAAGTCACATGAGTGAAATTTTCATAGTGACTTTGATTTGATTTCCACCAAACTTAATGGAGAACTGAAAATTATTCTTCTACTCAGATATGGGAATAAAATTTAGTAATTAGTCCTTAGAAAATCATCTGAAGAGGCCCCTTTAACAAAATCATAGCTGTCTGTGGTGTGCACATGGGAACTTGTACATGATGCTCAAGGACCATGGTGATTAGATCGATTCTCACCAAGTAAGGATGGGCAAAGCAATGGAGAGCTGGAGGGATCCTTGACACCTACAATGTTTCTTTCTGACATCCCTCACCTCCTGCTGAAAGGCTTCAAGTTACATTAGACCTTCAGTATATGCCCTTCAGAAGCTCTCCACCGGTGTGTGTGTGTGTGTGTGTGTGTGTGTGTGTAGTAACTCTATTTCTGTGACTTTTCTTACCTGTGACTTTTCATACCTGAAGCTCATTTCCCTTGGACCTTCTCAGTTTACTTAGGTCTTGCTTTCTGCCTTCCAAAATCACAACTATTTACTCTCACCCAGTAATCCCTAGGCAGTTGTTAATTTTTCCCTGCCTCATTTAGTTCCAGACGCTATAGCTACATTTTCATGCTAATCAGAAACCTTACATATTACACAGTGTGGCCTATCACCTATTCCACCTACACGTGAACATTGTTGCACTCACTTCCTCAAAATTACATGGAAAATATATCTGTTAAAAAAATAATAATTTTACAGCAATATAATTAGGTGGCATTATTTCCTGAATATTTTTGTGAGCTTCTTGAAGTCAGGAATCATATCATAATCTTTGCTTGATCAGAACATAACTATCAGAGTGCCTTGCCCATCATAACCACTCAACACAAGATTCAATAAAAGAGATTAAGCAAAAGGCATGATTTGAACCTTACATAAGTCAAGAGTATCTTTTGGTGAACCCAAGTAAGATAAAATATCTCCAGAATGAAATCTGTGGTTGCTTAATTAAATTATTATATCCAGATATTACTGAGTGTTATTTTGCAAATTATCACTTTTGGGGCACTATAGAAGTGGGTGCTGAAGATGGCCCACCACCTCACATACATTTTAGAATAGGATTTTTAAAAATTTCCCTCAAGTTAACTACAAAATCATATTATTACCTATGTGTTATATCATCTATGTGTGTGTATATACACACACATACATTATAGGCCAAATATATATTCTATTCCTTAAGAACATAATTCCTTTGGAAAACAAGTTTTGGAATTGGATGCATCAACTATGTCAATACTACATACACAATATTTTAATTTAGGCTTAGAGGTCAGAAAACAGAAATGGATGCTTTGTTTACCTCCAAGGATTAAACAAACATAATAGACAAACACTAATTTATACAATGAATAATAAAAGGAAAACAAGATTATGATAAAATATGTATAATATGTGCAAAACTCAATATATATATATGCCTATGATTCCCAGAAACCATTATATTTCCTGGAGGAAAAGACAAGCTTATTTAAACCAGTATAGGTAGTTTGACGTTACTCCTGCAAAACAAAGATTGTCAGTACAAGACCCCCCGTAAGTGGGAGGGCAAGCTGAACATGGTACCCCTACTTTATATGGCGCTTCTCCAATCCAGTTGCCCCTTGAAAAAAAAAGAAGAGAGCATTAGTACTACTTGCCCATTCTTTAAAATCTGATTGTCCTTAAGCACAAGATCACGTGTTGACATGTGATGATATTTTTAGAAGTCTGTCGTTTTAGAAAACCACTAAAAGTTATAACCATTTCTTATTTCTACAGTAACTTGTTCTGTATATCTTACTTTTAAAATATTTTCTTTCTGAGTAAATTAACATTATGTTAATTTACAGATAAGAAGTGAGGCACTACAATGCATGGTGACATTATTAGTCATCCGACACCAGGCTTGATGCTCTATCCACTCACCACAGCTGCCTCGTTCCTGCCGCAGCCTTCTAGAGCACATGGGCTGTGTCCACTTAAACTTACTTCTTAAAAAACTCATGCTAATATTATTATAAAGATAGTAAAGTATATACAGATATAGATATATACACGTCCATTATATATATAAAGAGATATACATGTAATTCTGGGATGCTTAGAAACGGTGAAATGAGCAAGAAGTTGTTACAAGCATAAAAAATAGGTTTTACGTGTTCAAAGGATTTCTTTCTCAAGTTGAAAAAATAGTTTAGATTCTCAGTATTCATAAAATGAGATAACGGAAAACTCAGTAAGAGAATAATGGCTCACAGAAGCAGCCATTGATGGTGATTCCAAAACATTTTCCCATATGTAAAGTCATAGTTATAATTTTTAGTAATACTATTAGTTTTTTGATAATGCTGAACCTATTTAATTGAATCATTATGTGTTATCAATATTTTTCTTCATCTGTAATTATGGCCATGATTATAGTGATACACCAAATTCACCATTTAGGGTAGTTAAAAACAGCCACAATGCCTTATGTTATTAAGCTCTTTTAGCTGTGAGGAAGGAGGCAATGAATGTATATTCTCAGTAGCATGGTGATTAGTAACTACAGTACTATACAGCCAGTGATGTGAAGGAAGTTGAATGGTCAGGAGAAAATTTCGTTGTAGATAGTAAAAAGTCAAGGTTGAAGATAAGACAACAGTGTAAAGGCTAAAATATGAAACAAGTGGGTCTCATCTTTGAGACCTAAATAAGACCAAGCAGGTGACTCATACGGTGCATCTACCAGACATGAAAATATCCTTATTCAGTCAGTTGAAAAGTCACATTTTTATCTATAAAATATCTGTAAAGGAAAAGTTGAGATGAGATTACAAGGCTGCCCACCTCTATCTAGCTTATTCTACTCTGCCTTCCAGAGAAGCTTCCTCAAGCATAATTTTGGTAATGTTACATGTTTGCTTATGAACATTCAAGGAGGTCCATCCCTCAAGAGTGCAGCTCACTCCTTTATCCTAATCTCTCCCATTCTATTTTCATAATCTTATTTCCCTCTATATCTTTACCCAAACCTATAAAAATATATGAACCCAGCCTGTGGTATTTTAATTTCATATTTTTCAACTTATTCTACATAGCTTTTAGAAATTACACAGCACATATTTTTGGTAATGTTAACTTAGAAATACAATTTTATTATATATTATATTACAAACTTTTATACGAATGGAAGATAATTGTATTCAGTAGTAGATCAGTCAGTTGACAAACTTATATTATTTTTCCTTCTAATTTTTATTCTATTTCATCTAATTCAATTCATTCTCATTCTCTCATTTCTCTCTCTCTCTCTCTATCTCTGTCTCTGTCTCTGTCTCCCCACCCAACCCCTTTCCTTCTCTGTTTTATTTTGCCCCTGAAAAACAGTTATACTTGAGATAAGTTCATATTGGGATTGGAAGAAACATAGTCACCTATCAGTCAGGATTTTAAAACTTTCTTCATTGCCTAGGTTTCAAAAGAATGGTTCTCTATCACAGCAAATATAGCATACTAACACAATATCTTAAACTCTTAGACTTATAAAACAATCAGACATTTCATCAATACTATTACAAAATTCCAATCATTGGCCAAAAACAGAATAGTTAAATGAAAGTTATAAAAAAACCTCTTTCACTATTTGAGTACTACTTGGCCTATTTATGTCAGAAAGAAGGGTTAAAGTCTTAATAGGAAAATATATGGTATAAAACTGAAAATATCAAACAAATGCAGTTTTAATGCTTATCATAATGCAGCCACATTTTACATTCCAAATCTTACTATTCTAATAACTGTGGAGAGGGGACCATCAGGAAAATTGCTATTTTTCTAACTTTGCAAAAACACTGCCACTGGCATACTACCATATAAATGAGTAATGCAGTTATTTGTGAAACATTTTCTCATTCCCTCCCCATACTGGCAAAGCTGGAGAAAATCTTTGTTTGGGACTTACTTTGGAAGACACCAGGAGTGTCATAAATCCTTTGTACATTTTAGTATTTATTCCAAATGAGAACAGACTCATGTATAAATACTGGAACATTTTATCCGAAGAGTCATTGTTATCAAAAAGGCATTTTATCAGATGTTAACAAATGCTTATTTATCCTCATATTATAAAGAATGTTCATAAATATGAGCCTATTTTATAATCTTTGATCAATTTTCACAGTACCTTTTTATGTATGCCATAAGAAGAAATTACTGAATATTTTTTGTACTGAAATTTAAATCATGGCAAAGCTTTCATTAAAAAGAAGTCATAGCATTTAAATTTTCCCTTCTGATTCTGAATGCCTCCTTAACCATCTATGGAAAAAGTAAACTGTGATTGTAATTTTACTCTTAAAAGAAAGGAGAAGGGCTTGTTTTGCTTTCCTAGTGAAAAAGCTAAGCCAACATTCTAGTACTGATTGATGAGAATACTGTGGTGTTGATAAATTCCCTAGAAGATCCTTTCCTGATGCCTTTTATATAGCTATCAAAAGCCTAAAAGCATATGTTTATTTTATAATTACCATGCCTAAAGAAAGATGGTAAGGAGAATTTAGTGACTCTCCAAATCACAAATAGTCTTGCCTGCAATTTTAATCTAGAATCCTTGTGAAAAGAAACCTTTCAGCTTATAACTTTTCAGATATACAAGAAGATGGAAGATTTGAGGATTAGTGCTTGTTAGTTAAGTCTTACTCATATTATTTACCTGTTAAAAGTATCTATCAGACTGAAGATATTTAACATCATTAAAGATTCCAAGAAGTAGAATCCGACTGGATACTTACTTTGGGGCATAGTTGCATACCAAATAAACTGCACGGCGCCATACAGCTCCCCAAACATTCATGTTTTGACAAGTATGAATTGCGCATCCTATTCGATTGGAAGTGGCCCAAACCATCTGAGAAAGTAAATCGATATACTGTTATTGAAGTTGGAGCTAAGAAAATTCATGTTCACCAAAATAGTAAGAGCATTTTTTTAAAGTATGAATCAAAAATGAACAAAACAATTAAAATAACCTGTGTATAATGTGTGCACATGGGGCCAAAACATCTCATAGGACATCTGGGATTGCAATCCTGGGGATACGGAAAAGCATAATCTTTCACTTCATCATACCATGGCTTGACCAACTGGAGAATAGAGCGATATCTAGATATCAAGAAACACAATGAAAACTTAGAGTACAGTAGTGGCAATATATAGTGGACTCACGTTAAATTATAAGCTAATTGGTCCTTTTGCAGATTATTCATGGTAAATCAAGAACATACCCACCCCTCACAATTACCATCATCACCTAGTAGAATCCTCTATTCCTCCAAGTAGAGCCAAGCATGAAAATGCCCAGGACTGGAGCAAGTGATCCTGTATTTGTCTAAGTATGTGTCTGGTTGTTTCAAAAAGAGAAATGCAAATCTTTCAGGAATTATCATCTTTATCTTGTTTTACCACCTGATTTTCCTCCCCTATGTGGAAGAGAATGAGTCTTTGGAATATTGGATGATGACATTCCACAGTGGTAGAAAAATTATCCTGTTACTGGGAACAGCTTTATCCATTGTTGCATATACTTGCATATACATACGTGTGCCTATTTATATATACATATGTGTGTAAATATATTGAATTTGTACAACACACACAGATACAGGTATATGCAAACATGGGAAGGCTGCATACACAATAATGGCTTCTGCCACCATCAAGGGATTTTTCTGAAGTAGAAGAGATAGGATACAGGATACAGCCTGATCCTTTCAAAGATTCTGTGAGATAAGGGTAGAATACAGGCTAAAGGAGGGCGTTCCAAGGGTGAAAGGGAAAACTGGTTTTACTAGGCCTTTTTAAAAAATTAAATAATCCTTGAAGACATCTAAAACAGTCATAGGCCAAGCATCAGTGCCTGACACATAGTGAGCCCTCTTGTAGATATTACTTGAAATTGGTGTCACTAACCCTTGGATTCCATAAGCAATAAAGTTGCATGGATAAACAGTATCAGTGAAACTACTTCCTACCTTCCAGTTCGTACAGATAGATTTTGACCCAAAAATCTCAATAAGTAAGAAGGCCCATGGTCCCAAATGCAGGTAGCTGCCCAAGCCTCTGCAGATTTTGCAAGATTTTCATCCCAGACCTGTGAAAGTGAAAAAGACCTTCAGCTTTACTGGGTTTGCTAGTAACAAACAAAAAGAGAAAAGAAATGACACTACTATTTCCTAAAGTTCTTTCAATTCTGCTTCCTGACTAGAAGAAAGCAAATTTAGACCATTGTTATTCAAAGTTCTACAGTGCAATATTGTTATTCCTCAAAAATCTTTATTGTTTTTACAGGGCCATCTAGACCCAAAATCCAGACATAAATTTTGGTAAAGGATAGATTAACAAAAATATCGTATCCAGATGTAACTTGGAGATACCTCATACTGACCACTGAAGTTTGAATCCACCAAAGTCAGTTGATTTCCCTGGAGTTTATTCACAGCAAAAAGGAGCCATGCTATTGATATATCTTAAAAATTAATGAGATCAAATTTATTCAAATCAATGTACCAAAATTAACAATGTCTCATAGTCCAACTTTTTTATTGAGATATAATTGATATATAACATTATTAGTTTCAGGTGTACAACTTAATGATTTTTATGTACATATATATTGTGAAATGATCACCACAATAAGTCTAGTTAACATCCGTCACCACACACAGTTACAAATTTCTTTTCTTGTGAAGAGAACTTTTAAGATGTATTCTCTTAGCAGCACTCAAATGTACGATACAGTATTATTAACTATAGTCACCATGCTGTATATTAATTACATCCTCAGGATTTATTTTATAACTGAAAGTCTGTACCTTTCAACCACCTTCACATATTTCACACACCCCACACCCCAACCTCTGGCAGCCACCTATCTGCTCTCTAGATCTCTGAGTTCAGTATTGTTTTTGTTGTTTTTAGATTCCACGTATGTATGAGATCATAAGTTATTTGTCTCTTTCTGCTTATTTCACTTACCATAATGCCCTTAAGTTCCATGCATGTTGTCACAAATGGCAAGATTTCCTTGTTTATTATGGCTGAGTAATATTCCATTTATCTACTTATTTGTTGACGGACAATTAGGCTGCTTCCATATCTTGGCTATTGTAAATAGTGCTGTTACGAACATTGGGGTGAAGGTATCTTTTTGAGTTAGTATTTTAGTTTCCAGACAATACCCAGAAGTGGAATTGCTATATCATATGGTAGTTTAGTTCTATTTTAATTTTTTGAGGACACTCTATACTGTTTTCCATAGTGGCTGCACCAATTTACATTCCCACCAACAGTGCCCAAGGTTCTCTTTTCCCCACATCCTCACCAACACTTGTTATTTCTTGACTTTTTGACAATAGTCATTCTAACAGGTGTGAGATTATGTCTCACTGTGGTTTTGATTTGCATTTATTCCAACTTTTAAGTGTCAAACTATATTAAATTATAATATGATATAAATGATACTTTATATCATTTGAATATTTGATAGTAATAATAATATCAGAACTTTTGTTATGAGCTAGAAACATAGATTTACTTAATGTAACAGTGTATTTAAGTGAAAGGAAATTAATTTAGTGACTTTGAAATAAAATAGGAAAAAAAATTGATGAACGCTTCGGAGACATTTTTACCCGAGAAGGCCATGGCACCCACCCTGAAAAAAGATTTGTTAGCCACTTAGAAGTTGTCTTAAATTAGAAAAACAAAGTCATCTTACATAAATCTATCTAGAATTACATTAAAATAAATTCACTCACAAAATTACATGAAATCAGAATTATCAAGAAAGGATCTGGAGTAATTCTATGGTGACAGTGGCCATATCTCCACTGTCTGTGTAAAAAGAAAGATCATTCAAAAAGCTATAATAAAATACACTTTCCTTAATTATCCAGAATATAATCTGCCCATTTCGTGGATTAATTAAATGTGGCAAAACATTACACAATACCCTTTTAATAAGTAAGTAATCAGTGTTAAATATAGTATATAAATGGAAAATACTCATTCTATAATATTTTAAAAGTTAGTGTCTCTTTATATACTTGTCTTCTCCTTTGAATTGATATCATGCTTTTTTACAGTTATAGAAAATACTTTGTTTTATTCTTTCACACTTAGCTCTGTAAAATAATCATTTGATATGTTTTATGAATTATTACTTCAAACCTCTCCTTTTGTTTGTAAAAATTCTGTGCAGAAATATCAGTGAACCAAACTAAATTTGCAATGAAAATCGTAGTATTCTACAACTGAAATTAACATTTAAAAGCATTTTGTTTGGCTAATAATGGATTCAACTAGTATTTATTCTTCTGATATTTTTAATGAAATACGGATTTACAAAATATGGATTTCAGTTCACCAAAATGCAAAATATTACCATTAGATCACAAATGAATTTTAGATGGAATAGCATCAACAAATTATGTGTCTGAGCTAATTGTAGTCACTTTGGGAAAAAAAATACATCTAAATATTATTAACATATTGAAGTGGTGTGCACTCAGAACAGTAACTGCTAAAAACACGGCTTTTCTGTGTTTTTATATAATCTTTCTAAAAACAGTCTTTCTTATAGTCTTGTTCTGAAATATCAGCACTGCATGGCACAAATAATACTGAAAAAGAAAATAAAATATCCTGTATTCTAACCCTAAGCCTACTGCTAAGATCATCTGTGACTGAGGACATGTCAATTATTCTGTCTCCCAGTTAACTCATCTCTAGGGTCCCTTTCCTCTCCAGCATTTCATGATTTAGTATCCCTGAGTAACTCCAGCATCAGAATCAGGAAGATCTGTTATATTGACCTATGACTTGTTCAGTTCTAGCCTTTTCCATACCACAGAAAGAGGAAACGTAGATTCTTCACAAAATAATTTAAAATATTTAAGGCAGTTAACAAATTTAAGGTAACTTAGCATATATAATTCTATATGCTTACTCATATACTTAAAACGTATTGTGTATGTCAAAGAGATAAACCAAAGAGTTCATGCCTGAAAAATATCTTACATGAGCACCATTTTAAAATTATTATAAAGGATTTTGATAGGAAGACCATGTATTTAGCATTACCGTTGCCTATGTTTTTAGGTGTTTCTATGTACAGATATCATAATTAAAATTTTTGAGATGATAGTTGTGAGGGAGGAGAGATGACCACTTTTTTTCATCTCTTCATGTTTGCTTTTAGGAAACTGATGGGAGGGATTTCTGCCTGTCCCTGAAGGAAGATGCTGGAGACCCTGGCAACACTGGCCAGGTCCCACACAGAGAGTGGGATCATTTTGCCTTCCCATGGGAGACATACCAACGGTCTCTCTGATGCCTACTGCAGAGGAAGTCAGAAAGTCCTGTGCTCTTTCTTGCCTGTTTGTCCCCAGGCAAGACTCACACCCATCCTGTAAAGAGGGGAAGATCCTGCTCTGAAATTTAGGAATTGCATATCTACTGTATTTGCTGTCTCCGTCTTTCTCCACTGGTTACAACTCCCAGGAGAATATGGGTGAGTGATGTATCCCTTTAATCCACAGTGGTATTTAAATCTATTAATATGATGAGAGGTCTTTCAGGGTTGAAAACAGCAAATAAGGATAGCTTCTTTCTTATCCAGAAGCTCTAAATTGTGATGAATGTTGCCAGTTTAACCATGTGAAAGAATTCTAACAACGTATACAAATTTAGGGAATGAAGTTGTAATCATCTAAGCATTTGACTAATATATACATTTCTGGATGCTTAGTGGATAATCTATCTCTGAATTTTGCTGAACACCTGTGATATTTATTTGAAATAAGTTTAGTATCATACCCTACAAATACAGCAAAAGAAAAAGGGTCACAGGTGTGTACTTACTTAACATTCTATGGAATGACTAGCAAATATGCAACATATTATGATCATTTGTTAGAAAAGCTAAACACCTTATATTTATTCAGCTTTTATGCAGCTAGCCTCAAATTCTGTATTTCTAGTTCTTGTCCCTGTAAATGGATAAAATACTTTCACAGATAACTGAGTTGTGAACACTTAAAATATCATGCCTTCTAAAAATTAGGCAAAAATTAAGAAAATGATGCATGGAGATAAAAATCATTTACAGGAGCTAGTAGAAGTTAGATATTATGATTAGATAACTCACAAAATGAAGATGGCTTAAAACGGTGTCAGAGCGCGCAGAAGCCTGTATATGTGCCCTATTGCTCTACAGAATTTTCTTCCATTCTTTGCTGTTACGAGCCATTTAGTTGGTCAGCTTGTAAACTGATTGATTTAGCTCTGGACTAAAATGTTTACCATGAACTACTCTGCTTATCAACAAATTTAGCACCTTGTCCGTGGAAACCACATAGTCTGATTAAGCCATGAGAAGCATCCAGAATTCAAACTGATGTCATTTCAATAGCTAGAAGACTGTGGCTCCAAGAGATAGGAGGCATATGAAAAGAATGAAAAGACCTCAAGTCCAGAGGTCTTCAGAGGTTAAGCCAAAGAAATACAAAATTGACTCAAAGAATGTCTCAGCATGGGAAAAAATCACTGACTTCCATAAATTGAAGAATTAGAGAGTGATATGATCCAGCCCAAAGATGAGGTTGTTTTATCAGCCATTTCCTTAAGTTTTGTTACCCACAACACAGTGGGCACCGGGACATCCGAAACTGCCTTCTTAAACCCCAGTCACTATCTCTGGACAATAAGAAATGTAGACCAACTGAAAGGCAACCCTGAAAATTACTTGAGAATATATCCCCAACATTGTTTGATATGACATACTGTTTTTTTCAAGTGGGTAACATCTTTTAATTCCGAACATAAGAGTTAAAGGTAGACGTGTTTGAAAGAATTAAATATAAGATGTTAAAAAGGATAAATATTTCTAGGTAACGAACCTGTACATATTTGATGTTATTAATATTTATAGTGGTTCAGAGAATATGGCAACAGGTTATTATAGCAATACGTTAGCCTTGTAATTTCAACATAAAATATATCAATAATTATTTATATTTATGGTTTTAAGTTAAAAATTTTAAGAAAATCTTGTTACAATTTTTAAACAGTATTGCAAAATTTAGAACTTAAGAGTCACTGTGTTGCTTAGGCTTTTAAGACATTTAAATATATGGAAATTATTTTCAATAAGCCAGTTGAAGTACTAAAAGGTCAAATATGTTAAATCTATAAATGCAGCTTAAAATTTAAATTAATTAGATTTGTAAGTAGTAACAAACACTAAACAAATGTGATTGCCAAAACTTGCTAGATTTCGGAATAGAACAAAACTATATGTAAATGAAGCTAAATTAGAGGAGAACAAGAAATATTAAATTTGAAAATGACCTCTTAAAAAATCTGTTCTGCACATGGAAACCATCTTCAAAGACATAAAATACTAAAAAATAAAATTATCACACTGAGTTTTTGAAAACACATTTCTAAATTGGTTATTGTCATGGATACTCTGATAGCAATGACATTGGAAACAGTATTGCATGTCGTATAGACACTTATTTTCTTGGACTGACATGTGGTCATTTCTCATATATTTAGATAAAAAGTAAAGGCAGTTTAGATAGACAAGTTTTTGGCTTTTAAAAATAACTCAGCTGGGGCTCTTTGTTCTTTTTCTGGGTTAGATTGGGAAAGCAGTGCTGACTTATAGAAGTGAGAAAGAGCCATTAAAAAGATATTAAGTGATGACAAAATTATTTTCCCTGAGGGCTGCCAGAAGCTTTTAAAAAGCACTTCATGGGCATGGTTGTGGTTTTGTTTTGAACTTGGGGTTTATTCCCTTTCGGTGGAAATGCTTGTGAAGTGCCAATAAAGGAAACTGAGAGCTGAATATATGACCCTGTGTTAAACCAGACAGGAGGGAAGAATGGGCCTTGGTAAGACTGGAGGGGGTGGGGTGCGGCACAGGAAGAGAAAAGGATTTCCCATGGGAAATTGGGGGCACTAATTAGATTAATTAAATGATATTAAACCAATTATACTTTTAAAAAGAACTAGTTAAGAACAAGTTAAGGAACTTGATTTAAAAAAAATTCCCTCAAGCCTCAAAAATGACCATAAATATGGGACCACATTATACCACAAAGTATCAACATGGGGTCCTAAGCATTTTTTAAATGTTTAAATGAAAATAGTGAAGACTTTCCTCAGGTAAGATGAGTGCTACCTTTTATGTAGGTGGGAAAGGTAAATTTCTATAAAAAAAGATGTAAAAGTATACTTTTTTTAGAGGTATTCTGAACTGGATCATTGCCAGCAGCATAAAATTCTTAAAAACAAACACAAAAGGACTTCTCTTGACCCCTTTTCATCTTCATCTTCCAATGCACCATTCCTCTTCTTCCTTTAACAATGAAATTTGAGTGTTGTCTTAACAGAGAATTTTCAGTTTTTCTTCTTCTACTCTTGAGCCCACCCCAGGCAGGTTCCCCCCTCTACCTCCACTCTACCCAAATTGCTCACATCAATATCATAAATGGTCATTTCCTGGTCACCATGTTATTTGTTCTATCAGCAGCTTTTAGAATGCCTGACCACTTGCTCCTCCTGGACCCACTTCCACCCCCTGGTTTCATGACCCCACCCTTGCCTTGTTTTTCTCTGGCTGCTGCCTTGTTTTCCTCCATATGTTTGCTGATTCTTCCTCATCTCCCTAACCTGTGCATGCTGGAGGGTTCCCAGGGCTGAAGCCATGTCTCTGTCTGTCTCTCTGTCTGTCTGTCTCTCTCTCTCTTCTGTTTCATCAATTCACTGCCTAGGTAACCACATCCAGTCTCACACATTGAAATACTATTTATAAGCTGGTGGTACTCTTCCAAATTATATCTATAGACCTCTCCACTGAATTCCAGACTGATTTATCCACCTATCCACTTTAAACCTCTACTTAACAAGTCTAAAATTGAGTTCCAGTATTCACAACCCTACCGCCACTCCCTACCCTCTAACCAGCTACTCCTACAGTCTTCCTCCCATCAGTGGATGACATTACCCTTTTTCTTCTGGTTCAGGGGTCACCAGATCTATCCCATTGCCTACTTATATGTTATCTATAGCTGTTTCTGTGTTACAGTGGCAGCACGGACCACAGGGTCTGCAAAGCTAAACGTATTTACCATCTGGTCCTTTACAGAAAAAGTTTACCAATTGCTTTTGTAGTTGCTCAAGCCAGAGAGTCCATAGCCATCTTTACTCTTTCTTTGCTTAATAATCTTTATATGCTCTATCAGCAAATCTTGTCGATCCTGCCATCAAAATCCTGTCTATCCATAATATACCCACTGATCATCACTATTATTACCACCACCTTGAGTGAAGCCACCATCATTTGTTATCTGGATTATTGAAAAAGACTCCTAGCTGAGGGAGTGTTTCCTACATATAAAGCCTTAATATATAAATTAAGGAAGGCATGGATAAAAGAAAAACATTCCGAATTTGAGGTAAGATTATTTAAACAGGATTGGTGATTAGGAAATAAAGGAAAAAGAAATTTCAGTTCTTTAATCTATGCATGGCTCAATCTATACCTCAGTCAAGTGCTTTGAAAATCCCAAAGTGCTATTTAAATATAATCAAACTCAACTGATTGGGTTGGGGGTTGGTCTAGTAATGAAAATGAGTATTGGGTGTAAGATGACAAAATGCAACTGCTGCTTGACATCCGGACAGTTATATGAAAGAGAGAGAGAGAGAGACTT
The DNA here is from genome assembly GCF_003031525.2 of Neophocaena asiaeorientalis asiaeorientalis. Taxonomy (NCBI): domain Eukaryota; kingdom Metazoa; phylum Chordata; class Mammalia; order Artiodactyla; family Phocoenidae; genus Neophocaena; species Neophocaena asiaeorientalis. Next base: position 2,136,409 of record NW_020175387.1, on the reverse strand, counting down.
GGAAATGAGTGAATTTTTCCCCACCCAAAGAGGCTCTTCCTTTTTAACCAATTGCTGACAAGTAGGAAGTGGGCACCATGTCTCTAAACCTTAAAACTTTTCAGGATAATCTAGAAATCCTGATGTATATGTGAAATGTATCCACTTCTACATGTTGCCAAATAGCCTTTTAAATGTAAAATTCTCTACAGTTCAACACTTGCAGAGCAAATTAAACATGACTACTAATTGGAATGGTTAATGGGCCTACAGTTTATGAACTCTGATGGAAGGTATCATTGTCACCATTACACTTATGTAGATGTGTGATCTTAATACACAAGGATGGTGGCAAGAAAGAGTGACCCTGGCACTGTCTTGGCCCCAAATCTCCTTACACCAAACTTACCAGATGGGGACTGCTGTTTTGTTATCAACAATGGAAAATGCAAGAAATGCAAATTTCCAGATCAACCAATAGAATCCTAGATAATTCGTTAATCTAGGCAGCTAGTAATTGACTACTTATTGGGAGGGCTGTGCAATATTGGGTACTGGGAATTCAACAGTCAGCAAGACTGACATGGACTCTGCTTTACAGTTTAGGAAAGAGACAAGCAATTAACGCACTACCAAATAAATAGTGAATAATTGTGAATAAATTATGGCAAATGTATATAAATTAATTAGTATGTAATACATTATCCATTATCCATATATAATGTATGTAACATGTTTTATAAAGCCACTTCCAAAAAAATGTGCTACTTAAAAGTTTGCTTCTTTAGAAGTGTCCTTAGTCAATCATGTAAATTCCCAATTAAGTGTTGTTCCACACTGCAGACATCTGTAGCTCACCCACAGTAACCACAGGATTTCTTCTGAAAACGAGTGCTGAGTGAATATGCAAGTGAAATTTTGTGATAATATAGAAATTATCACTGGAATAATTCTTCTTTTGGTTTAACATATTAATTCTTTCAGTATATAGTCTCTTGATAAATAAATGGATATTTGAGCCAAAAAATATCTTCCTCAGCTCAGTTTTGTGTCCTGAATCATGATATAAAATATTCTTAAAGCACATTATAGAGTTCTCACCTGGAAAATCATTCCAGGATCTCCAAGGGAACTGGACCTAGTGAAGCAAAATTTCAGAGTTGGAGACCTTGAATGTGTGCTTACAAAGTGGTTCTGTGCTCTTCTGGTAAGAAGTAATTGTCTAAAGCTTATTTGGTGGAGTGTCATTCTGATTGCCGAGGACTTGGGGCCTCCCCTCTCCTCTCCCACCCCT